>NC_090942.1:205776261-206079291 GCF_040807025.1 Struthio camelus
GAGTGTTTAGGTATCAAGTGATTCACAAAGTGATAAGGGTTGATATTTAAAATAAGTACCTGAAAAGCAGCAAACTTCTGTGGTCTGGGCTCCCTTCAGAGAACCGCAATGAATTTCCCTTGCACTGTTTAAAGAACAGTAACATATGCCTGATGGATTATCATTGTCACGTTTTCCCAGTTCATACTTACATATTATGGCTCATTAGGCTTTTAATTTACTTATGAGTAATATCTAAGAAATTATACTTTTAACAGTGACATATTTCTGTCTCAAGACCAAGTTAAGCTGATATCTGAAGCTTTGTTTGATCGTATGCTTCACAGCTGAAGAAGACAGGACTGTAGTCCAAATTCTCAGAAAGAACAAAGCTATTCCTGTGACTTCTTCCATAGATATTCAGAAGGAATAGGTACACTTGGTCTTCTTGTCCAGGCATCAGACTCAGGCGTTTGCTGAACCTTCTTCTCACGTGATAACTTTCAGACTGATGCCTCTTTAAGTGTCTATTTGGTATTATGAATTTTGTTGTAACTGGCTGTTGCTGTAAGGTTTCTTGCATATCCCATGAAGTAACCAGTTTGCCACCGCTGTCAGAAATAAAATTCAGGACAAAAAGGCCTGTGATTTGCTCCAGTAAAAGGCAGTTGCTCTCTGCCAGCAGCAAGCAGATCTGCAATTCCATTAGTGTGTAAGAATGGCCATCTTGGCTCAGAGCATCTGGCCTGATATTCTGTCTTCGACAGTGGCTGTAAATGGATGCCCAGGATGCATAACAGCACGGCAGGAGTATATCACACCTTTTCTGAGCATGGTGTGATCACTGTTGAAATGCTGGCTGGCTGGAGCTTCAGCTCCGCCTCATGCTTTTCTTCAAAGAAAAGTTTCCGCTCAGCAAGGAACTTCCATGTATTTTTGCACACGTGCAAAAGAAACAAAAACAATTTTCCTCTAGTTCTCGAATGTTATCATTGCAAGGAAGGGTTCGGGAGATTTTTATAGAGATAACATTGAGATGGCAACTCTCATTTCTCTGCAGATAAAGAAGAAGGTCTCTGGTCCACAGCTGCAGCTCTTTATTGAGCTCTGGTTGAGACAATGCCAGGGGGACTTCTCACTGCGAGACGTATGTTTCGGTCTTAGGACAGGACTTGACTGGGCTGTTTGTTCCCTGTACTGCGTTTCACCACATATTTCATAGCACAAAACAAGCAGTGTGGTTCCACGTTGTTACCCTGTTATTAGGCACAGTTAGCGTTTGCTCGTTGCACCTTTCAGGTGGGGGCGTTTAATGGGCAGCTGTTGACAGAACATCAGTCCATACAAGACTATTAACCACAGCAGGAGAAAAGGGAGCGTGTGCCCCTGGAGCGCAACGGAGGCTGCCCTGTGGGAGCCGTGCAGAGAAGCAAACGGGATGAGCTACTGAGCTTTTTTGCTCTCTAAGCTGTCTGGAGCTGGCAGCTGTGAGCAAACTAATGACCTCTAGCAATCTATGATAATTGCTTAACCATTCATTAAAACATCTGTTAATAATTTACTACCATTAAGGCCTTCCTACAAGCAGGGTGGCTGAAACCTGGTTTGAGTCAAAATGTAAATCAAACGAACAGGTTATCTTTTTTTCCCCCCATGTAAAATGCAAGGCAGAATTGAATGAGATGAGAGTTTGCTGATGCTGTACTGGCACTAGCAATTGGTACCTAGCAGTACTGCCATAAATATCCTAAAGCCTGAGTAAATCTTCTTTTAAATGGTTCCATTGACATAAATTGATTGTGACATTACAGTTGTTTGGTACCTCTTTGATCTTGATCCTACACAGAAGAGAACTCTTTGAACCTAGTAGATGAGGACAAGGCAAGATCCAGTAGTTGGAAATCAGATTTCTTTTGTCTGCAATTGAGGGTAATTGTCCCTTGGAACAGATTACCAGCGTAAATTCTTCATCATCTGGGGCCTGTCTGTCCTGAATGTGAGTCTTCTAACCAGGGTGCTGTAGCTCTACAGTATATTGTTAGTCCAGATGCAGCAATCTCCCATCCACTGTTAATGAAAGAGATTGTGGCTCATTATCTACGAGACCCTTACACCCTAATTACGCTTTTTTTTAAGGGTTTTGTTGTACTCTTTTGGTTTGAAAAACTGCTTGGAGGTTAGAAGGCTACAGGGTAACATCTCAATAAATGGGGAAGTGAAATTTTACTTATTAATAGCGGATGATATGTCTACTGCCAGGGGGATGAACATTTTCCTTTTTTATTTTTGCAGTGTTTCTTAGCTTCAGTGATTACGATTTCACACCAGAGAAATTTTTGTTTAAGACTCAGCACTTTCAAGTGTGTTTCCTTACTCGGAACAAACTGATTGAGACCAAAGGTGGACAAACAGAGTTATGAGAGCTAAATCATGCATTTTGATGAAACAGATAAATGACACTTCTCAGCTGATACTAGAAAAAACAAACACATTTAGGGGAAATATTAAAATGTTTTTAGTCTAGATGAAAGAAAAGAGAGAGAAAGAGGCCTGTGATCAGATAGAAACTCGTAGCATAATACTCTTCCAATAGAGCAAAGCTATATTGAAATACATGGTACCACATATTAGGACTTGTGTAGTTCTGATATCTCCTAAAACAGCCTAGGTAAGTGCCTGTGCTTTTACACAGACTTTGCAAGTGAGGCAAACTGGACACAGTCTGGGGAACACGGACAAATAGATGGAAGGATTAGAGGGCACCATTAGGACTGAACCTGTAGTAACTTCCCTTACTGCTGTCCTGGTGACGCTTAATATGTGTAGTTATGAACAGGTAAAAATAGGCTTATCATGACAGTTTTACAAGTTTGATTAAAGTCCTTGTAAGTGATGAATGAACTAAGAGAAGTAAGCACAGGAGAAAACTGAAAAGTGGTGCATTTAGACAGGCAGAAGTTAGCAGTGAAGTACTGAGGACTATTATCTCGATTGTAACAATTATGCCATGGTCCTGTTGACCTGGCCCTGATACTTCTATAGTGACTTCAAAAGGCCAAGTTTCAAGGGTTGACATTTAAGAGTAATTTGAGAGCAGTCTTTGGAAGGCTGACTATATGTTCCACTGTAGGCTGTTCCCTTATGTATTTTCATGAAACTCTACTGAGGCAGGCCAGAAAATAGGCCTTTTTTTCCCCCAGAAAAATTCAGTTTTATTGAATTAAGTATTAAAACCAGTTATGATTAGCTCAGTGTTCTTTGTGTTATTTGATTATTCTAGAACCTTGTGTCCATTTTTTTACTGCACCCTATTTTTCTTTTATGTATACAGCTGAGACTTGATTTGCTGTAATAAAGGAGAATAGGTAGAACATTTGTGGGTTTAAACAGAAAGGCAAAGATAGTATGGAGATTACATACATAACAGTTTAGCAACGTGCGGAGGTGGGTGATGGAGAAACGGAAGAGAAGCTGATGTCACCTTAGCCGATAAGTCTACTCAGGGCAGTGCCCATAAACATGTCTGAAGTGCTTCTGGATTCAGGCTGTCTTGTGTGTCCTTGCTGCTGTGGCATGGACAAATTACAGGGTAAATTACCCACTTCTGACTAATTTGGAGTCAGCTGTAATAGAGTAGTGGACTGAAAGTGCACTGATGCATTGTGCATGATTTTGTGGGAAGCTGGAACATTGGGAAGGTGACCTTAGGAAAGCTGTTCTCTCCCTCCTGTCTTCCTGCCATCTACTTTGCATGTTTCTTCCATGTACTGGGTTTTTTTTTCAGTAGGACCCATGTGGGGGGAAAGAAAGCCACATACAAAACTTCAGGGTCAGATTATTGTCTCAGTCACTTTATGATGGAGAGTTAGATTAGCTGTATTCTTTAATAGTTCCAGATTTGCACATTGTGTAAACTCAGCCCTAAATTCTAATTACAGTTTTAAAGAGGAGCGAAAGGATGAGCTAGCAGAGAAGCACAGCTGAAATCTGTTAAGAAAGGAAAGACAAAACCTGATGGAAAAAATGAAGTGTCAGTGAACCACCTCCTTGTATTAGTGTCGTGGGGAGCAAGGTGGGCTCCGTGCAACATCCTAGCGCTAGTTCGTGAAGCTGCGCAAATTGATTAGATCCCTCATGAGAAGAGTTTCTAGATCAGTGAGTTTCTAACAGGAGAGAGTGAAGCCCCCCCAACCCGCCCTTCAGTTGCAAAAAGCTTTTCATGGTAAAATGTGGGTCTGACCCTTCTTCTGTTTAAACTAGTCTGTTGGGGTTGTTTTGTGCCTTTCAATAGGCTAACGTCTGACAGCAGTGGAAGGTAAGGTCCCGTATGTTTGCTTTCGGGATAGTGATATGCAGGTTTGGGGTGGTTTTCTAATTAAAATCATTTCTCTGTACACACAGCTGCTGGATTGTTTTGGGATTCCTGTTCTGATGGCTTTATCATGGTTCATTCTCCGGGCAAGATACAAACTGATCCATTTTATTGCCGTTGCTATCTGTTTGCTGGGTGTAGGAACCATGGTGGGCGCAGACATTCTGGCAGGGAGGCAGGACAGTGAAGGTAAGGAAACCTTTCTCACATGGGGGAAATGCAGAGACGTGGTTCCCATGCTGGTCTAACTTTCAAAGGACAAAGAGGAGCAAACGTGAGGGAATGGATATAGTTTTAATTTAAACAGGGAGAGGAGACGATACACTGCTATTTATATCTCCTGGCCAAGAAGATAGTGGCTGAGGAGATGTCGATTTTATAGGGCGCTGTGAAATTGGTTTGCTTATAGATTTGGATTATTTCTTTCATCTTGAAAGAGAAGCACCTGTGTTAAGCTTGAAGTTTGCTGCTGCTTATTAGCCCTGATGAAAGGCCTCAGACCTGATGATAGACCTTTTTCTTGAAAGCTTGCTCGCTTTTACTAATCACATGACGTGGTCTAACAAAAGATGCTACCTCTCCGTGCAAACCGTGTCTTGCTTACACTCTCGGCCTCCTGGCAGCCAGACTTTTTTGATCTGCAATTCCCTGAAGATTTTCCCTGAGCATGAATAGCAAATCAGAAGTTACTTGGTAACAGGCTAACTTCTTTAAGTTATCTTTTGCAGACCCATAAGAAATAGTCTGTGTATCCCCAAGGTCGGTGGGCCACAGCCAGGAAAGCACTGCCCTGGGATGGTAGAGCTGGATGAAGACGTGGGCAGAACGCAGGGACATGCTGGGGCCTCCCAGAGGGAGCCTGGGTGCCTGCACCCAACGGCGCATAGGTTAGGGCTGGCCTCATCTTCTCTTCTCTATGCCAGAAGCCCAAATCAGGCCACATCACGGTGATGTTATTTCGAACCCGAGTGGCTATACGGCGAGGTACACTTCAGCAGGAAGAGGAACGTAGCATTGGCTTCATTGGACAGCATAGGGATAAGCTCGTTTAGCTTTACTGTGGGACGCGTACTGCAGCATGACAAACTGAGGTTTAGCACCAATGCTGAGAGATACAAGTATGTCAGAGTCCTGAGGGAGAAAAATCTTCCCCTGAGATTTTAGGACAGTTGTGGTTTATTCACTGACGTGAGTATCCTTAATATGGCTTTCCCTCGCATTCCAGGCATATCTCCTTCGTGGCTGCCAGCTCACTTAGACAAGGAAATTTTAAATCAATTCAAGGACTTAAACAGCTTGCCTTGCTATTGAGCGGGTGCGTAACAGCATTTTCCTGATGAGTGACTGTGTTACAGGGAGTCCCATTAGCACGATATAAATATATTGCACGATACCTGATACCACACATCTGCAGCACCTGCTTAAGAACTGTTGTAAACGTGAAGCTCAGTCCAGCTCCCACAGAAATCAATACATTGACTTTGGCAAGACTTGAATTAGGCCTTAGTGCCAAAGCAAGAGCGGTGGTCTGAAAGCAGGCTGCACCGCTAACCTGGAATTCCTCTCGAGTTCCCGAAACGCCTGACGGCAGGAGCAGCAGCGAGACCTGGAGCAAACCCAAAAGGAGCGTCTTGGTCAGGATGTGATTTAAATGTGAAGTTTTGCCCATCCCGCGATCTGCAGGGGTGATGCAAGCCGTTAGCAGCGTTAGTGTTCAGGCAGCAAGCAACTGGTCTGCTGTTACTCATACAAGAGATGTTTCCTTTCCCCTTACCCTGAGAGGTGCTAGAAAGATAGAGATGTTTGGGATGAATTTGCTTGTCTTTTTAAGGAAAGTTGAAAAGTGTTTGCAGCATCACCCTTATTGTGGATTAATATTTCTGTACAGGAAGTGACGTGGTGATTGGAGATGTCTTAGTTCTTCTTGGTGCTTCTTTGTATGCCATTTCTAATGTGAGTGAGGAATACATTGTGAAAAATCTGAGCAGAGTGGAGTTTCTAGGAATGGTGGGCTTGTTTGGGACTATTATCAGCGGTCTACAGCTGTAAGGATCTAATATTTATTTTAAAATTAATTAAGAATATTCTGTGGATGATTACTTGTGTACCATGAAATGACATTGTTATTATTAAATTAATTCTTTGCTAACTCTGCATTTGGCTTGTATGGGAGTCCTTTCATTTGAATTCTATTTTTGTTGCTGCGCAGCATCCATTTTATACCTTTTTTATTTGTTCTGCCTTATAACAGCAATTCTAAAGCTCAAATCCAGCAAATTGAATACTTGCCTGTGTTTTTGATTTTATTGACCCTCACAAGGGCACTTAGTAGGCTGAAGATTGTTCGCAGGAATGTGTTTCTTAACGGGCTTTTCTCTGTGGAAAGGTTTTGGACATAATCATTAGCAAGATAACTTCCATATTAAACTTAAGCTTAAAATGAAGCATGTATACTCTTACAAATAACCATGTTAGAGGCCACATGCACTTAAGTCTATCTAAAGAATTTTATGTTTCTCATTTCTCATCATTATAGTTAATCATTTCCTCAAATGATAGTTCAAATAGAACTGAATCTCTGAACAATGAAAAAGCCTGGAAAGAAGGCATAAGAATTAAATAAAAGTGCTCTTGACTTTCCAGCACTTGAATTCTCAAGTCTTTTTTTCATGCTTGTTAGACATTGGAGTTATTATTTAATAAAAATTCAAACAAAAATTTCAGGGATTATAAATCAAAATCTTTCTTATATATTCTAGTAATTACATTATCTGTCTGAATACTTTTTTTTTTTTACTATATGATATCTTTTCTTTAACTCTAGAGCCATTGTGGAACATAAGGACATAATGAAAATTCAATGGAACTGGAAGATTGGTATGTTTATGACAAAATGAGATGTGTTTTTGCCAAACACTGGAAAAACTGATAATCATTTAGACCTAGAATGGTGTTTTTTTTCCACTTTCTTCTGTATATTAAATAACAACGTTCATGTTACATTGTCACAAATGAATGTATTTTCTGCAAACTCTGCAACTTAGTAAAGAGATAAGATGTGCAGGATGCCTGGTTTAGAACATCTGAGGAATATCAATCTTTAAAACCATTGTTTAGTGCCTTTACACTAAAATATCATCTTTTTTACAGCATTACTGTTCGCAGTATTTGCCCTGTGTATGTTTGGACTGTATAGCTTCATGCCAGTAGTGATTAAAGTTACTAGTGCAACCTCAGTCAACTTGGGCATTCTGACTGCAGATCTCTACAGTCTTTTCTTTGGACTTTTCCTGTTTTTCTATAAGGTAAGTAACTTCATTCATTCATTATAGTTTTGGTTAAATTCTAACTCCAAAACTATTAAAACATCATAATGTTCTTATTAGCCCCTCAAAACTGTTTTCAGTTTTAAATTTGTACAGCTTGTATCATTCATCACTGTCAGATGTCAATTAGAAGGACATACTTAATTAATTACATAGCATTGCATCATTAGGTAGTTAGTGATTGTAAAACAAGTCCATCTTTCCTGGAATAAGTTAGAGTTAACATTAGAGACAGTAAATAATTTACTGGGGATTGAAATGATAGATTCTTCTTTTAATCCCTATTTGGAACTCCATAGAGTTTGTATATGTTAGATTTGGTTCATCTCTCCCTTACAAACAGGGGGTTTGAATCCAGCTGTCCTGAAATGATTTTGCTGTCTGAGGGAGTAGTGGCTTGATTTGATTTTCAGAAATTAATATTTTATTTTACAGATTTAATTTGTTTATCACAAATGTCTTGGGAGAAGAATCAAGCTCTCAGTACTGCTTCTGGGAGAAACGAAAGGAACTGAAAAAAATGCAGATAAATATATTATTCTGTATGGTCTGCAAGAGGCAGTTATTTTGATTACTCTCTAAAGTCTTTTCTGAGGTATCTATTGAAGCTAAATGACAGTGCTAAAAAGAGTTCATTCAGACCTACCCTTTTCATCCAGAATCATTTGTGGGAACCGAGCTCATTGTAGCAATTGGAGTAATTGAGTTGTGTAATGACTGGAAGGGCTTAGTGAGAAGCTCGTGAACTTTGCTTAAGATGCTTAATTTGTATTATTCCATGTGATTGCTTTCTCTTCAGCATTATGGAAAGCCAGAAGCTTTTATGTCAGCTTTGTTTCTGAAAGTGAAGGCCAATTTATTTTAGGATCCAATTTTGGGCTGGATTTTCCTTTGCTAGATAGTCCTAGCTATTAACTTTCCTCTCCGTTTTTGGTTCTAAAATTTACTCCAAGCTACCACTCCAAACTACAAAGCGTCTATTAAGAAATGAATATAGGAAACCATAGTTACATTATAAAAATTAAAAAAGTCATTTCTCAGTCCCTTCCAGTAACTCATTTTAGCACCAGCTAGCTCAAATTTTAACTCAAGAAGTGATTAGACAGCTGTATCTGTAACAGTTAATATGAAGAAATAGGCAAGAGCTTTGGAAGGGTTATAGACAAACTTATAATCTGTAGGATTTAAACTTATTTTGGGGAGAGATTTTCCTGGGAGCAGATCATTCCATAATTACTGACTGCAAGGTGTTTTGGTAGCAAAAAGGAAAAATAAGTTAGGGAAGATTTTGGGCCTGCATTATGAAAGAATTTCAGCTTTATATTAAAATATGAGTGACTAAAAAGACCCAGTGAGAAGTGAGAGAAATGGCTAAATGACTTTGATGCAAGTTAATTTAATTCTTTTATTTGAATCTTCACATGACAAGATGGAATGAGGGGTATTTGAAAGTATTGTATGTTTTTCATGGGAGACAGAGGGGATAATGAACTACCACACTAAATATTCAAGAGAAGGCTCTCTGGAGGAGGACAGCTCTCCTAGCATGAACTTGCACCTGCAGTTAGAAACAATCAAGTAACAAAAAAGGGAGCAATAATAATGCAACATCTGTAGTAATCAGGATCTGAGATAACTTAGGAACCAAGAACTCAAGAGAGCCTGAGTCTTGCAGGGCTTCTAGTACTACACTTAGCAGTAAAAAATATTGCCAAGTTACCATATAGTTTCTTTCCTTCTTGGGCAAAAACACCAGGCAGGGCATTTCCTGGATTAGAAAGTGTGCTGGATGCAGGAATCTGCAAACAAAAATGCAAGGATTCGCTCTCTACTCTTCTTCAGTGAGGAAAGATTTACCCATTACCAACTGGTATTTCACAGTAAGCCACTCAAGGCTTGGCTAGGCTGCAGAGTGGAAGGAGCTGAGCTGCGGAGAGCTCTGAGTTGCTATTTGAGCCTGCTCTGAAACAAAAGCAGCACAAACACGTCGTGGTGCTGCAGAGGTTGGGCCCGGGCACGCACGAGCTCTTAGCTTGAGTGCAGTATCTTGTTAATGCATTCAGCTTCACAGTCCCAAATGAGTCTGCTTAAGGTGAAATGTGAATTTGGCATAACTGCCTCAATGAACTTCTTTTCTTCTTTTACTCTGTAGCTGATCTTTGCTATGCTCGCTCCTGGGGAGCTCATATTTAGATGACTGGTGTGAAGAAATATTACATTCCTGTTTTGACAAGGTGCTGCAAGTCCTTAGTTGCCACTGGAGTTGGTAAAATCTTGGGTTCCTAGCCCTTTAGGATGCTTCAGAACGCAAGTTCAACTCATAACTTCATTTGTCCTTATGTGCTGGTTCAGCTATACAAAAACTGTGGGACGTGATGGCACGTGTGCAAGAATAACTAAGAGGAAGAACCCCTCAAGGCATCTTAAAAAAAGGGTCTTCAAGTGTTTCTGTTGCATAAACTCCTAGGGAAAGAATATACTGCAAATACAGACACTAGATGCAGTTACAGTCAGCCTGTCATATTTAAAGTGGTCTTTAGACTTGTTATTGAGTAAAGGGATGTAAGCTGCACAGGTATGACTAAAATCAATGTCTGAAGCAATCAAGTTGCTGCAACATTTGAAACTGAATAAAACTGAGGCAAAGACCACGGCGGCTCCCATGCCTCCTCCTTCCAAAGGACGTAGGCCTGTTTGAGCAGCATGGTTGAGGTATACATGCGTCAATAGCCACTAGCACATAAGCAAGCCTTGTACTGAAGCTACATCGCAACATTTTTGTTGCCTTATCTTGATGACTGTGTCTCTAGTCACAGATGAATTAATTCTGAGAAACCTCTGCCTAACTCCAGAACAAGACAGATTTGTCTCTCTGGACTGATAAGAAAACAGTTTAGTACTACTCTGACTCTGAAATAATGGTGAAGGGAAGCACTCTGGTATTTGAAAGGAAGACATTTTAATGTGATATCATCTGCATGTGTATTGTGATTTCCATAAGCGTATATATAAATATGCTTATAATGCATATGCTCACACACCACTGATATTCTTAATGCATAAATGGATGTCTTAAAACTGATCAACTAAATGTTTAGGGGTAGGAGGATCTCCCCATTCTCCTTCAAAATAAGGCTAAACAATCTAAAAAATGCATGTTCCCAAACTTTTGTCCACATACAGGACAGGAAGAATTAATCAGCCAGTCTGGTCCTTGTTCAAAATCCTGTTTTATTCAATGACTTCAGGTTATGTCTTAACCATGAGGCTTCAGCAGTTGTGCTCTCTAATCTGCCCTTTCTCGTACACCAGGTAGTTTTTCTGCCTAGAAGCGTGACTGGAACAGGGCAGGCCAACTAGTGTAACCTCTAGGTCAGACACTTGTCTTGGTAGCAGACGTAGACAGTGTAAACTTCTAAACTTGGGGGGGGGCCTCGGTCTTGTGACTATATCTTACAGTAGTGAACTGAGCAGGGCTACGGACCATTCTCATCCTTATGGCTAAACCCTCTTGCCCTCTAAAGCAAAGGGCTGCATCCAAGCTCTGTGTTGTCCTTGGCTTATGCTAACTTCCAAATGGTGTCTGGAATTGTCTGGGGAAGTGCAGGTCAGAAGTGTGCCAGAGATGCAGCTAGCAGCTGAACTGGCCTGGCCTAGTGCCTGTGGCCTGGCGCTGCGCACGGTACTAGTAGGGACATTGCCTGCGTCTCCTGCTTCCTGGCTTGGTGATTTAAGTGTGACGATATTCTGTAAAAGATGGGTGTGATAAACGGCTCTTCTTCCAGTGCCTAAGTTTTAAAAGAAAACAGGGAGTCTTCCTGGGTTATGTGAAAGAAAAAAGGCATTTTCCCTTGAGAAGATTGATACTCTTGGTTGGAGGCTTCAACAAAGCATCCGTGATGCTGGAATCAGAGCTCCAGGGGAGCAGGATATCAGAGACATGACTCTGCTTAACATCTCCCTATAGATCCACTCAGCTCTAGACTTTGAGATCAGCATCAGGGAGTCCTATGACCTTGTGCGCACTGTTAGAGCGTATCTAGGGGTTATTCTAACTGTTCAGACTTGCCTACCAGCCACATTTACTTGCATACAAACACATGCTCAGTCATGTCCTTATTTTGCGCTCTGGAGAACTTGTGCAGGTGCCTTGGTACAAACACAAGCTCTGGCCATTTGACGAGACTGGATCTGTCATGGGTAAGACCACTGACGCTGCTGCCACCTCCATCAGGAGGTTTTCAGAGCTTGGCCCTTCCCGAACACAGAGTGAATGCCTTTGAGTCCAAGCCATCTCTAAGGTAGCAGCCAGCAAGGGGAAGAGAGACAGCTGGTGCGTTTCAGCCTGCTCTTCATCTTGCGTGGTGCCTTCCAAGGGGTCGATGTGCTTGCTAAGCCAAGTGACTACCTGCTGGGAATTGCAATGCCTTAACTGCAGATGCCTCAGTCTTTTTTGGATCAGAGTCCTGTGGCTTTCCAGCTCCTGCCTTTCATTTCATCTAGCTCTGCTGCTTAGTAAGCTAGAACAGATTTTTCAAGCAAGTCTAACGAAGCTCAGGGGGTTTTGGGTATATTTTGGAATTTCTCAGGCTCTGTTGAAAATCTTGACCATGACCCAGCCTTCCTGGGAAAAAATACTACTTCCACTGAAGTCCAGAACTTTATACCATCCTGACAAGAGGATGTAAGATATGCTATGTCCATCATCCTGCTGTTTAAGTCAGTGTGGTTTGGCAAAGACAATAAAGAAGATTTTAGCAAACCTCCTGAAAAACTGTTCCTGTCTGTGTATGACTGAAGTACTTTGTATTACTAAATCTGGTGTTAAGAAGTAAACATTTATTTTTCTATTAAAATAGCTGACTATTGCCAGTTGTTAGAATTTCAATAGTTAAGGGCATGATAGTGAATCAAATGCCTGATGTACCTCAGCAGTTCATATTCTTACCTCATACCTCTCTAACTGTTCGCTTTCAGTAAGGAGCACAAATGCCTATCTTGTACAAGGCTCCCTGGTCTCCCTCTCTTCAGGAACTTGCTATGTCTGGAGAGCAAACAGGTTTTTGCCCAGTAATAGCATTTATCTAGCCTTGCAAATAGTTAAAAGTTGTTCAGAGAGCCAGCCACTCTGGTGACTTGCGGTAGGATGGAGAGATTCTTCTCTTACCAGGACCTGAAATATATGGCTGTGTTAAAACAAAGTTCTCTTAGGGATACAGTGTTTCAGCATACATTTCAGTTATATAAATGGCTATCCTTTACCATCAGCACATTTGTTTTATCCCTTAAGATTCTTGTGTGTAGACCTAAGAAAATAGCCTGTACAAGAGTGTTGAGGATGAGATACAGATAAACAGTAAGCAGCTTTATCAGTGCATGGAGCTCTTGGATTTTGGTTTTCAGGCCTGAATATAGATCATGGTGATAATCCTTATTAAAATATTTTTTTAAAAGGAAGCGTAGCTTTCAAATTCTTATACAAGGCAACATTTGTATGTTTTTTCCGTCAGACAAGACTTAACACATTTTATTCTTTCCTCTGACAGTTTTCAGGTCTTTATATCCTGTCCTTCATTGTCATCATGGTGGGCTTCATCTTATATTGCTCCACTCCAACTCGGACTGCAGAACCCACCGCTTTGCCACAGCCTGTCAGCGCTGGCTTGGACAACGCTGCGCTAAAGATTGAGGAAAATGACAGTGAAACTCCTGCTGGAACGGTGCAGTTCACAAGAGGAGAAACTGTAGTGGTCAGCACCAATTAAAAAAAAATGGCAGCATTTCAAAATAGAGCTTCTTTACTGCCAAAAGTTCCCTCAAATATTAATCTGGAGAATTGTTCTGTTGCCAGCGTGGTGCACTGATTTTAATGCACTGGATAGACTTTTAATGCCAGATTCTCAATCAGTGAAACTATTGATTTACCCTGGCAGAAAATCTGGCCGTTAGAAGAAGACAGAGGAGTATTTGTGTTGGGTCTCTGGGAAGCGAGAGACTGTTATTTTTAAATGTTTGATTAACTTAACAGCAAATGCTTCAGGGAAAACTAAGCCAAAGCATGCTCTCAGGTCACTAGCTGGAGCAAATACCTTTTACGTTGCATTAGGGACCTAAATCTGCAAGATGCTGTCTGAGTGCTTCGTTGTTGTTGCCACGCGTCAGTGCTGGGAAGCCACTCAGCTTCTCACCAGATCTGGTTCTGCAAGCCATGTCACATACATACACCTTTCAAGTGCCGATGGACTTTATTCCTCCATTGGAGGCATTTGCTTCTTACATTCCACCCCGATGGCCATCTGTTCCGATCGCTGCAGTCTTTGTTGCAGCTGGGGCTGCTACAGAGAACAAGTAGTTTATTTTCACTTTTGTTAGTAGTGGAAGTTCGAGTATGTATTTTCGTAATCTCTGCTTCATCTCAGTAGCCTGTTGTTTGGTGCATTCCCACTAGGTGGAGGAGACAAAGTCAAGCCCCTCGTCTGTCCATTAAGAATTGGATATATTTTTTTTCTGGATGAGACAGCAGAAGGGTTTCAACTGCTATTCACTGCTCAGTGAAATTGTCCTTGAAATGGGACATGTTTCTGCAGAAAGATTTTAATAAAATTGGCATTTCTTAAAAAAAATAGAAAAGTCTTAGCTAATCCTCATAACAACAATAATGACAGTCTCCAAAATGTTAAGTGCTTTCACTAGATTAATTGGCAGTTTTCCTTCCCCCCACTTTCATACTTAAAGTAAATGATTAAGATTGATGTGGCTGCAGTTTTAACATCAGTAAAACCATTCCTGGATCTTTTTTTTTTCTGGTACAAGTCTTCATGTTTCAGTTGTATGAAGTGACACTGAATAAAATTTTCAATAGCTGAAGAGTTGGCTCTTTCTTTGTTTATTGTTTAAGCTAGAATTTCTTTTATTACTCAATGTTAGTTTATGGATTTTACTGAACAAATGATTCTTTTAGTCACTGAATTTTGCTGTAAGGAGTAAACCTGAAATTTTCTGAAGATACTGGTGATCATATGGCAACAACTAGTTTTGTGCACTTCTGTTGCTAAGTTATGCAGCCAAAACAATTAGGCAAAAATCTTGCCTGATTTTAGTGAGAGATAGCAGAATAAATATGCAGCAGGTACTAAAGCAGTTTACATTGTCTTTTCACTGAGCAGTTCATGCCCAGAAGAGTAAAGAGGTGCTGATGTTTTGTAAAAAGCACTTGGGCCCAATTACCTTCTGCTTTACTACTTGAATTAGATTCAGGACACAAATTAAAACACCTAAATTGAGACTTTTATACAGCTAGAGCTGAAGAGGCAGCTGGAGACCAGGGAGAGTAGGGAAGGTCATCTCTGATGGCACTAGGTGCCTACAAGAGAGCATCCGGATTCTCCATTGACCTTACAGAGAGCTTAGACAGCCAGATCATCATAGCAGCACCTGCATTTAGTTACCTAATTTTAAATGCTACAACCTGGAGTTAAATCCCACCCACCATTACCCGTGTCATTACTTACTGCAGCGTGTAACAGTGCAGTAAGAAAGCAAACAGCAGCCAAAATGAGCCAAATGAGCCAATGAGGGTCTGTGTGAATGGTCCTGAACACTGAACCTATTGATGCAGTGTGAGATTCAGCTCCTAAATACTTCTGTTTTGTGTATGAAACTTGTTGAGGTCCTGCCTAAAGTGCATCTCTCTGTGGGGCATGGTTCAGTTGCCTAAACATAGCTGTTTAGTATGAACTGAAATAACCCTGATGAGTCTGTGGCATCCATAGGGCAGATATGACCCAGGATCTACGGGAGATCTATGAACTGGAGCAGTAAGTGGAGGCCAGATGAGACACCCTGGAACATCTGAAACAGCTCTATGTGCTTACGGTTGAGCCACTGAGTCACTTCCCTAATGACTGTGGGGGGCCATATGTGATTACTTTAGATCCTTAATCTTTATACAGCTACAGCTGGATGAAATGAATCCCACGTGAAACTTGTGGCCCAGCCTAAAGCATTTACTTTGTGTGATCGCTGGGTGGCATTTCAGTATCTCTATGACGTTTGCTAAAACAGCTGTGCATATCCAATGGAGAGGGATGTGCTTCAGTGTGCCTGTGCGTCCTGCGTGCCGCGCAGCAGGAAGGGACGTTTAGACAACCAGCGCCGGGCTGTTTGAGAAGGATACTCATGGCCACATGGCAGGAAGGATGTTAGGGATGATTTTGCAGCTACCTATAGAGAGCTTTCAAGAGCTCTTAACTAACTCAGGAGCATTTTTTAGTGAGATTTCCATATGAGAAGTAGAAATCACGTTTCCCTGTTTGGGATGTTTTTGACTCAACTTACCAGTCTTTTTTGCATTGCTCACCAAATGGAGGGTGAGGTTACTCTCGCTAATGTAAAATGACTGATTATTAAAATGGCGGAGTGCATGCTGGAAAGCATAAGGAGAATTTATGAGCTTTCTTACTCCAAAAAATAAAAGTACACCTGGTTGAAATGTTAATCTGCTGTATTGCTTTTACTGGACAATAATTTTATTAAACTAGATAACCATTAGCTGTTGCATAGTTATTTGGAGCAGAATCTGCTACAGCCGTCCACACTTGGGGAATGGCAGCTATCCTACCTGATGAACCTGAATTAAAGTGAGGATTAAATCTTGATTACGTATTAAGAAATAGTGTATTCTTGACAAAAGTGTCTTCTGAGAATTTCTAGGTATATTAATTAGGAGTTAATTTTTAAGGGATCTTTAAAGGAAATGGAATACCCCACTCAAATCTCTTTGTTGCAGGGGATCATTGCAGAAATGCTTCACCAAAGGCCTTGTGTTGTTTAAACATATCAGCAGCTTGTGCTCAGGCTACGTTTATAGCACGTTAACTCTTCATCACAGCAGAATCAGGGGGAAATGCATACATTTGATTACTGGAATTTGGATTACTTTAAATTCATACTGCAAGCACAAAAATGGTTTAATTAGATGGTTATCTCATACTGTCTCTACTATACGACAAAGATAATGGTTGTGGGATAGTAGCATGTGCTGTTTTTAAACTTGGTATTATTTCCAGATTTGTATTCATTTTAATTTTGATTTTGATACTCTATGCCCTCCCATGTATAATACTCCATTTGGGAGTTGGTGTTTTATTTTCTCTAGATTACTGGTATGATCAGTAGTAACTAAATGTAAGTTTTGTCTGAAAGTGCATAGACGCGTGTATTGACTCAGACTTTGGCTAGTCTTCAAAATGCAGTACCAGCTTGTGGAGTGGTGGGAAGGTATAAGAAGTAACTAGCCTTATACTATACAGAGACCAATTAAATTGTATAAATTACATTTGTGTAAATACATGAGATTACAAGCACAGTTCATCAACTATGGATTTGTTGTTCCAAGGATTTTAAAATATGAATATAATAGCAGATCATAATCTGATTCAAATGAGAGTGATGTAGAATCAGCGTGCTGGTGTGGGGGCCGTGAAGCAGCAGTAGATGTATGGTTATGGCAATTCTCCGTCACTTCCTCTGGGTCTCGGTAGTTCCTTGGCTGGTTATATTCTGAACTGAAATCTTCCAAACTCTGTCAATCATGTCTTCAGTGTTTGCTGTCTCTTTGAACTGCTACCTTGTTTCCAGTTCATTAAAAAATCAAGCATTTGCCAATCATACTGATCACATACAAGTGATTAACTAGCATCTTGCTGCCTTTTTTCTGCTTTGTTCCTGCATTTGTTTGAGGTGTGTTCAAAAATTTCCCTTGCTGTGGGATGGGAGTGGTACCTGCTCTTTCACGTGCTCACTCCTCCTTTCTCTCAGGACACAGTAAAATGATCCTCATGTAGAAAATGTGAAATAAAAGCCCTGTTCCCCTTAATAATTAGGGTTAACCTTTAGGTGACCCTTAACCCTGGGTTCACTATCCAGCTGTTTCATAGGTACGGGCTGAGAGTTCATTTCGTACAGCTCATGGTCAAGGAATTTTCTTGCCATGCTGCTAGTAGCTGACACTGGCATATGAATTAATGCCATGAGGAATGTCTGGAAAGTCTTTAATGCTTTCAGCAAGGAAAAGATTGATTATTTTGTTAATCATTTTGCCAGCGACCCCAGGTCACTGATGTCCCTATCCTCCAAGGCTCTCATCTTACTCCTCGCAAGCCTGCTTGGGTGCTGGGGGCTCCCTGGGAGCGCAAGCCCTTCACGCAGGAGAGTGGCCAGCCCCAACTCCACAGGTCTCCCCTCCTGACTTCTTCCCCTTCTTCACCCTGCTTTCTCTCTCCTGTCCCTGAGTAGGAGCTGCATGGGTGAAGAAGAGCTAAAGCAGAGGGGCTCTGCTTCACAAACAGGTGCCACAGCACAGTTCGAGTGGATCAGGATGAGAAAGTGTGCTACAGACGGGGAAGGCAGATCCCACTCTGTAGCCCTTGTGACGGTGTCCCTCAAGGATAGCCTCGCACATGAGAGGGAAATGGAGATTTCCGAAGACAAAGAAAGTAATTAAACTTGCTCCATTTCCCATGGGAAGCCTATAACAGAGAGCAGGCGCTTGAACCTGCCCTTGTAATGCCTGAAGCACCAGCTGCTCTTCCCTTTTAGCCTGCTCCCAGCGAGATGAAGGGGGTAAATATACCACACACATTCATTGCCTGTCCCACAGATCAAGAGCAACTAGGTCTAGATTCTTTTAAGAAATATACATTGCTTCAGAGCACAAGTGGCACGCATGCATTTATTGCTCCTGGTGAAACAAACGTTCGGTTAATGAATCGCATATGCCAGATCATCTGGTACCTCTGAGAGAAGGTGCATGGAAGATTCTTTAACATGTCTCTTTTTCACATTGGAGTTTTAAGTCAAAAAATAATCCAGCTGTCACATGCATTAAACCCGAGTGTCTAAATAAAAATATGTGACATCCCACCTCCCTCCAAGGTTTGGTTAGAAGGACATCAGAAAATTATCAGGCATCAGAATGTCATGATGTGATTGAAAAAGAAAAAATTAGTGCAGCAGTAATCGAGTGGTGACATTATCTGCTTTAAGTTTGTCAAAGAAGTTACACGATTGGACATCTGCTATTTTAAGATTTTTGACCTTTATTCATAAGTCCCACATACTTAGGCCTATATGATGTGATGCCTGCTACAAGCTTATCAGTTCTTGTCAGCACCATTCACTCACGTATTATGTATTGTAGGATATTTCATGGAGCTGAAAATGACTATCTTGTAAATATTTAAATCAATTTAGGAAGTTTGATAGAGAAAAGCTGCACCAAGCTGCATGATCAATCATGAATAATTTGGAGCAAACAGACACTGACCCCTAAAAGTGTAAAATGAAGAATCCTGGGACTGTCTTGTTCTTTCCCTCAAATGCTGCCTGTATAACCCCTTGGCAACTTAAGCATTTGAGCTAATGAGAAGCTGATGAGCTGTGATGTTGTAACCTTTTATGTTTAACTAACTTTATTATTTTTTCTTGTATCAAGACGGTACCTAAAACTACATTCAAGCAGCAAACCACATCTGAGGTGTCGGGGTCTCACTCTCCTGGCCTTCCTCTACAGTCCTTGGAGGGAGATGGGCACCTGGAGAAGCAATTCAGCTCTTCCTTGGAGAGGCCAGTTTTTCTTTATTGAGAGTTCTTGTTTTGGGAGCTTTAGCTTTACGTGGAATCAACGCAGGTCTGGTGGGTCCAGCCAAGCTCACTGGCCCGTTCTTATAGGCACTGGTGTCTGTAGTAAGGGACTTTCCAAGTATGAAGATTTACAGCTTAGGAGAGAGGTAAAAGATGCACAGAGAGATCTGCTCAGCAGCTAAAGGAAGCCCCTGGCAAGCTCAACAGGATTTGGGTTCAGTGATATCCAAAGTGTGCATCCATCACTCTTCTCTAGACGGAATTTAATTTTTTACTCCTACAAGAGCATTAAAGACTATAAGTTATAGATTTTCGAGAAAAGAGCCAGAAGGAAAAGTCTGATTTCTTGTATATCATGTATCCAAGTATTGTACCCAGTTGCTCTGAATCAAATCTATAGATTTTGGTTAAACTGCAGCATCTTTTTAAAAGTTTGACAGTAAATTCCTAAAGTGATATCAAATTCATCTATTCTGGAAGTAGGAGAACCAATTTTTTTCATGAGCTGACTCCTGCTCATATAAAGAACTAAGACCGAAAGTTGAAATTCTCAGAGCTCTCTCAGATTAAACAGCCTCCAAGAGCAGGTTCCCATGCCCTTCCAGACAAATATATTTTTCTTATGTTACCAGCTGGAAGTGGTTGTGATATTTTCATCTTAAATGAACGGCCTGGGGTCAATGTTACTGAACACAGGCCCATGACATGACTGCATTTAAAATAAACTTTATTTTACTAGCTTGTCTCCAGGCCGTCTCCCTGGCTGGTAGTGCCATGACCAGCACTTGCACCACAAGGCAGGAGGACCGCTGGCAATCCAGCTGCAGACAGACAGACGGAGCCAGTTGCCCAGCTGCTTGCTTGCACTTTCCTGCCTGCGCTCTCAGCTCCTGTGGCACCTTCCCCGCTCAGGTGAAAGGCAGCTGGTCTTGGATGCCGCAGTGTCTCTGTATATACCAGCAGAAAGTTGTGAGGTCATCTCTAATTCTTTTTCTAAAATAAGCTTAAATATTTGTTCTCACAGGGCAATGTGAGCTGTGGGCTGGGATTTTTCTGTAGCTGTTTCACCGCCTTAGAACTAGCTTTTGAAGTGATAGATGCACTTAGCTTTTCTCAGAAGTCAGAAGTTAACAAGTCTGGATATAGCTAAGTGAAAAAGTTGCAACAAAGGTGTCTTTTGGTCTCATGCATCAGTGTCAGAGTGTTCAAATGTCTGGGAGAGCAGATAGTGACTACTGAAATTACATTACAGACAACTTCGAAAGAAGGCATACTTTGCTAAAAATGTATGAAGGTATATTTTTATTGAACAAAATGAAAGGTTTGTGTTTGCTTAAGAATGTTAATATGTTTTTACTGAAATATCAAAGCTTATTTTGTATCTAAGAAGACGAAAGAGTGCACTGACTCCAGAATTGCAGGTCATTAGAAGTTTATGTAAATAGCAGCTAGTAAAAGCCATTGCAGTTCTTAAGGAATATTCTTGATCCTGTAGCAGTCAGGGGCTATGGCATAGCTCTTCAGCTCCATCTATTGAGACTGTATCTAATTATTATATTTAGGAACAGAGCACTGCTAAACAGAAGCGCACATTCCAAAACACAAAATTTAATTCAGCAAACGCATGACCCGTTGGTATGAATGGTATGAAATGGGATAACTTTGACAGGAAGAGGACTGCATAAGAGTATGGATGCGGAAGGAGTGCACCGTCACAAGTAGTCCAGAAGATAGTAGTTTTACTTTAACTGATTATTATTATTTAATAAATAAGATATCTCACCCACACACTGATCTTTGTAATAAAGTGAGAAACATTTTAGGTTTTAGCCTCAAACTATTGAGCCACTGAAACACCTCGTAATTGGAAAATTAGGCCAAAAATTTAAGTGAAAAAAATTCTGAGTAATTGAAAAAGCTTACTCAGAGTGGAAAGAGGCAACCAGCTTCAAACAAGCCACTGTTTCATGTTCTAATGAGCATATCTGTATGTGCATAATGTTTGTGCCCTAGAAAAATCAGTGAGTACTTAAAAAACAGACAGGTGCAGAATGATTCTGGTATTCTTGCTTTGTTGTATTATTCACAGCAGAGCTCCTTCAAATCAGCTGCAAGGAGACTGTGATGCTATGTGAAGCTAAAAAATCTTTAATTTGTCTTCCTCTGCCATTAGTGTAAGGGCCTGTTGGACTTCCCTGAAGAAATTACTTTCATTTAATAAAGTTTATACCGTGCATGTGTTTAAAAAAAAAGAAACCCTACTGGGTAATCCCGGCTCTTGTAGCATCTGCAAATTAATTTGTTTCTTGAGAGCAAGAGTGATTTATAACTCACAGCGAAACTAAAGTAGCATGACTAAATTAAGGGGAGCGTTCAGGCGGTTGGAATGCAATTATAGCATAAATGCGCATGCCGTGTTAATGCAATAGTCAGGCCATGAATTTAGTCAAACAGGAATCAGCAAGCACAAAATTATGATTCCTGTCTACCTTCAGCATTAGTCTAGTTGTAGCTAATATGTCTGCATTATCTTATCTAGTTGCCCTAAAATGTCTGCATTATCTTATCTAGGTGTAATCAGAGGGCTGCCAATGGATTTCATGTGTGCAGACAGGAGATGCCGTCTTATCCCTGACTTGCATCAAGTTGTGAATGGTGGTACATGCTGTGCTCTGTCAGGGACATTTTGCCTTTATTCTGATTGTTTTCCTTAATCTGAATGAGTCACTTGATAGGAAGCGTATGGTTGTTCTTTTTGCACAGAAACATACAGAGCCTCTTCCTCTGAGGCACGGCGGGTGGGTGCTGCTGCTGCGCGGGCCGGTGGCCTTCACCAGGCGCCGAGGGGGTCCTCTCCTCTGGCGACCCTCCCGAGGGCCTGCTGCGCTCCGCATCCCCTCCCCACTTGCCTGTCCCCTCGGGGATGCTCTGTGCTCTGGGCTGGGGTGATTTTCTCAGGATCTCCGTTTCCAGCTGAAAGTTATCTGCCTTAGGCTCAGCGAGGCTAAGCGAGGGAGTATGCCGCAGGGCTGGGTGGTCGTCCTGCATGGCCTCCCCACCAAATTAGTCTGCTAATGAGACTGGCCCAGAGCCGTCTTCGCTGCCCTGTTGTGAAATATGCAGATCTTAGGTTTCACCGGGAGGGACCTGCAGGAAGAGGAGGAGAAAGGAGAAGCAAGCACACACCAGGCCATTGAGACACCTGAGCTCCCTGTCCTGACAGGACCTCCACATAGGACTCATATCCACATAGCTAAAGAGCTTTATGCCCAGCAAGGTGGCTGCACTGAAACTGCCTGTAGCGAACTGTCCTGGTTGGCTTGAGTTGTCCTAGTTGCACTAGTTGGCTTGAGCCAAAATAGCACCAGGAACGAAGCTAACAATTTAGCAGTGTGGATGACAGCAGGACACTGCTTGGGTTTGTGTCTTGGCCCTGTTCAGCTTACTAGCACAGATGTCACCTGCAGGTTCAACCACATCTGGAATTTTACTTCCGCAAAGAGAGAGGGATTTCCAAGCTCATAGCAACCACTATGCAGCGGGCTCTGGCAAACACCAGAAAACCACCAAATTAACCTCCGCCTTGCGTTTTGCTTCTTTTTCTGTTCTGCTTGGTATGAATATATTTCTCTGCTTTTCTTGCGATGTGCAAGAAAATCAATCAGCTTCTTTGGCAGGCTGGTCTAGCAGAAAGGAGAAGGAAGCAGAAACATCTCCACCAAGGTATGTTTCCTCACACAAAACCTTGCCCTGGTTGTTCTTCTGAGGAAGTGTGAAAATATCATGTAATTTGGCTTGTGCTCAACAAGAACAGCACAAAGAGCAGCTCTGTGTAACTGGAGTCCTTCCAAACGCAGGCTGATGGAGGAGGGAACAGCAACATGTCCTAGCAGTTCCCTGAATGTCAACCAAAGCTTGAGAAGTGCAATTCTGTAAACCGGAATTGCGACAGTTAGAGGGCACTCAGCTGTGTGATCCCATTGGTGATATGAGCACAGCTAACTGGTTCCACCCTGGGGAGCGCTCCTGGCCCCAAAACTATATGGCACAGCATGGCTGTGTCCACGCCACTTTGGGCTCACCATGCTTGTGGCAGACCGGCTGTGCCCCCTTGGCGTTGCACCTGGCCCTATTCTTGCCTGGGCTTGATGGAATTCCCTGGTGGCTCTGAGACTTTAAGTATTATTTTGATCTTTTCTTTAGATTAGAGAGTCTGAAAAAATGTGAAGGCTGAGTTGCAGGCCACCAGAAAAATGATTTTATATCTTGAAACTGAGGATGCATTTTACAGGCTCTGGTGTGTGACATGAGGGTCTGTCTGATGGAGTCTTCTAGGATGGTGTTGGGAGACTGCTGAGGGCAGTGGGACCCCAGCCTGGTCCAGGCTTGTCCACACTGTGTATGCAGAGTGGCTCTTGCCAGGAACCATGTGCCAGTTTTGTTTCTGAGGAGGCTAATTGATTCACTCCAGAGAGACAATCTAGGAGTGAAATAACATTTTGTCAGGACAGCAGGACCAAGGAGCCAATGAGGAAACTAAAATAGTCAAAACCAACTGACTGCATTTATACTAGTAAGTAAAATGGGCTCTTGACTGGCCCTGAGGGCAGGTGCATGGCACAGCTCGTGTCCCTACAGCTAAACTCCATTCCCTCCTTAAAACAGAGGCCTTCTGCCTTCTAGGAACAGCTGCTGGTCTGTGCCATCCTCAGATCTGTCTGGGCCCAGGATCTGCCAGACTTTTTCTATTTTCTGTGTTTCATGCAGGGAAACCTGTGCTAGAAGGTAGCTGCACCATCAGGAGGACTCAGTAGTGCTTCCCTTTTCCTGGGTCTGGATGTGCAGCATAATTCTGTTGTGATGCCATATCAGGAGGAGACCTGGGGGAATGCACCTATCCCACCCCACACAGTCTGGATGCCTTTTTAATATCCTTTTCTCCCCTCTGCTCTGTGGTTTCCTCAATGAATCATTTGAGCGCCAGGAATCTGCACATGTTTCATTCAGGGACAAACAGTGACAAGCTTCAGTGCAAACAGAATTAATGCTGATGTGATGACAATCTCTTAAATGTCAAGCCCATGTGCATGCCTGGGCCCCGCTTTCTTTTACCGAGGTCTATTTTTGCCAGAGGGCAGAGAGCAAATTCGCAGCGTACACGCTCTTTATCCATTAATGCTGCTCTGCAAATTCCATATTGTACACCACGATGCACTGCAGTATTTTGTATGAGGAGGAGCCATGTCAATCAGAGGAACTAACAAGTCACATTGAAATCTCTAGTGAGCTGTTATGATTATTACTAATAAAACATTTTTGTAGTATAAAGCTGTATAAAACACCCATGTGGGTTTTCAATAGAGGTTTTCAAAGTTCCTTGTAACTCGAGGGAGTCTGTTGTCTCCCATGTATGCTTCCTTCACGATCTTTATGATAGCATTTGAATGACTGCTGGCAAAAAAGAAGTGCATCAAGAGAAGGGAATGATTTATCCAAAAACGAAAGACGTTTCGAAAGACAAATGTACCAACCCAGGAAGTTAACCCTAAGACTTCTTTACTAGAAGGCAGCAACTGTTTTACAAAGAAAAGGACCTTTCATTTCAGTACTGAAAGAAGAGAATTTGAAGAACAGTTACCATTTCTTTCTGCAAATGAGTATATCAGCCTTTTAGCACTATTTTAAGGCTGCTGGAAGAAAGAACCGAGCAAACTGAATTGTAGCAAACTCAATTAAAATTGTTGTAAAGACGACCTGCATTTTGCTTTTTAATTAGCTATTAGTATTATAAAGTTTTCCACAGAGACGATTTTGATTTGTTCCTGGTCATTTGACTGCCATTCAGTTAACTGTAAGTGATAAATCAATACATCTCAGAATTTTCTTTAAAATGATCAGATATTTAGTCTTGATTATAGTAAGGGGATGCAGCATGTGAAGTTACTCATTACTGACCGACCTGTAACCTCAAGGAAGAGTTCCTCTGGGGCTTGCAACCACGTCCTCCAGATAAAGCTGGTGGATCCGTGTCCCTCAGGTACCGACACATACCTAGACGAAGACTGGTCATAGTCTTGAAGATTAGTGCAGGACAGGTGCTGCTTTGCAACCAAATCCTTCACATTTTTCCCTTAAAAAAAAAGAGAAGAGAGAGGAGCAGATGACAGCAGGCAATCTAATATCTCCCAATAAAGGACTGTCCTATCAATACTTCTACTGGATTAATTGTGTCACGTTCCTGGTAATACTGACTACTGTTGGCTGAAATGGAAATGAGGAACTTGTATGTGTTAGTCTTCCCTCAGCGCGACTGACATAAGCAAGGTTAGTCCTGCCTGATTACGGAAATCTACTGGCCAAGGGCGCAGGAGCCTCTGCAGGGGCTGTGGGCAGTGTGGTCTGCAGCTGCGACCACTGCTGCAGCTGCAGCGGCCCCAGCAGCCCCGCGTCTAGGCTTTCTTCCCACCACCAGCAGGCTGCCTGCCCACCTGCCCTGCTCAGCTGATGAGGGTCACCCGAATGCAAGCTGGTAGGGAGGACTGCATGGTGTAACTGGGCAATAGGTCACCTGAGCAATAGCTAAACAAGCCAGTTTTTGGCAATGTGCTCTGCACAGTGAGACCTGAAGGTTTGTTAACACTGTGTCATTGATCTTGTGCTGTTGAGAACCTGGCCATCCTGTTGCTGAAGTGCAATTCCCTGCCTGTTTCAGGAATGGGACAACCTGATTAAAAAAACCTTATTGAATATAAAGAAAAAGTGCTCCTGTGCAGGCTCTGATGCTTATAAAAAGTAGAGAGCACCATTGTCAGCAATGCCTCGCAACGGCATTCGTGCAAGCTCACGTGGTTATGGGTCTGCCCTGCTAGTGGCAACCTTCAATCTGGCACAACGTCAAGATATAGAGAATTTGTGGGCTTCTCCCCACTCAGTTAGGCTTCTGCGTGATGTGATCTCTGTTTCAGTAGTAAGGTGATCTGGCAGAGTAATCAGTAAGAAATTATTTAGTGGGAGCATAATGTTGTGAATACACACAGTGCTGAGTTTTTATTCTAACAACTTAGTTAATAATTTCACTTTCAAGCAAATTTCAAGCAAAGAGGTAAAGTAGTATGAATTCCAATGCTTTGATCATACAGTGACATTTTTAAGCTAAATTGCTAAGATAGTCTGGACTAATGGCTTTACACAAAAGTAATTTGAAAGTACTTTGGTAGTTTTGAAAGTATCCTTTTTGGAAGGTGGACCAATAGTTCAAGAAAAATCTATGCTCCCTCTGGAAAAGGAACTCAGTCATTTACAAAATGTTAGCTTTGTGGCATTAGCACAAGATAAAGTAGATGCTGACTTCAGATTACTTCATCAGGGTCTGTAGTACTTAAACTGTGCCAGGCCTTGGAGAGACGTGAGCCCGTGGGCGCTGTGTGAGGAAGGAAGGAAGTTGTGCACCTCCTTTCTTTGTGCAGGTAAATGAACCAAGCTGTCAAAACTTCAATTAATCTGTTTAGGCTCTGCCATGAGTAGAGGCTGCTGGGGAATTTCACTGATGTAGGAAGGACTGCGATTCGGTGCAGGACAGGAAAATACTCCCAAGCCCTTCTGGTCTCTCTCATTCCCCACCTTGACAAGCACAGCAATAGCTAGGACAGAGCCGAATGCAGCAAATATGCTTGTGCCCACAGCGGTGCTGGTGTTGCTGCCACCTGAGAGTTACTCTGCCACTCAGGGGAGTGACAGAGATGGGGGACAGAGGATGAGGACGAGAAGTGGCTGTAAGGAACCTAAGGAAGGCAGACCAGACTCCAGGTCGTAAAATGTCTCAGTAGGCCTCTGCTGATATGGGACTGTGAGAATATGGATGATACCTTTCCACAGGGAAATCTGTTGGCTTTCTCACCCAGCTGCTTGCATTTCAGATATTATGTGGAAATATCAGAAATTTACAGATTCAAGCCAAAAAGGGGGAAAAAATGTTCTCCTCAAGAGGCAGGGGGTATAGTGGACGTTCTGTAGAAGAATGTTTACTGAGAAATACTGTTTCCTGCTTTCTCTTGGTACTCTGATCCTCTCTGACAGCAGGGTTCCTTGCTCTATTATTCCTGCTTAGTCAGTACAAAACATGCTCCAGCAAATCACATTCTAAGATCTAGCATCCTTTCAGTCTTTTCTATTTATTCTTTTTATTCATTTTCCCTTAAAATGTATCTAGGCTTTATCTAAATAATACAGTGCTTCACTATATGCCAGTGAGATTCAGCATTATTTTTATTTTGAAATGACCTAAACGAGTATAGGTCACGTTGCAAGGACAGTTCTGCAGCCAAACATTGCTCTAGGTGTCTGACGAGGAAGCCAGTGAAGCTGATTGAAACGCTTCCTTCCAACTTTGAAACTCAAACATGTTTCTTGGAGGGAATAAAGAGCTTGACTATTTATACTAATATTTATGTGTATCCATTTAACATAAACACCATCACACGTAAGCTCCAGAATACCAATGCCCTGCATTTATGTTTGGTGCTGGCGTCTGTGCTCAGCAGATAATAACACAAACAGTAGACTCTGCATTTGGTACAACAGATTAGCAGTGCTCAGCTGCAGGTAGACAGCAATGACAGGGGGCAACTTAATTTTGACGTTTGGTAAATGGCTATTTCACTGTATTGGCACAAAGGCAGGGAGTAGGGGGTGGTTTTCCACATCTGGGACTCTATTTATAAGCCGGCGGTTGCCAGCCTTTAATCCCTAAGGCAGGTAGATATTCTCGATTTTGCACATCTTAATTTTCTCAGTTTCCTTTAATATTAACCTTCCTTTTCTGGAATGACATCTCTAGTGTTCAGTGCAAACTTCTAGGACACTTACTGTCACCGGGCTGCTGTCAACAGACAGTACAGAAATATTAGCAAGGGATCAGTTTGGAGCTGTTGGGAGCAGAGGGCATATGGCTTACAACAAAAGTTGCTCTTGGCCAAGTAGGATCATCCTTAGAAGAGTGAGTTTTGACAGGCATTTAACTATAAAGCCAGCACCAGAGGTACGGCATTTGTGCCCTCGGCTTAGCAGAAGGTCGGGATGGGAACACTCCAGGTTCCTTTCCGCGCCCCATCATCAGCAGACTGGAAAACTTGAATGTTCCTACACAGAAAAATAATTAGAAAAGCTTTGTCACATTCCTCTGAGTTGAAATACATGGTTCTACCTATCTGAAACACAAGGATTGGCTCCAGAAGCAGATAGTACTCATTTGTTAAATGCCATCAGCCTTGATACCCATAAGCTCTTCCTAAAAGAAGGAGAAATATAATTAAGGAAAGTGAGCTATTACAGTTTGTTCTATGATTTCCTAGCACTGAAGTGCCTTGAATAACCACTCTTTATATTTGTTAATTTGAAAATAGTGTCAGCATAACTAAGCAGCAGAGAAAAAGCAAAGTTTTCCGTAGTGTTGGGAAACATTGTTTAACAAATCTGTGAGGTAGCTAGTGTTTGCTTCAGACCATCTCTATCGAGGGTGGCATATTTCTAGTGGTGAGCTTATGAAGTCAAAAATCTATCATTTGCTAGTGGCTGACATGAGCTGGTCAAACACCAACTAGATTTGTTTGCAGTGGCTTTACTGTGCTCTGTTTTGATCTTCAGATCTTTCTCCTTTGGAGCACTGCCTCAGCGGCAGCACGCTTCAGTTAGAAGTTCCTGTCTGGAGAAATACTTTCAGCTGCAATGGTGTTAGATGATTTTCAAAGCTTTTTTTCATCAGAAATAAGATCTATACTTGCCTACAGTCAACATCTTTGAAACACTATAAGTGAAACAGAAGCTGTCAACAAACTGCATTAATATTTTAAAAAGATATTTAATTATTTATGGTGATACTTCAGCATATTCTTTATATAAAACTTCAGCATAAAGGAGTTGCCTTGAGATACGTTTCTCACTGAGCAGTACTGTAGCTCTGGGAACAGTTTATAGGGCTTTTATTTATCAGAGAACATCAGCAATGTTTAGTTAGCTTAGAAGAAGTATATTAAAGGCACTTTTCATATTGGAGTTATGATGCTGTTTGGTTTCTGTTTCTGTTTGCAGAAGTCAAACTGCAACAATTGGGTTACTGCCTACAATAAAGAAACAATTCAGGTGCATCAGGGTGCGTGTTACCTAAAAAGCATGGAAATAAGTTACTTCACTACAGCTTTTCAGATAACACAATGAAATTGCCCTGAGAAATCCTATGGTCTGGATGACCTTGCCCATAGCTGGGACCCTGGAGTTGCAGGCAGGAGATTCAGTATTGCCACAGTGCTGTTAGGTGGCCTGGGAGAGTCATTTGAGCTTTCAAACTCAAATTTTCTCAGGTGTTAAAGGGCATAGGAAGCTTTCTTTGTAAAAGCTTCTGGAATTACAGATTAAAAGTAGCTTTTGAGTAATCTGGTCCTGAACAATATCAGAGGGCTGCGAGTTAGAGCTGTGTTAGAGGGTTAATTTTTACAAGTTAATTTATCTAGTCAGACAAGTATGACATTTCCTCTCCAGTGAATGACATTTCCTTCTTGGTGTCCGTTCAAGGACCCTTTAATCTGCAACATCGATTTTATGTTGTAGCACCGATTACAGCATTATAATTTGCTCTACCAGAACAGGCTGTAATGGCTTGGTCTGCACTGTATACTGCCAGAGATGGCATTAGAGAGTCAGAGACACAGACCCGAACTTGAGCTGCCCTTGTTGATCTGCCCCAGGTTTAAGTTAGAGTGAGAACCAGTGCAGCTGGCATGTGCAAATTGGGGAATGTGGATTTCAGTGGTAATACAGATGTGCAAGAGGTAAGAGCAGTCTCCTCAAAAATACCCCTCTTGCCATCAACATCTCCCTCTAGTACCTGAGTGCTTACGCCGCCTTTCCAGGTTAATTTCCCACCTCTGCGAAAGGATCTTAGCCTTTCCTGCACTTCACAGCACCACATTCAGGCGTATAATTCTGTGGAATATCACAATGAACTTTCCTGGAATCTCAGTTTTAGCAAGACTGCAGATATTAAATGTTCATTGACGCATTGGCAGTAAACCTGGAAGTAGCCTGTCATCTTCATGAGGTCCAAGCCGGTGTCCTCTTCCATAGCCCTGGTGCCCTTCACTTGCTGCAGAAGTGTACAGGTGTGTCATCTCTTGACAGCACATGGGTCACTACATGAAAAGTTTTGTGTCCTCAGTCCTCTTCTCAGGGAAAACGTCATAAATACCAGCATAATTAGGATAAAATGGCAGATTCATGGGCAATTTTATTGCACATTTACTGGTATAGGCAATGGATAGAAAAATGGTTAAGAATAGAGAACACTGTACTTCCGTACAGTAGCTGAACTAGAGGGAGTGAATTTCACAGCTTCTGCTGGGAGTTCATCTTTTCTTTGACTATTGCTAGCCTACACCTGCTGGGCATCACTTTTATCTTTGACTCAAAGGACACTTCTGAAGAAATTTCCTTCCCTGGCAATTTTTTGACTTGAAAAGGTCTCAAAATCTAAGGCATTTCAAAAGGGAAAAATAGACTCTGGACCCACTTGCAAAGATGTTGTCATACCAGTCATACCACCTCTGAAAAAAATCAGTTCTTTCCCTGTACATGAATCTGAAACAAAAGAGCACTGAAAGAAAGAAAAAAGAAAGAAACCCAAACTTACTAAAGTTCCATGTTTCAAAAGTATAAGAGTCACTTAAATGTACTTAGAAAGCAAAATACCGTTTAGAGGTTTTTTTCTAGCATTTAGAGATAAATTTATCTATGCTATTAATTCTTATGATTTTATCAGGCACCTTGGGAGGTCCTGGAGACCTGAGACAGTGTGAGGGTTTTGTCTTTTGTGAAAAATAAGTTTCTTGCCCTTGTAATTGCAGAGGAAATGTGATCCGAAGGAACAGCAAAGGCTTACGTCAAAAGAACCCCATATTTACTGTTATTTAAAGAAAACTGTTTGGATTTTAGGGGATGTGACTCGTGATTTTTCTATGTTTGAAGCTGGTAATAGAAACACAACTCCCTTTTTCTCTACTCAGAACTTTCACGAGCTTTTCTCAAAATATCAAGATTCTGATAACACTCAGGGACTTGCATTTTCCCTATATGTGCATGAATTTATAGTAATTCCACAACTTTGGCCTTTGGTGTTGTGAAATCAGAACAAGAGGAAAAATAAAGCCAAGCTTCAAATGCAATTGTATGTTGTTCCAACTTGTTTGCAGCCCCTCCTGGAGCGCTCAGCAGCAGAGGGAGTGGATCGGGGGTGTCGGTTCCTGTAAGAGCAGAGGACTGGGCTTGGTGATATGAAGGTTTTCTTCATGTTCCAAACTGAGACCCCGCTCTTCTAGCAACAAGCCTACTTTGTAGGTAGGAAATGGGAAGTTTATCATGTTATTATGAGCCCAGGAGAGCAGAAGGAAGGACAACCATTTGCCATTTTGTAAATACCTAATGTTGGTGCTATCAGAAATAGAATTATTACTGCATGAAAAATTGCTAATATCATATTGAGGTATGGCAAAATCCAAGCTTGTTGAGCAGACTTTTGTTTCCCACTTTTGTTCCCCATATGGGCTGGAGAGCGGGGGTGCCATGGAAATCTTGCTTTTAGGTAACTGGAGGAGGTTAGCTCTGGAACACTTTTGTCCTACGTGGCAAACGGACTAGCACTATTCTAGGCAAATAAACTATTCCAGAACAGCACTCCTGTGTCAACTTGATATTCCCTAATAAAAATCACCTTTCCCACACAGACAGGGACAGGGAAGGGCAGCAGCCTTTTTATTCAATGTATACCTTGTGCCCATATGCAGTGATTCTACCGCATGTGTGAATTTGCTCCAGAGAGCCTGACCATGAGGCAGCCAAGTCTACAGGCCAGTCCCGCTACTGTGTAGCTAAAAGAGGTCCATGAACATCCACTTCAGTTCCTGGGGCGTGCACTTGTCCTTACCTTGTGAGAGACTGCCTGGTTAAATTAAAAGAGGGAGCCAGCGCATTAGCACAACCACAGTTCAGCCTTCCAACAAGAAGCTATTGCATCTCTCACTCTCATCAGGCGAGGGCAGAGGAGGGGAGGTTTCTGTGGCTCAGGTGAGCTGCTGCAGATTTTGAGACTGTAAATTAGTTTTAATCTATACTCGCAATTGCGGCATCTCTGCCTTTCCTCCAAACTACAGAAGCAAGAGCAATTAGTGTGATGAAAAACATGAACGTAAAGCAGGCAGTATGGGTTCTAATAAAGCAAGCATACTTTTCCATTAAAACAATTTGCATAATGCAATTCTATGAAGTATTTTCTTCATTGTCAAGCTTCTTTCCACTCTCTGAGCTTCACATTGACTGCTAACAAAAACCAGAGCAAGAGTTTTCATTTTAAGGGCTTCCTTTCTGTCTTTTGAAGGAAGAAGCTCAAAGCAAAATATAGTTATGTAGTTCACGTTCTGATATACTTCAGTGCAGACTAGTTCCCTACCAAAGACAGCTGTTAGCTCAGAGGTCTTTGTCTTTGTGGAGCGCACAAGGGATACCCATTCTGTGCAATATTCCTCTGGTTCCCATCCTGCTAAGTGCTGCAGATAGCTGTCTAAAGATCAGTGGTCCAGTTCTCCATTCCTTTGTCACCCTGAGTCTGTTCTATTTTGTCCTGGAGTCAATGTAGCTTCCAGCCAGGTCAGAATTGATGTGACCTATTGTTTCATTTTCTTGGGTCCCTTCTTGCTGCTCACCTGTAGGTCCTTGGTGCCTTCTGCTCTGAGTGGGCAACACCTCACCCAAGACTTGGAAATGTACCTGTTCTGTATATTCTAACTTCATGTTTTCCCAAAATCATCAAACAGAAGGAGAATCCATGAAACCTTGGTATGCTGGCATTTGAACAACTGTTGTACGAATAAAATACAAGGATGAAATGAAAGTCTTTGGGAGGACACATGTTGAAATTGATTTTTGGGTGTTGTGAAGAACTCTTATATGTCAAATGGTTAAGAGACTTATAAATAAGAGGTACTTGTTAAAAAGCTGAGCTTATCTGCGTGCACTTCTTGAAGAGATAAGGGGATTCATGTTTATGAAATCTACAACGCTCAGTCGGGAAGATGACAATCATGTGTGATTCAAGTGATCTGTGATATGCAAAAATAACAAATCAGGAAGACATAGCAGTTAGTAATAGCAATCAGGTGACAAAGAATGATGCACCAAAATGTGTTTCTGCAAAATATGTCCATTAGGAATGATGAGTATTAATAAATATCACTAGTTTAATGCAAATAAATATCATATTAATAAACATCATATTGTGCTGATGAGCTCTTCATGTTTTAAAATATAGCTTTCCTTCCTTGTCAGTGTTTCAAAGACTAGGAGAATATGAATATCTCAAAAGAGAGCATATAGACCTTAAACCATTTAAGTTTCTCCCTCTCAGTCAGCATTAGTTTTTGGCCACGGCCTACCAGGTTGTCTGCCTGGCCAGATCTAGTCTCCGCAACAGTAGCACAAGGAAGAAGAAAGGCGTGGGAGACCCCAGCTCCAGCTCTTGCCTTCAGGCCCCATTTCCCTCTCCCTGTTATGCCTCTTACTGAGCATCCTGGCAGACCAGGAACATTGTCCCCAGGGAGAGTCGAGGAAGGCCATTTTGTCCTGGACTTCTTGCATGGACGTGGGATTTTCTTCTTTCTGCCCTTCCCAAACCATAGACTATTAGAATCTGTTAATTCCTGGAGTCCTAGAGGGAAAAAGGGACATAAGACATCATGATTAATCACAGGGTCCAGGTAGTTACATGACCTGGGGTAGAATGTCCTTTACAATGAAATGAGACATAACAGAGGTTGTGTCCCTGGCAAAGAGGCACAAGCTAGGAAGGCCTTCCAGCTTCCAGTCCCTCCGAAGTGCAGGGCAGAGTCGGCAATTCTTCCTCAGAAACAGAGTAATCTTGTCACAATGCAAAAAAAAAAAAAAGTTTTAACCATGATCGCAGTGATGCTACCAGTCTTATGGTAATCAGCGTACAGTCAAGAGTACCACAGCCTTGGCAAGGCCCTGCAATTCTGTGGGACCTCTGTTTATCGCAAAGGCATAAATACAGAGAGTTGAGATCCATTTTGCCTAGGCCATTCGTTTGCCCTATTTTAGAGTCCTCTTTAGCCTGAGACACCCTACGCGTGCCTGTATCTCTGCATTGTCTCTGAAGACAACGGAGGGTAACCAGCCAAGGTAATATGATGGTGCTATAGATACCTGGATGGGGTGAGATAAATCTCACCTTCAGCGCCTGAAGGCTTAGGAAATGGAGAGCTTTGCCCTAACTTTCCTTTAGACAGGTAGTTTCCTTAGCTCCACGCTGGGGTAGAGGTCTGGGTGGCCAGGAGGGTGGAGAGCAGCACAACAGCAGCTAAGGGGCAGTGGGAGCTCCACGTCCTGTGGAGTGCCTCAACGATGTGCTCACTGGTGGAAAGTCAGCTGATGGGGAACCAAGCAACATTTGAGCAATTGGGGTCCCAGGTGTAAGTCCCACTTGGTATTGACGCATTTGGTTCAGTTTCTCACACAAATCCTGAGAGCAAACGGCCAGATTGGTGGAGGGACAGACTGCCAGTGGCTGCCTCCTGTTTCCAATGACAGTCTGTGGCAGAGGCCTCGCAGCTGAGGTGGATGACCACTGGCCCAGGGGCAGCTCCTAGCCTGGCGCAGGGCCAAGGAGAGATGGCTCCACTTGGTCATGCAGGTGGTGTCTATATGCTCTGGTCTAATGCACCACAAGGTATTTTTTCCCAGGATGAGAGGCACGGGCATGTGTGCAGCAAAGGGCCAACATAGGCATTCTTGTACTATTTCCTTTGTGCTATATCCCAATAGTCCTTGGGAAAAGAGACCATCAGGATCTTCAGTAGCTGGGCTGAAATACCCATTTTCTACCCAGCATCTGCCACTTTCTCTTGTGTGAAGGGATTTATGAAATAATTTATGCAATAATTAGCATTCGGCATCTAGGAAGTACCAAAGGGCAGCTGTTAGCAGTGGCTCTGGGGTGGGATGTGACCCCAAGGCTTCCTGCAGAAGGAGGCCGGTGCATGATGGGCGAGTGAGAATGTTTATTGCCGCGGTCTTGCCTTCGCTTGGGCTCATAACCTCGCTGCAAACCATTGCAGCTTAGCACTTGCACGTGGGCTGTCTGCACCTTGCAAACCCTGATGATAAATCCTCTGGGGGGATTAGTCTCCAACAGCCCCAGCTGGTGCCGCTTCTGCTCAGCTTTCTGCACAGAGCCGCCCCCGCACGGAGCTGGGGCGCCCTCGGGGGATCACTCTGCTGCTGGCATTGCCTGCCTTGAGGCTGGCGTCAGCTGTGCCCCTCGTGCCTGGATCAGGACCCCCATCCCTAGGCACTGCTCTCCCCCCACGGAGAGCCAGGCTGACCCACACCAGCAGGACCTCAGGTGAGGGGCTGAACCGGCAGTGCTTGCCCCTGCTGAGAGTCTGCAGGTCACTTGTGGGGGGTGTCAGCCCCCAAACCCAAAACCAATTATGGAAAGACGGGTGTAAAATTAAGGTCTTATGCAACCTGCAATGACAGCAGCCAAAACTGAGTTACAAGTGTTTATATACTGGTGAAATGGTGGATTAAGAGTTTCCGAGTGGTGCTCTGAGGAGAGCGTGGACACGAGAGGGAAGCCCGAGCTCCTGCCAGCCAGAGAGCAGATGAGCATGTTCCTCCAGAGCAACAATGCTGGTGCAAAGCATTTCCATATCAGCCTCTGATGAATTTTCTATGCAGCACGCATTGCTGCAATGGCAGTGCTGGCGCTGCACTGCTGAGAGAGGTGGCCAGGAGCTGTACCGTGGGGAGGCGACCTGCCTCCAGTTGCACTGGGGCTTGTGCCTGCACACGAGCCCCATCCTGCCCTTCTGGACCAACTAGGAGGGTCGGCTGCCCCTCGCAGGGCTTCCTGCAAATGGGGCAGGGGTAAGCAGGAGGGAAGGCATGAGCTGAGGGTCACATGGCTGCTCATTAGAAATATCCCATATTTTACCAGTGTTGTGTGCATGGCATGAATTTAGGGTAGGAGAAAAGTATGAAAGACCAGATACAAACGTGCCTGGGCATGGCCCCAGATTCACACACACGATCACTTTTGCCTTTCCGAGTAGGCGGGTCAGCATTCAACAGAGGAGCCAGAAGAAGGGAATGGGGCAGAGTCAGCCATCTGAAGAGATGTCCAAAATAATGGATCTCTTAGAAGAGTCCCTAGAAACTGAAAATGAGGAAGGAACAGACATAAAATTCTCCTCCTTTGCTGTCTCTCTTTCTTACTTTGCTTTACTAACCCCTCTGGATTTTTTTACAAAGCCATTTTTAGGTCACAATTACTTTTAAATTAATATTTTTTTCCGCCAATACATGAAACCTAAAAAAGGAAAAAGGCATCTTGTAGATCTCCTTAAGTGGAAAACACCCTTTAAAGTATGTCTGATAGTGATCTCATAAACAGCTGCCAGTCCTGGCAAGCATCGAGCAGCCTAGAATGTGCTATTCTTAGATCAAGACAGCCTAAGTAGGTCAAATTACAATTGGTTCTTGTAAACACCATCGCCACGAAAATCAGAAATGGATACAAAATCAGAAATTTGCAATATGCTGAATCAGATGGAAAAAATGGCCAAGGGCAATTTAGTCCTGAAATACCTGTTCTTTTGGTTAATCTCAATTTTTACCAGGTTTGTTTTGCTCCATATGCTGTCAGCAGCCTGAGACTTCTCTTTGGCGGGAGAGATATCATGGAGCCCTTCTTAAGGTCCAACAGAAATAAACCAGCAATACAGTTTAATCATGACTTTTTATTTAAGCATCCCAAGGTAAAGCTAAATAACTAATGAGGCTAATAAGGAAGTTGCAACTTGATAAGTCCTTAATGTTTGCTAATAAAATATACTGCGTTCATGAGTACAGCAACTCCAGTCGCAGTGCCACAGTCTTATTTTTCAGAACTGAAACAAACGCTTAGGTTGTGCTGGTCCACCCAGATGCATGTCTCTTGGAAATGTAATCTCTTAGCTCATTGCTGTTACTGGCTTGCAAGCCCTGGAAGCAGGTACGAGTTGCCACCTCCAGGTTACATAGGCAGAACATGAATTTCTTCAATTGCACCAAATCTTTCCCATGGAGTAGGGCATTTCTGAATGTCAGTGCTGCACTGGGATGCGGTGCCTGGAGTGGGACACCCTCGTGGCGCCCCTCTCCCCCAGGTAGCGAGAGCCAGTCCAGGCTGGGACATCCCTTCCCTGGCCCCTGGTCAGGGCTGCCCAAGACTGCCAGGGAGGAGGCAGAAGTCTTGGGCGGGTGTGTGGGTGCTGTGGCAGCAATCCCACCTCCCCTCCTTGGCAGCTGCTTGCAGGCACTGGCAGGTTTCACCCTGCCCCTACTTCAGGTCTGCTCAGCGCAAGCAAAAATGATGAAAATCTGACCTCCTTTGGCAGGCCAGATGGTAAGTTCATGTCATTTTTCTGAAGAAACTTACTGCTTTCCCTCCAGTTTCTAAATATCAACTAATTCCTCAATACAACTTCTTACCTGTCTGCACAGCCACAGGTTTGCCTGATGTTCACCACAGCAGCATCTAAAAACTTAACTCATCTTAATTAATTAATTAGTTAATTCCAGGTCTCCTATTAACCCCTTCATGAATTCTGGAGCTGCCCACATCTAGTCAAAATGACAGAGGGTAGCAGTGGGCTGCCTCTGTATTGCTGCCTGTTGAAAGCAGTTTTCCTAGCAAGGAGGGCTGCGGGACCGCAAGAGGCAGCTGAGGCTGGGCAGCTGAGCTGGCTGGCTGCACAGTGCTGCTGCTCTTGGAGGGCTGGAAAAAACTCCTGTGTCCTCCGTCCTCTCAAAGGTCCTCATGTCTCTCAGACAGAATGTCCCCTAATGCTCCAGGTCACTTCAACTTGGTCTGGCCTTCCACAAAGCCAATTTAGTCTCAGCTGTCTTCATTCTCCCCTCTCTTCCATTCTAAGATGCAAATATTAAATACAGAGGATGTTCATCGATAGGCTAAAAACCTGGTTTGGAGTAAAACTGGGGTAGTAAATCAGGTGCAGATTTTGATCCCATGGGCTTTATTTATTTATTTTTATTGCCAGATTTTATTCTATATTTTATCTGCTCTTTGGACTGGTATTATGATTTCATTTCTACTCTTATTGCACGGAGATATTACGTTACACTTCAGGGATCTCCGCCCCTGCAGTTGGGCACTACCTAATTATAGCTTGTACTTACCTTTAAATAGGCATAGCATCTTTTCCCAGCTAATGTTCTACTCTGTCAGGTTTTCCTCACAAATACAAAAGATGTGTTGCGGATGTTTAGAGTCCTTGAAAGAGGAATGGAGCCCAAAACACTCTTTAGCAACATTGAGGATATTCTGATCACAAGACAAAACTTCTGCACTTAATTGCAAAGGAAGAGAAGAAAAGATTAATCTAGAGAGAGTTTCCCAAACAATCCTGATAGGCAGGGCAACATAAAGAGAAATATCAGTAAGCTCTCTGTAAAAAGACTGAAGCTTAGCTGAGTCTGAAATGAGAGAGAGTTGTCTTAATTGCGAATCTGAGCCCTTTCCTTGAGACTATAACAGAGTCAGCGGGCAGATTTAATTCCTTGCCCTTGTTAACGCAAAATGGAAAATTGTAACGTGGCTGGGATCCAATTGTCAATCAAAAGCCAAATTAAATGTTTAAGAATTCAGTTTTTTAATTATGATGGACTTGCCAACTCTTGTGATTGATAATGATTTTTGCAGTATGTTTCAATTTCTTCTTGCAGCACCTGGAATCATTTTAACAAATAGATGAATATAAATGATTATGAGATTCCACTTTAAGTGAAAAGCAAATGTGTGTCTGTTGTGGTTAGAAGAGCTTGAAAATGGGACTCCTAAGGCTCAAAAGCATCAGGCAAATGACCTCTTGCCCCAGCAATTTGTGTTTCAGCTTTCAAAAAAATATTCTACTTTTCAGATCCTGAATCTCTTAAGCATCTTGAGGTGCTTGAACTCTTAAGCAGCAATAATATCACTGTTAAGTTCATAGGTAGCTTTTGGTTATACTGCAGCTTTTATTAGGGGAATAAAGTTATTCATAACTGGATACAGTTGGACACAAGATATAGTTATAGCTTAGGTAGGTCCTACTTTTCCTTGACACTGGTGCGACAGCATCTCTCTCCATCATTCAGAGATTTAGAGATCACCATGATGGGAACATTTAAAAGACGGAGAAATCAGGCTAGCTTTGAACTTTACAACTAAGTTTACTAAATTCTTTCAGTAGCAGCACACTTGTAACTAGAGGGCAAATCTTACACCATATTAATCGTCATTGCTACATAGGCAAAACTCTTGGTGTTTAACAATCATGTTTTAAATTAGCTCTGCGTATACAATGCCACAGAGCTGATAGTTTGTGTGGTTGGCTGTGGCCCCTGGTCATTCACAGTCACCGAGGTCCAGGCGATCAGACCTGAGTTTGTCAGTAAGAGAAGTCGGAGCCAAAGTGGGTTTGTCTTCTATTTGCTCTGATTTTCCTTGTTTATGCCTAACGTTTTTATGCTACTGCCCTCCTCTCCCAAAGTAGGGGGGTCTCCTCTGCTCCTGGTACTGCTCATGCTGTTTTCCTTTGACTTGCCATTCAGTCTTCCTCTCCTGCCTATTTGTAGGCCCTTAGGCTTATCCTGTCCTCTGCCCGGCAACTTTTGTTACCTGAATGCCTCCTATGTGCAATTACACTTATCTTTATTTGCCCCTTTGGTGACTGCATTGCTCATTAACTTATGAAAAATTGTGTCTGGCTATGCTATCACAGTGTTACAAAATATTTATGTACTGCTGTTATTTCCACTATTTTAGTGTTGGGGTTGAAGGCAAGCTAATATTATTCATATCTTGTTCAGTGCACTTTTGCTTTAAAGGTATCACAGGCCCCTGTTTTGGCTACACTGTGCAGATACGACGGTGATCTAATCTAAACGCTCATTTATCAAGGGACAACCACAACCAACAGTCCATCTGCAAGAATATGTAATTCTGTAACTGTTTGAGATATCAGAGAAGACGACACTGAAATAGATATCACAGTAAATGAAAGAAACAGAACTCAGAGAGCCAAATTATCACCTCTCCCCCAAAAAACAAAAAAAAAAGACCGAGGGTTAAATCAAATCAAGACCAAACAATCAGATTATTTGGTAGCAAATTCAGCCTCCTCTTGTATCTGTCAAGGTCAGCCTGCCCACAGTACTGGCTGCTTTTCGGGTTTAATGGGGACTCCTGGGAGCCTGTTGCCGGTGTCGCTTTCTGGAGCACTTTGCCCTCAGAAGGAAAGCCCTTTCCTCCATGTCTTACATCTTCCTGGGGAGGGGGGGGAGGTACAAGTGCTACGGCAGGCAAAGCAGTGATCCTAATGGCAACCTTTGATCCTTTGCTGACCCACCACCAGAGCAAGGATCTCTGAACAGAGAAAGACACTGAAGCCCTGCGGAAAAAAACAGTTCATAATGCTGAAATTAAAACCTTCAGACTACAGCTAGAACAAGCATAGGGATCTGGAGAGGGGCTGAGACAGAACTGAATCACCTCAGCCAAAATGGAGACCCAAGACATGTCCCTGAACGAGCCAAGCTGTACAACGGTGAGCACTTGAGGGCTCCTGTGTTCGTTGGACACAGTGTGTGGCCCACTGTGATGTGCCTCCTCGTGCCACAGCTGCTTGCTAGGTGCCAGCTCTCCCATCCTGCTGCCGCAGGGGCCCTGGCATCACTCTTTGAGCCTAAGTCTTACACGGATGGGAGCAGGGCCAACTGCAACTACATGTAGTTGCAGTTCCTTTCCTTCAGGCACTGGTGATGGTTGTACAGCCATCCTCCTCGAGTGCAGCAAGAGAAGAGTCCAGCGCTTGCCCTGGAGACGAGAGACCTGGAGCCAGTTCCCTCAGCCTGAAGATGTTCAGCCGGAAGGATGTTCAACCTTCCAGTGCTGGTTTGGGGGGGATATTTTTCACTCTGCACTGTAAAACAAGACATTTGAGGCTCACAGGACTAGAGGGGCTGGGAAAAGGTTAGGACAGTAATCTAGGAATGAAGCATCATTAAGCTGGCCTGGATAAAATATCCGTTAGAGCGTGGGACAGCTCTAACACCCAGTGGGCTGCTGGGTGGCAAAGTCATGATGTTCCTCTTCGGCTCTGGGGAACAAGGTATGTGGTAACAGATCTTAAACAGAGAGCAACAGCATCTCCAATCTGTAGAGGAATTTTAATTCAGGCTCTAAGCTGGCCAAAGACTGTGGTAGACCTTAATGCTTATCTTCAGAAATGCAAAGCTGAGACGTATCTTACCCCATTTGAAAGGGCTGGGATGGGTTGAGTGTAGCGCATAAATTACCAGGTATAATTTTCCGTTTGTCTTGATACCTTTCCTAGGTAACTCACCTGATTGCACATTTATAGAAGTAGAAATGCAACTCTAAACACATCACATCTGCAGTGTTTTTTTGATAGAGCGGTCACCTACCTGCTGAGATCTTCAGCATTTTCTCATGGTGTCCTGTGGGGAGCCCGAGGATGAGATGGCAGCAGGGAGTTTGTGTGGGCTCAGAGCTACAATTCCTCAGCAGAGAAAGTGGTAATGCACAATCCTACAGTCCAGGGAAGTGAAGGTGGTGCCTTGACAACACCTTTCACCTCTTGGAGCAAGTCTGCTCCTTCAGCCATCCATAGACACAATGGGATCTGGCCTTACGGAGATGTTGTTGTTGTTAGCAATAAAAATAGATGAGAGTATTTGAGCCATGAATCCAATTGGTTTCCGCTTTTTCACCTAACAGGCACAAAACCCAGTGACTGTGCTGTGACATACGTCCCACACTCATGGGCTGCTGCATTATTTCTTCTCTTGGCCACTTTTCCTGCTGCCTTGTTTCTAAAATTAAGCACCCTGGTACATCTGAGGAATCCACAGTCCTTTTGCAAAAGGAAATTTACTGACTCCACTTCAGACCATCTGTGTTTCCCTTCAACAAATGACAAAGCTTTTGGATGAGCAGCATGAGAAGTTCAGACAAGGCAGAGTTATTTACTCTTCATTACTATTTCACATAGTGCATGTACATGCAGCCTCTGGCTAAAGAAATGGAAACGGATTTTAAAATATTGAAACTGATTAACTCTTTCGCATTTCCTTGACATTTCTTGGACTGCAGAGAGCCCCTCTAGTGGTCAGTGGCAAAACTGTAAGTGCCTAAAACAAGACTAGATCCACCTCTTTGTCAAGAAGGTCATTAGTTGAATTTAATGTGTCAGTATGACAGTTTCCCTGGGGCCTAATTTGGCAAAAGCCCTCAAATACATTCAACTTTGTATGTGAGAAGAGTATTCTGAAATCAGCTGCTGACCCATATAGAGCTAAATATGTGTTTAGTTATAGGATGCTACAGAGTAGCTCCTTGCCTCTGGGTAGCTCAGCACGCAGTCAGGCTTTGGGTGGTGGGAAAGCACACCCTTGAGACTTCTGCTTTTATTTTATTTGTTATTTATCTTGCCACTAGACAGAAAAGTTGTTGGTGTCTAAAATCCACTGACACTGTCGAACTTTCCTTCTCTTCCCCTAGCTCCTCTAACTTCCAATTGTTCTGCAGCCCTCAGAAGACACTTAAATAAAAGTGTGCCTTTCTACTGATTTAAATGCTGCCTGTAGTGTCTATGCTTGTCTGTAAGCACCCAGCAAGCTGCACTATGGATCCAGGTTTTTTCCGTCGAATAATTTAAGCATATTTTAACTGTCTTCTGACGCTTTTGCCACTGTGAGAAGAAATGGTTTTTAGGCCCAGACCATTTATAGAGTCATTTTTTGTTGTTGTTTAGACCCATTTCATCACCTGCATACATTTTGGGGTTGACTCTTCATAGTCAGATCATAACAGACAAGGACTTTTTCCACCTGAATGTGACAGCGGATTGCTTAACCAGTCTTCTCGGTGGAAGGTCATTGAATCCTTCTAATGCCTCTTGGCATATTCTGTCACTTTCCATGCTTGAAAGAGCAAGGACACCAAACTTGAGCTGTGACATTATCCTATAGGATCCTCACTGTAGAAATAATTCATCTAAACAAGTCCTTCTGCAGTCAGATAATGTCCAACTGTTTCTTAATGAGATTTTGAAGCAAGAGCTGACAGGCATCCTGTGACAGTGAAGAACATACACATACCATGGATGGCTGCTGCAAAAACTTAAGAGTGCAAAAACCTGCAGTAGTGCTGGCACAATGCTGCCTCAGCTGTGTTGCCTACAACGAGCATTGGCTGTAACTTGTACTTCTGTTGTTTGAGACTTATGGAGCACAATAGTCTGGGAAATGTGCCAAGCCTCAAGCATATATTGGAACAGGGTTGGTGTGAATATATAACAGCAAGTTGTAGAGAATACTTTACATGCTGATCTAGCAAGGACTAACAATTGAAAAACCAAACTCTCTCTGTGTGTATAAAGATTAGCCTTCCTTCTTCAATAAATCACGGTCTCCTGTCCTTTACATATCTGTAAACAACAGGGCTTCAGAATATCTTCCCACAGCCTACGAGAAACTCAGGAGCTCTAGTAGAAGACTGAAATCCACAGACACAAAAAAATCCACAATATTAATGCTATAGAGAAATCAAAGTTGCTACCTAATGCAAGAGCTGGGAATTTGCGGACAATATCTGATTCTTTTTTATTATTATTTTGAAATAGAATTTTTAGAAAAAGCTTTATTAGATTATTGCAGAAGAAGAAGATATTTACAGTACAGAAAATATAAGCACAGTACCAATACTTTTTAACACAGAACTTTGAAGAGCGAGACTCAACCCCACCATCTTTGGATTGCAATTATCATTTCAGTCATTTCAGTTACTGCAAACGGTTGGAGGTAAATCCCCTATGGACCCACATGCTTCATATTTAGACCTCCTTCCTTCCTTGCTAGGAGCATCTTCCTCCATGGCTATGATCTTTCTGCACTCAGGAAGCAAGTTCTTATTGGAATAAAAGTTCCTGTTTATAGCAGGCAGCTGCAGCGTCCTTACCGGTGCCCAGTGCATGAAAATATTCGTTCTGGTTCTTCTCCATCTCCAAGAACAGCAAGGAAAGCTACCTGTTTGCTCCTCTGGGCTTAGGCAACCAGAAATGTCAATGTCTTTGCCTGCCCAAGGCAGCTGCCCTTTTATATTCAGCTCCACCCAAGACTGAAGCGGATGGACAGTGAAAGTTGGATATCTCAAGTCATGTTAAAGAAAAGTTGCCTCAGCCCCTCAGCACACTCAGGAATTTCTTCTTGTCTCTTCTGGCGTCTTGCAGACTTCACAAAAGCTTTCCAAATCCTTTGTACAACTGAACTGCAGCATGATTTTTAGTTCCTTGGAAATGCTGGACATTTGGGGGGCCTGGTGGCCCTGCGGAAGGGCTCAACCAGGTGCCCGAGCTGGCAGGCACCCCAAGAAGCCCCCTCCCAGTTGTCTGGGGCCTGTAGGTGAGACACTCTCCAGCTCCGGGGGTGGTTCTCACTGAGGCCACCAGCCGCAGCCACCTTGCTAGCTACAGTGACTTGCAACAGCTGAGACTCCCTGGAGAGGGATCCAAAAGGGCTAAATTAGAGCTCTCTCTCCGGGGACCTGAGGGTTTGGCCTCGCTAGGCTGAAGATGAGCTTCTGTTGTATACCCCTAAGTTTTAGTCGTACAGAGAAGTGAGCAAAGAAATTATCACGCTGCTTTCTATACACGTCTTTTTTATCTTTTTTCTCCCTCCTTCCTGGAAGTATCTAGGAAGAAATGAGACCCACTGCAACAGTTTCATTGTCTTTGAAGTATTTACAGCAAATAGCTTTCCAATGTACCATTTATCAAATGGAAAAATTGTAGCTTGGTCTTCAGTGATGCTCAGAAGCTTTGAAATTCCAATAAAGAACTTTGTTGTATATAAAGTAAATAAATGAGTTTGAATGGGAAAAAAAATCCTTTTTCTCATAGAAGCAATCTTTCTAAGCTTTCTTCTTTCTGTTTCTTTGTAATAAAAAAATCCAATACCCTATTTCAAAGACTTTCATCCAAATGAGATTAGTAAACCTGAAAATGCTTTCCATTTTTTTTGTGATCTCTTGGCCTGAAGGTCCCTCCAGCTTTTACAAGAGTATGTGAGGTACAAGAGGTGAACAGAATAAGTAGTGCTTGAGCTGAAGAGCATGATGGAAAAGTCTCACTGGCTTTCCTGAGGTCTGAATCAGGTGCTAGAGGGAGGTTATTTTGCCAGCTATTCTGTTCCTCCCTGAGCACACTGCAAGTGCAGTTTGCAGTAAACACTAACTACTTCGCTACTGAAATTTTCACATTTCCCCAGGCTGTATTATAAGAAAAATAAGATGTGGTACAATACTTACAGAATAGCTGAATCTATGTAAGTGTTTATAACCTCAACGAGCAGTTCTCATGAAAGGTAGTGAGAAATAAACTGTGAGCAATTCCTCCCCAGTCCTAACAGAAGGGAGACAGGAGAAGAGACATTTTAAAATCTCACTTCAGTTGCTGGGGATTTTCTCTGGGCATTTCTTAATCCTAATGGTTTATAAGGAAAATAAAACAGTATCAAAAAAAATAGTGTTTACCAAAAGTTTGAAGAAAATATTCCTAATGGATAATGGTGCTTCCCAGCCCCTGTGTAGCCAATTTAGTGTTCCTGACATAGCCAGGTAGCTGAGATGATACAGAATGAGGCAATCTCTGATATAACATAGTCAAGCAAGCCAGTGCAAAACGCTTTTGGGGCTCTGCCTCCTCTTACGGCTTTCCTCCCACCAAGCTCATTTTAGGCTGTAGTGTATTAACTGCTTTGTACGGCTGCCGGGAATTGGCTTTTGGATGACAACATGAGGACCGTCACTTTGCTTGCATTGAAGTTCTGTGGTGGAAGTCAGGCTGGTCCTGAGGTGCAGTATCTGTGCGTCTTCCACTACAAATATACATCTGTAGGACATTGCTCTCGTTTATAAACACTTGAAATTAGGAGAGGAGCTATGAATGATCTGTCTCCTTGGATATCCATTTATTAGTATAGCTACACTGCAGACTGTGGAGTACCACAGGATTCCCATAGATTGACTACCTGAAGTTGCCTTGCTAGATTTTTACCTTTTATACCACCGTGAAATCATAATGCAGTCTCTTTAGGCACTGTACAAATCCCCATATCCTTTGGCAGCCTTGGTTTGTCACAGCTCATGCTGTTCCTATAGGAAGGCACCACACTCTCGTCAATCCCATGTTGGTCCTGAGCATCATGTGCTGCAAAAACCTGGGCTAAGGTTTATGCAGAATGCAGAAAAAAATTATGTGGAAAACCTTCCTCTTAAGAAGACAACTGTTTTATATTTGAAGCCATGTTCACTGTGTTACTGACCTTTGGGGAACAGCTGTGTCACTCTTCACCAGTGCTGAAGAGGCACCATTTACGCTGCTCCTCCCCTTTCCTAGTGCACTACTACTTCTGTGCCCTTTTTGGATCGCTTCACTGACCAGTCCCTAGTGGTATGAAGAGTGAATGCTCAGGACCAATGTTTATCTCCTGCTGGTTTCAGTGAAACAGAGTTTGTTCACTCTTACGTACACCAAACAGGTGAGCACTATTTTAAAATTTGCCATTGCAGTGTGAGGGACTGTGATACCTTGCAGGGTCCCATTTGCAGTCTGGCTCTGAGGGGCATGGCGACAACAGCTGAATTACTGAGCAGCTTCTTCTCTTACAGTGATGTCTCCATGGTTTGAGCACTAGCATCCACGTGATGCTACTGTCTGTTCTCAGCTCAGCTGTGCTGTTTGTCTGTTGTGCTCCATACTGATTCTTAGGAGGATCTGCCTCATTGCGGTCGCTGTGGAGACCCTGTGGAGAATTATGTGGTGGAAAAGGTGCCTAGGTATTCCTATGCCAATGCCAGATAGCACTGAGAAAATGTTGAAAATTAGGAAGAAAAAGGAACTGTTGCACTTGTCAGCTGATGTGGGTTGATGGAGGACTTCTGACTGCAGTGAAGCACAGTAACTTGCACCAGACTGATTAGATGTGTGTGTAAATGGTGCAGTGGGGCTCAAAGAAGTTGGGCTTTGCTGCCTGCAGCCCTGGCTGGTGGCAGTGCAGGGGCCCCTTCCTGGGGCAGCTTCCACCAGCGGGCAGAGCGCCCTGATGTGCAGCAGTGGCTGCAAGGATGCCAGAGCCATGAGGCACTCTGGTGTATGCTGCTCTGGCTGCCTGGGGCTAGGCCATGAGTCTCTCTTCTGCCTGCTCTGGGAAGCAGATTTCAAGCATCAACGTGGGCAGCTTGAGGGATTGCAGCCCACCTTGGGAAGAGGGACTACTCTCCTTACCTGGGTGGATGTATGAAGTTTCACCCAAACCAGCAGGAGATAAATTTTGGTCCTGAGCGTTCACTCTTCACACTACTAGGGACAGGTCAGGTCTCAAGACTCAAGGGAGTGATCCAAGAAGGGCACAGAAGTAATAGTGCACTACAAAGGGGAGGAGCAGGGTAGCTGGTACCTCTTCAACACAGGTCTGTGACACAGCTGTTCCCATTAGGGTTCTGAACCTATTGCTCAGGGTCTGCGCATGCAGCTGGTGCTAGTTCTGCGTTTGAAGAGCGCTTGGCACAAAGGGCTTCTTGGCTACGTGCCCAAGCGCTACAAATCACAACAGCAGAAGAATGCAGCGTTCTTTCCTTCATAGTCATCCTTTGCCACAGGATTAGGACTTTACACTTCTTCTAGTGCTTCATTAATCCCAGGAGGTGACATCCTATTAAACGTCCTTATCACGTTCCCGAAGTTTATTTTGCAAATATTTCATGGACAGTAAATTGAACAGCTGTTCCCTTGAGACACTGTTAATAGCTTAGACCCACTCTGCTGGGATTCCCATTTTTCCACTCCAGTTCTGTGACTGTCTTAACTCTGCCCATCTTCTGAATTATCGATGAGCAGAAGGTGCTGCTTTCTCTCAAGTACAATTTTATACCTTGTTTTGTATCTCAGTCCTCAGGTGCACGAATAAAGGTCTCCTACTACATGGAGGAGATTTAGGGTGCTGGGCAGAGAATAGGAATACTCCAGAAACAGGTGGCAATATATCCCGTGTGGTACAGTTCTTTTCTTGTCAACTTTAGACACAGTGGGGGAGCTCAGTGTTTACCTCTGAGGTAGGGAAAGGGGAAGGATATCATGTTCTCACAGAACAAGAGCTCTTCTTCCATGGCTGAGCAAAACAAAGAGGGAGGGAATGGCTGCCTATGGGGATGTTTACCTCTGTTCTCCCTGCTTCTTGGACATGGTCCCTGAGCGCTGTTGACCTCTTTGCAAGTACTTTGGGCCAAACATCACTTTCTTAGACACTGTGACTTGCTGGTCACCAGCTTCCCTGAACCTGAATAAACCACTGCTTATTTCTTTGCAACCAGGCTTAGTGCATTTTCTCTGTCAGGTCACTGTCAGGACAAGACCTTTTTCTTCTAAGTCAAATGCCTTAGGAGAGAGTAGGCAGGTGAAGGCATGTCGATTCATGCTGCTGGGGGGACCAAGCAGGCTAGTTTGCTCAGAGTATCCCTCACACCCTGTTCCCTCCGCCCCCACTCTTCTCCATTGCTCCTTGGCTGACATTTCTCTTGTACCTCCCCTTCTCGCAGGCAGGTCATACCCAAGCCATGTGCTGGCAAACCTCGGGAAATAATTGGCACAGAACCAATTTCTTATTACAAGGAGAACAGCACGTAGGAAATGGCATGACCTAGCAAGGTTCATGAGTCCTTATTCCCAGGTAATCATTAAACAAGCACCAACCCCTGCTAGCGCATCAGGGGTTATAAAACTGAACTTTAGCTCAAGATAATGAAGCGATATGCCCCTAATTTTTTCTGGGATAACAAGTTTCTTGTCTGACACAGCACAGGTTGCTGCTTCTATCCAAGAGAATAGTGGGCCCCACAGGAACTATGCAGAAGATCAAAGCATGCTTCACCAACAGCACCTTCTGGATTAAAAGATGCTTTTGCTAGCCAAGACTGGCACAGGTCAATGTCATGTCATCCAGCATTACCGGTTTACTAGGTGTAAGGTGGTTACTAGGTCCTATGGGCAAAGTACTACTTTGGTTAGTAGGATCAGGAGTGTGTCAACCTGCTTGCATGACTATCAGGGAAGAGTTATGATGGAGAAGGAATTCATGCTTGCTGCCAGTACAGCCAGAGCCGATATCAGGAAAGTGTCTCCTCTGACTCACGGTGGAAGGTGCCAGGTAAAACTTCTTCCAGTTAATGAAGAACTAGAAGAGACTTCAGAGAGGGGGCAGATGCCAGACAGATGCATTCAGCCACTGTTTGCAACACAGCTCTTGCAAGCAGAGCATCTTATAACCATGCATGCATTCATCTCTCCCAGGCGGTATAGGTTAATTGCCTTCCTGATAACTGCTGTCACTAGGTGTTCACTACCAGGTTCCCAAGGTCCAAGTAGTTTAAAGTGAAATGATGGAAATAAATAATGGTCATCTTCAAAGGACCATGCTTCCATCTTCCAACACTCGATGGCTCATTCATTTTTTCTATAGGTTCATCACAGAGCTCCAGGACCTTCCCTCTCCCATTCTGAAACTACTGCTCCACTAGTGAGCTCCCTACATGAGCGGCCTGACCTGCCACCAGTCCTGTGACTGGTCTCCTCAGTCACACCTGAGGAGATCTGTGCACACCCTACCACAGTAAAAGGACACAACAACCCTCCATCCTCCTTTAACTTGGTTTGTGAGCATACATGTGAGCAGTGTGGCCAATTTTATCTAGAGTATCTGTTCCACCAATTGGAAGCGCGATGCCCTGTACAGGGAACCAGCATATACCAACTGCTGGTGGGAATGGACCTCTGTCAGCACCCCTGCCATGCACAGGTCATGCTGCTGCCAGCCTCGGTCTGCACATAGCACCTTGGACATGGAGATATCATTTTGGAACGTGCCCTGACAAAGTCACACAGTTCTTTCCGGGTGTAGGTAATATGCTGAAAGGCTGAGCTTGGAAATCCAAAGCTACTCTTAAGGAAGGCAGCTGCAACCACTGACGCAGCGTGATAAGGCTAGCACCTCACAGACTACTGAAGGGTGGAGAGAAGGCCCCAGGGGGCTGGGGACCTGGCCCCAGCTGCCACAGACACTGAATCTGCGCACTGGTGATTCAGCTGTGCACTGCAGCAGATTTGGTCTTAGTGGTTGTTGCCTAATGAAGCCCTTGGAGGGTAAAAACAAACAATTTCCTATTTCAGAAATAGGAAATTGCTCACTTGCTGTTATCTGTCTGCTGTTACATACCCTCAGGTAATGAAGCCCCCATCTGCTCATACTGAGATGTATTAATTGATTTTGTAAGAAGAAAATAGTGGATTTAATTGTTTATCAGTGATGTACAAAGTATGGTTACTGCGATGAGAAGAGGGCAAGGAATATTTATCAAAAGAGAAAGCTTAACCTTATGGCTCTTGCTATCTAGTGTTAAAAGACTTTGCTCCCTTCCTATATGTTACCGGCCAGTAGTCCTGTTAAAAATTATTGTTTATTTTTAACACTCATCTAGCAAAGAGTTCAGCCTAGTAAAACAGATCAGGAGGGCAACCTCTAAATTGCTAATTATAACTTATGTGGATTTTGACCAGGTAGAAGGAAAAAAAACCATGGCAGGGGCCCAGACTAAGCATTCTGGTTTGGGCTGTTCCATGATTTGGCAGTTCAAAACTCTTTTTTTCTGGGGTTAGATCCTGACAGTCCCTAAAGCTCACCTGCATTAGCGATAGTTTGAAGCAGGAGTCATGGCCCTGGAGAGTGAGTAATTTACTGGATTGTATAGAATATCTATGTCTGAATTCTTTTCTTTTATTCTATAATAGTAGTAGTGTGCACAAAGAAAGAAGGAATAACAGTTTAGTTTCAATAGTTACATACAAAACTCCAACTTGCGTTGTTTTAAGCCAAGTTTCTTGTCAAAGTTGTTTCCAGTCACTCAGACTTAATGACTGATTTGATTAGAAAGTCACTGGAGACCTCCTGACTCTCTTTGAATATTTATACGTACTTCAAAGATGGAAGGGTGAATCACTGCTGAATGGAGATCTGTTCCTGCCTTCCCTTCCCGTCAAATCACTCCAGCCCATATTAGCTTTCTTTGTCCTAAAAAACATGAATGAGTGCCACCATATATTTAGGGCTCAGTCCCGCCCCAGTTAAAAGCTGTAATAAGATTCCTAGGTATTCAATGAGAGAAGGCTGAGACCCTTTATGGGCCAAGCAAACCTAACTAGAAGGAAAGTTGATTAGAAGATGGCTACTTAAGTTAAGGTCATATTCGCTATTGTTCTTCATATTTTCTCCACTTAATCAACCACTTATTTGGGTTGCTATGGTTACTTGTTACTGTTATGTAAAGAGAAATCCAATTCAGCCTGTCACTGGGATGCTGGATATGAGCAATGTAAAAGATAAATACCACAAATGCCACATTAATCATGTCAAAGCTCCTCTGATGTCCTCAAAATTATAAAGACAATACTGTTTATTATTGAGGGGTGCCTCTCAACTTGGTTTTGGTTCACAGAATAATTTATTTTAAGATGAGGATGCTGACTACTCCCATTGGAACGACACTAATACACACCAGCCTTGTATTTGGCTCAATAAATAAAACAGAAATTTAACTATCAGCATGTCTCTGCTGAAGTTCTTTATGAGCGTGGTGAGCCCGCAGGGACATAGTTCAGGCACCATTTAGTGACGCCCTGACCTATTCATTACTTCCATTTACGTTTGTAGAGAATGCCTGAGTCTTGCAGAAGCATCAGGCCTTCCTGCCCTATTAGGTTCCCCCCAGCCCCAGCATGTTCTGCATAACTGGGGGTTTTGCCTATGGTACCCAGAAACTCAAACTACTGTAAAAAATTGCTAAATCATACTTCACACTCATGTTATGAAGCATTTATAGAGATAAACTTCCTTTTTGTTTAAATTCTACCGTATTCCTGGTTCTGATACTGATATTCAGCCCGGTGTGGTTCCCTTTCTACCAGTCATGGGCTGGGCGCAGCACTTCTGCCCCCACATGCTGTTTGCAGACCACCGTGTGGCCTTGTGGTGGTCCCTAGCTAGTAATAGTCTGCTCCTTACCCAGCTCTGAGCTTTCAGTTGCAGAAACAGGACAAGCACTTGTTATATGGTCTTTTCTTTTTTCTTATATTATTATTTTTTCCCCAGACGGGTTCCAAGCTGTGGTTTCCAGCAAGCTGATTCTGTTACGTGCTGCTCTGACTGTCCCTAAAGCAAGGCACTGCTTCCTTCCCACGGTCTCAGGGTTAGAGCCTATGTCTTCTATAGAGTGCATGTTGGACTGTGTAAACTGCCCACTGCTGGCTAGATACTTTCTGATGGTCTTCTAGCTGAGGGGAGATGTCCCACTACGGAACTGTTTGCTTGTCTGTTTGTTTTTAATTTACGCTGCCTGCACCATTCTGCCAGAGTTCTTGCTTTATGTGTGCGAAGTGCTGGGAATGGAAGCTAAATTTAGGAAACTAAAACTAATGCTAACAGGCAGAGCATCCCCTAGACCTTGTTATTTATTTGGCTGCCCAAAGAGATTTGAGGACCCGATTTGGCCAGGGTTTAGCCAGAATTTCAGACTTTCTGCTTTCTTTGGCTCAGGTGGGGGATCTCAGAGGATGCAAGTTTCCCAAGGAAGTACAGAGAGAGTGGCCAGACCCTCAGTCCTTTTCGGACAGTGTACGCACAGCCCTGTTCCACTGCAGCACTTTGTCTTCAGCTGTCCCTGTCCTCCAGGACCCTCCATCTCTCTGCCAAAGCATGCCCCGTCTGGGTCTTTCTAGCGAGCTGTGCCACTGGGAATGGCTATCATGTCTCTGCTGCCACCACAGCTTTGTGGGGAGGACATGGGCAGGTGAATGAACTGAAGAGAGATAATGCTGCAAATAAAGTCTCTTGAAATGCATCACTGACTCCATGGCATCTGTGTTTGTTCAAATACAAAGTAGCTTTTCTCACAGTGGAGGAAGGAGTCCTACCTTGCATACATTGCACTGCATCTGGGGGTACAGGTATGCCCACAGACAGTTACTGCAGAGTAGCATATAACCACATGGACAGTGTAGACTGAATGTACCAGAGTATATTGGCCCAGCAGCTGGTGGCTATCTAGTAACCCAAGATAAACCTTCCAAGCAGCGAGCATTTACAGGCTGCCTTATAAATGACTCTGGAGATTTAAGAACTCACATGACAGCTGTATGAGTTAGAGCTGAAAGCTTTTCACATGGCAGTAGTGCTGCTATGTTTGTTCATGGAGATAAAAATTGTATTTCTACATGGTGCCAGGATATAGTTTATTAAAGACTCACCTCTTTTCATGTAAAAGAACTAAGTCTGCTCTCAGGCTACAGGCACACAGGTGCCTCATGCAAGGTAAAGATAGGGGAGAAGCTGCTGGACACCAGTGGCTTCTCATGTCCAAACGCCTACTCAGAAATAAGTTAATGGTAACTCATCACTTTTTCACAGAAGTAACCACCCCTTTATTTGTTTATACAGCCCGTTACTCGGATGCAGCCATCAGGCTGTAAGCTGGCAGCCTCCCTTGTTTCAGGTTGCTTTGCGTCCTCTCCTGTTGCGGGACGGCTGGAACTGTTGCTGGAAACTGTTGACACACTGATAGCTGCAATGGCATTGAGCAGTCTTCAGGTAAGAGCACTGAACAGTTTCACATGAAGCATTTCTTTAATGCTATGCAATAAGCAGACATCAGTCGTAGGGAAGACCAATTTACTTTCTCAGCATATCAAGCACAGCAAACTCAAACTTGTTTTGAGGAAGCACCCTGGTGTAGAGGTCTAATACAAAGCCCACTGAAAAGAAAGGACAGACTTTTGTCTCGAAGAGCTTTTGTTGAAGACAAATTCTAAAAAGATGACGGCTACCAGACCACTAGCATATGTGTTAAACCTCAGACTGTGTCAGGGATAGGAAGGGCTGACATTAAGGGTGTCCTTGCAGTCTCACCTTCCGCTAGCAACACTATAAATCCCCCACTCCAAACACTAGAAGTTGTCCCACTGGGAAGACCTACTGGATCTCCAGCCTGACACTGTCCTTGCCTGCTTCGCAAGCTTTCTCTCTGCCAGGCACACGAAACTCACCCAGGCATTGATGTCTGAAGACAGACAGCTACACTTCCCAGCCTCAGCCTCTGACCCTGCTATACCAGTGTGCCCTCTCCACCACCTGCAAGCGGAGTTCAGTTCAGGAAACAAGAATGCATTTCAAACTTCAATGCCTTTTCCTTCCACCTCAGCTTTACTCTCAGTCCTGCTTACATATTTCTCTGTTAGATTGCAGAGTTGAAATTCCAGTTTTTTTGTTCAACAAACGCCGACTAGATTTTTTTCCCCTTGTTCCATTAGCACCTTGTATTTGTGGGTGGAAGTCTGCTGGTTTAAGCACAAAGTCCAGGGATGGCATCCATTGCTATAAGGAACTGACATAGCAAAGGCCGTAACTGCTCTGCCTCTGAAGAGGTGGCCATCACAGGGGCCCACAGTCTCAGGTAATTATCATGCACCTGACTGCCCTGGCTGTCTAAACTGCAGCTCTTGCCAAAAGTGCATTTTAAGCTCTCACAGTGTGGAAGAGTGTGGCCACAATAATCTACATCTCTGTGACCTTGACCCTGATTGCTGCAATTAGCTTTACATAAGGTTAAGCTCAAAAGCCTCTCCATGGCTTCAGCCAGTACTGTCTGGACAAGGGAGCGCAGCGAGAGCGTATCACAGAGTGTAGCCCTGAATCCTCTATTAGCCTGTAGTTATCTTCCAGGAGAAATCCACTAAATTCAAGGTCTGATGTTTAGCATCATGGGGATAAGTTGCCTTTCAATGCCTTTCTTTAAAGTGCGATGAAAGGCAAACGCTGTGTCCTAGACTTCAGCTCTATTCAGAACAAGCTAGAGCATATTCAAGCTGAAATATAAAATATAGCCATTTTGACTAAGCTTTCTACAGCATTTCTACATTATTTCTCCTAATTACATTCAATCCCCTAAATGCTATTCACTGGCTTGATTTTTTTGAGGTGACTGGGTCACTGCTGTTGCAGCTGAATCGATGTTTTCTTCAGTCTTGACCTGACATTTAAATTAGATTGAAGATAGTCAGCAATAAAAGACTAAAACTGAGGTCTCTGTCTGCTCTATCCCTCTTGCCCTACCTCTCATATGCAGTGCCTTAGAAACAATTTTAAGGTGTCCTCTTTCCCCATAGTGTTAAAGGTTGCATGTAATCTTTTCTGGGTCAGGAATACTTAACCGATGTGACTGAATTAACATGCTAGTTTGTAGTCTGGCTTATAATACTGCAGCTTTTGTCCAGCTGGAAATGGTGGATAGAAATAATGGAGGACTATTTTCTGTCTCTGGGCTTGCTGTGAAAAGAAATCTAAAACCCAAAAAGCTAAACATAAAAACAATAAAATAATCATAATAAAAATATAATAAAATAGTCTAAAAATAAATGAAATTGACAGAGAACAAGGGTCAAAAAATCTTGCAACAATTATGAATGTTTATGTGATGTGGCTATTGTACTTCTCTGAAACATTTTACAATATTATCCTGGACTTCTCTGGTCAGATTCCTTCTCACCTGACTGCAAAGATATAAAAGAGAAATACCTTCTAGAGAACTGCGAATGTCTACTTTAGGTCAAATTAAACTGCTTGTTGGTGGAGTGTTTCTCTCCATTAACTATGATGTTTGAAGTTGGAGATTAATCCCACACCTCAGACACCAAAAAGTAGTGATGATCGCCTGCCTCCCACCTGTTTCCTATTGTGTTCCCATGAGGACTTGCCTCACTAACATTAGTGAGTGAGAAGCAGAGCTAAACGTGAATGAAAGATTGTAAGAGAGAGCACTGTGGTCATTAAAATTTGAAAGTTTTATTCATTAATATTTTCAGTGATCTCTGGAAGGAGAGGATCAGTAAGCAGCAAACATCAACAGTATGGGGCAAGATGTTCTACTTTCGATGTCCACACCCAAAATGTAGATCCTTAATATCCTCATTCTACTGGCATCTCAACCTGGAGATACTCAGCACTGAAGTTCCCAATCAGCTCTACCTTGTGCCTGTGCTGCTATGCCATCCTTTGCCCATCTGGCCTGCGGGACTCCCTTTGCTGAGGACAGAACTGAGTACAGATCTTCACCTCCCTTGTGTGGCTATTGCTGCCGACCTGCTGAGTAAATGGAGGTATAGTTTGCTGTTGTTTGAAGAAACAATGGCTGTGATTTCTGAAGATTTCTTCAAAGCAGTTGGTTTTTGAGAGCCTAAGATCCGTGGAGATGTAACTAACTGGTAACTCCTTTTGTGACTGGGTAGTCTGATTATCTAATGAGTTCTCCTTTGCTTCTGTTGGTCTGATGCCCTTGCCCACTTTGGGATCTGTTTTATACTTCAGTAAGCCCAAAAGGAGATACTGATGCTAATGTAAATGCCATGCAGACATGATAATATCTGTCAAGCTCTCCTGATCTGCTGTGTTGGCAACTTTATATAGAAACAATACATGACATTTCCAGACTGAGATACAGTGCACTGGGCTTTGGAGGATGAAAAGCCCTACTCCTTGCATTGAGGAAGGAAATCAACAGAGCACTTAGCTTTTAAAATAAAAGTTTAAAAGACTTAACACAAAGAGTTACACCTACCACCTACATCTAATTAGACTGAGCTGTCTCTCTGCAGCTTCAAGAAAGGTACCAGCTTCCCAAACAGCGGTAACATTTAAGACTTCTTCTACCTGCAGTATTTTCTGTTGGCTAACTTAAACAGCTGCCTCCTCAGTCCATGGCTGGTATGGATCCCATTCCTGAGTAACTCAGGTAGGTTAATCTGCCTAAGTATGCTTCATCTGCCGTTTAACCAGGTCCATCCCTCTTAGGCACGCCAAACTCCCTTCACAGTTGATCAGTACAATCCATAGAGTTTAGTTCATCTAAAACGGGTAGATGACATGCATGTTCCAAGTGCCTGATCTTCCTTCATGAACTCTTTCAAGGGAGCCTGTGCTGACTCTTGCTGAGGGTGGCTTTACGCTGTAGGCTGTGTAGCTACCCATGGAGATGTGGGTCTCATACCTTCCCGTGCACTGTGATGGGAGCCTGCTGTCAGTGTTGTAAGTTTGGTTAGGAGCCTAAAAACGAGATGATGCGATGTTCAGGCTCCTTCACACGTCTCCTCCCAGTAGCTTTTCCCTGAGTGGTGGTTTCAGTTTGCTACTGTAAATCGGCAGATAAAAGATCTGTGGCCTATCTGCTGAGCAGTCTTAACCAATAGGTGTTTTCTTTTCTCATACTAAGACGTCATAGTAACATATGAAATACATACTGTGATTGCAAGTACAGTACATTGCAGCAAAGTTGGTTGTTTCCTATAGAATAAGATATCAGTGTTTTAAGTGGGTCTTCTGAAAATGTATTCATCATTACACTAGAGAGTAGGGGTGAACCAATTATTAATTAATTTAAAAAAAATTACTGCACTTAGTAAGAATGGTAATAACGAGAGCAAGAGTGGACACAATCTACTCTGATTATGTAAAAAAGGCTTTGAAAGACTGTGTGCTACTTGATTAGTAGGCTAAGAAGAACTTGAGTAGTCACAGCAACTTTAAATATAGACTAGAGCCTTAAGTTTGAGTATGTGAGGCACGAAGAGGGAGCTTTGGCATAGGGCATGTGAAAACTGAGAACATCCAGATCTATTAGAAAAAGAAATAAAAATTGAAGTCCCAACAAGAAAAATATTGAGCACAGTATCTAAGCCTCTGGGCTAGCATTTAAAGTAAAACTGTTCAGTTCATCCTCCTCTTTCTCTTCTTTCTGCTTTCCTAACCAATATTAAATCACTTGGTTAAATAAACCATCATTTTAAAGATTCTGTCTTTATGGTATTTGGTCTCTCTGTTCGTAAACAGCCCAGGTACAGTTTGTTGAAACGGTCCAGAAGTTGCAGTCTCTGGCAATTGCAGCCTCCTGTCTATGGAAGTTAAATGTTCCAAACATGGATTGGATTTCCAGGTAAAATCTAGGCACTTTCCACAGCTCAAATATCTTTACTGGTAGCCCCTGTTTAATGTAATGTCTTTTTTTCCAAGACTTTATGTACATATATGGGAACATCTTGTCAGGTAGCATCACAAGTACATGTAACATAGTAGTCTGCCTCTTCTAAAGTTACTGTGAACTAGCTCTGTCAATCAGAAAGTGTTTCTAAGCTAGCTGGGTCTCAGTTCTAGCAAATGAGCTGCCTTCAGATTACTAGGTTGAGGGAAATTAAGTTCTCTGCTATATAGAATATTTGAATTTGCTATTTCATTTTTTCAATGCTAAAAATATGCAGGGTATTGTGTAGAGAAGTCCAGCTATGGACAAGTCCGGTGGTGCAGAACTGTTCATAATACAAGCTATTACAGCTGCAGGAATAGACCTTTCCATTTAATTTGAAGGAACAGCCTGTTAGTAGGAGCAGTGAAGGAGCCATAAGACCAGCCTTATCTGTAGTCCCAACCCACTTGTTTCAATAGGTTGAATCCTAGAAGCTGGAGAATATGCAGGGAAGGAGAGCAGGGAAGGATCATATATATATTTGCTCTGTTTCTACATGCTTTCTCCAGGTTTCCCTACCAGCCAGGGTGAGATGACTGGGTGAGACGAACCTTTCATCTGGTCCATTTATAATCCTACATACCCTTCTGTGATCTCCTGTAATATCCTCCGTTCAAATAACCATAGAAGGGTCTGAGCCTGTAGAGACAGAGGAAGGATAAGCAGAAGTTAGTGTATTTATTATATGTGTGGGTTAATGACATTTATAGTGCTCTTTCAGGAGTACTTTGAAGAAGAGAAGTTTTCTAGCTGTTGTGGGTGAGGTCCAAGAAGGTGAAAGTGTGCTGCTCCTGCACAGGAAGGGCTCGCTGCCAATGTGGAAGCACAAACACCTGCCTGGTGGCCAGAGCTGAGGGGTTCCAGCTAAAGAAAGACATTTCTGTTTGTCTGTCAGTCTGATTTCTTTTTTTTTTTTTTTTTTGAGTTTTCTGTTGGCAGAAAGTAAAATAAACCCCAAGATCTCCAAGCCTCATAGCCCAAGGGAAACATGTGGGCACTGATGTGTAACATTTAATAATTAGGATCAACGGCACCCAAATATTTTACCTTTATCCTGGTGGCTAGTCATGTGATTCAGGGTGAAATGAAATAGCCATTGCCTGAAAATTCAAGAGATTTCTGCTTCAGAGCATGTGACACGGAAGAGCATAGGGCAGGTTCATGTCAGATACTCACCCAGCTTCCCTCAGGATGAGGGGGAGTGTTTTGTATCTGGGTTTCCCAAACCCTCAGTAAATGTTGTAACCACTGGGATATCCACTAAAAGGGAACACGAGGTCGGCCAATGTTCTCCGTATGAGAACGAGCTGCGGTGCCTCGGCCTGGCAAGGTGTGCATGGCTGCAGGACCCTGCAACTTGCTTAGGCATCTAACTCCCTGGATGAGGTGGCGGTCAAGCCTTTGCTCTTTCCTCTGTATTTTTCAGTAGAGAACTCCTAGTCAGCTTGTTAGCTTTTGTGAACCTGCTGCTTGGGCATCTAAGAGTGCAGTTGCAAGGCAGTTAAGCCAATGAAAGTGAAGATTTCTGGTCCTCCTCCTACCTCTAGTGATTATGTGAGAAGGCTATTTATGGAGATCATTCAGCAAAACCCAGGCAACCCTTCCCTCCACCCCCTTGGTAACCCACGCAGCTATTTGTTTTGTTTTGTTTTTCATTGGGTTGGTTTTCAGCCAGCCAGGATCCCTCACCAGGGGCATGGCACAGTTACGGGGGTCTCTGTGCTGGTGCAAAGGGAAGGCCGAAATTGGGGACCTCATGGAGGCTTGGATATTGTGAAGCTACACTGTGTCACAGCATGCCCGAATGTGAATATACGAAAGGCATCAGAATGAGTAAATAGTTTGCATGCTATATATCATGGCGGGGTTTGGGGGTGAGAATAAGGACCAGTTCTGTGGAGAGCTTTATGCACTTAAACCTCATCAGGATCCTCACGCTTATGCACTGTGCTCCAGAAGTGACTTCTCTGACTTCAGTGGAAATATAGAAGTTATTCCTTTGAAGCGAAGGCTACGAGCCCCCATCTGAGGGGATGACCCTGCGAGCGGTGCTTCTGCAGCACAGGGCTGGCAGTATATGGTCCTGGTTCAATCTAGCCTGCTCTGCTCATGTCCTCTTTCAGATGTATTTGTTCAAAGGAAAGCAAGCAGCAAATTCCTTTTGTCTGAGCGTATAATGAGTTTTAGCAGTGTCTTGGGCAAAGATAAGATTATGTGGGGATTATGGCAGTTTGGGCCTCAGAGTAGTGTGCTTTCTGGGAAGAAACGCTTCAGGGTGGCAGAAGTAATTTCTCTGCTCAGGCGTTTGGAGCATTGATACCAGAGACATTGAAAATCAATGAAGGAAGAGAGTGGAGGTAGGTAAGTGTCTCTTTAATGCAATGGACTATGATTTCCAAAATCCCTAGCCCCAGACCTTTCCATCTCGCAAATGTTCCTGTATTGCATTAGTCTGTATATAAATGCAAAAAATAGCTTACTCCTGTTCATTTTCTTTTAAAAGTATACGAACATGAGAGGCTGCGGAGACTGCAATAAGTATGTAGGACAGCAACAGCTGTGCTGTTCTTACAAAGCTAACTCTGCAGTCAGGGCTCCAGCCGCACGAACCGGTCTTCAGGGACCTTGAAATCTGCACACACATGCTGCTTCTCTCTTCTTCCCTTTTCTTTTGTTTTTTCTTTCCTTTTATTTTCTTTTTGTCGCATTAGGGAAATGAAATTAGGGCATGAAGACACCAACTTGCCAAAATAAATTAACTTTAAAATCCCGTTGACTCCCAAGGGTCTGCCCTTAGTACAGCACACCATAAGAAGTAATAAAATTACAGTAAGTAAATGATCCCTTAGACTCCCATGCATAAACAACCTTAGCTGAATCCTGCAGCCCAGATTAGCCCTTTTAAAATATTTGGGGTGTGATGTCAGCATCTCGGATGCCAATACATTTGTTCCTCTCCTCCCTCAGACTACTTTAGTTCCCACATAGCGACAAGGCATCCAAACTGAGCGGGACAGAGCAAGAAGCTGAGAAGGAAATAATATCTGCATTGCCCCAAAGTCCTGGAGGCAGAACCACTGTGCTCCATTTAACTTCTTAAGGTAAAAAACTTGTTTTACTTATTAAGTCAGATTTTCTCTTGCTCATGGAGATAGGAGTCTGACAAAACAGCATGGGAATGCAGGAATTTTCTTAAGTGTAGGTACCAGCCTTTTAATATTTAATCTGCAGACTAAAGCCGTTTCTATTTAAACCCTCTGTCTTCAATCTAGTACAGTCCCAAGGCTTCTCGATGTTATAGACTAATCCGGCTTCTCCTTTAAGATTTAGTTTGTGTGGCTGAAATTTTTTGTTTGCCTAGAGCTTATTCTTCATTTGTTTAAAGGTTTTTGTTTTATTTACACCACGTTCAGATAGCATTAGAGCTATGTTATGCATGATAAAGTATTCTCTGCATGAATTCCAAGAACATACAAAAATCTAAACTTGTGACAAAGTAAATAAATAATAACAATAGCCAACAGAAAACTTTTTGAATTTAACTTGAATGGGATTTCTGAAGTGAGGAAACTAGGGCAGCTTGAAAGTATAAGGAAGTCAGAAGGTGTTTGGGAAAAGTCTATCTATCTCATCTGTAGGATTAACTCACAGAATTTATGAAGCTTTTCAGAAATGAAAACGTTGCACCTTAGGTTCTCCCTGTACTTTTAGCAGGAACATGAATTCACTATTTTCTCTGCTAAGCTTTACAAGGGAGGCTGAAATTTGAATTCTTTTAAGCTGTAGTATTTCAGTACAAAATTTTATAAATACTAATCCTTTAAGAAAAAGCGGAAAAGTGAGTGAGATAAAAATTGTAGAAATCACTACTTCTTTGTAAGAAAACAGTTTTCACCTACTTTATTTAGAAAATGAGACTACACAAACGAATATGAGAATATTAGGAACTCTGAACCGCAATATATTTGTGATGTATATCAGTTCAAAGTAATAAATGAGGTTTGGGCGGTCTTTATTTTAAAAAGCTTGTGCAAAGCAGAGCTAATTTCCAAGGACTGCTCACCTTGTGAGATGTATTTTGGGGTGATACTGAGAAGGCTTCTTGTCAGGGGGTGGAAATCAAAGAAGGTGATAAGCTGCTGGAGATAGCTTTTGCTTTTAGTGTCCGTAGTGCCTACTAAGTTTTATCCACAGAAAAAGCATTTATTTATACCTGTATAAATGGCTCTGTTGAACTTCTCTCCTTCACTTATCTGTTCTTCACATATTTTTCTTTTTCCTTAAAAGAGCCTGTGAGCTGAAGGCTGATCTCAAGGACGCTCCCAGATAAGCCACTGAAGTTTTCCCTTTGCTTTACCTGTTGACCTCTGCTCTCCTCTGATTATTCCCCCAAATGGAGCGATCTACACAAGAACTCTTCCTGAACTTCATGATTGTCCTGATTACTGTACTGCTCATGTGGCTCCTCGTGAAGTCTTATCAGGAGTAAAAGACAATCAGAAACTCTTGGAGTTGATTTAAGTACGTGTCTCTGCAGACATGAGTAACATCCTCAGCACACCTCTGTGATTAGTTTTCAATCAATTGAGGATGTCATGAATTTTTTTACTCTTGCATTTCTGTTGCCTGTGCTAACGTTTATAAAGGGTCTGTGATGGTGTAATTATTTTATTCTGCAGTGATCCAGCTGTAAAATGTAAAATGCAAGATCCTTAGACACTGTTACGTGTGGCTGCCTCCTCCAGCAGTTTCTGGGATTGTTGTAACCCCTTTGTCCGGAACACCCGCTTATTGGGCATCGGTGTTAGATTTTCTAGTGTATAAAACTGCAATATGCAATGTATTTGTCTTTATTAACCAGCATAAAAGGCACAGACTTGCTAAGCAGAAGGAAATGTGAAGCCTTTACTTTCTCTTGCTTTTGTTTCACTTAAATAAAGAAGAACATGTGAAACCCTGCTTCGTAGTGTTCCTTATCCCTCTTTTGATCCCATCACTGCTCTCTAAAAGCCCTGGCGATAACTGCAGTAGAGCGGGTCATGCAAGTCTGGCCTTTTTATTTGTACCTGGATTTTTATTTGTACTGTAAAAAAAAATTGCTACAGAGTAAGAGTGGAAATCCTGCGGGTTTATTAACGTGTATCCACAGGAACGAGCAGATTCCAGCTGTTCCTGTGACCTTTATGGCCTGAGTTAGTTACACTGCTAGTGCTATGAATGTCATCGTCACAGAGAACCTCTGTCGCACAACTGGAATTGTCATATAATTGCATTTCTAAAGTTGGATTTTGGACTTGGATTCCCAGGGTCCTATTTCTGGCAACGCTATGCTTGGAGCAGTGCTGGGCAGAGGTGGCCAGGGGCAGTCACAGGCACTACCGCCCTGCTGAGGTCAGTCAAGGCAGCGGTCCTGCAGCATCCACGCACAGACTGACCCACAGCAAAGCTGTCCCAGACAGGCCGCCCGCACGGTATGACGAGTTTCCGGGGAGGTGCATGTCCGGGCTAATGCTGCAGAGCTGTGACCTGCTAACGAAGTCTTCAGCCAATGCAAGGAGCACAACACATTGCAGTCCCTGGGGCTGCGAAATCAGGAATTATGCTCCTCCTAGGAATTCCTCATGTGTTATTTTCATGGCTTCAGAGGATCAGTATCTTTTATAAAAAGCAGCTTCTTTAAGAAGACAGTTATATGTGTAGCCCCACTGTTAATGCAGGTCTCCTTTCCCTCCAGACCTCTGTAAGGAATGCGTGAAATTACAGGGCATTATCCAAATTTGCATGTACGTTACTCAAGGCAGTTCTAGGTGGGGGCTGTATGTGGGATTGTACCAGCACTGACAGCCTGGACTCAGGACTGTGCCTTAAGGACAGACAGAAAATGTTGCGGTAGCACCATCTGTTGAATATCCGTTGCTTAAACGTTGTTGGTAAATGATCCACTGTCCTGTTTCATTTGTATTTCCCCTCCTGGTTTGTAATCACCCCCATTCTCTGCTTCAAATGCTTTTCTCAAAGGGAAAAGGACAGTTACCACTGACACATTCTCCCAGTCAGGAAAAACTGACTTCAGTGCAACGCTTGATAAAAATTAACTCTTTTTCCCTTAGCTATGGCTGACCAAACCTCCTTCCAGCATTTCCAAGGAAGACAAATTTTCTCTGAGAAAAGTGAGACCTTGAAATGAATTTTGCCAACAGCCTTCCTCTGTGATCCACCTTGCACCAGGTGCTGCTGTAATTTCATTAATTTACACCGTCAGTTTGTGTTCATAGGGCTTGACTCAGGTGTGCAGCAGAGACTGGAGAAGGACATGGAAAAAGCTATTTTTAAATATGGTGAATACTTGATAATTCAGTATGAAAGATTCTCATCTTTCACAAGCTGTGACTCCCTATCCCAGCTGAACACTGTGTCTTCATCCAGTATTATCAGATCCTCACTGTGGCTTAAAAATAGATTTTTCAGACTCTCAGGTGCGTCACGGCTTTCCCCAGGCACCGCGCCGCCACACGCCTGCCCTGCCGCTTCCATCACAGAGCAGCTCGCTGCGCCCCTGGCAGGGAGGGGTGAGGCTTTTGTGCCGTCCACAGAGAGTATGGCCCATCTCCAGCGAGAACAACGTAACAAGCAAACCAACACATTTGGGCTCACCACAGGCTGGCAATGAAAAGAGGAGAGGTGTGGGCTGTACTGTCTAAAACAGCAGTGGTGTGAACAGTCACAGTTCAAGGTGATCCTAGCAATTTTTGGGTACAAAGATAAACTGTCATTGAGAGTCTGGGGCATCCAAGACTATGAACCACCTCGCTCTTTGAGAATAGGCGCATGCCTAACTTTAGCACAATGTAATTAAGGTTGAGCATCCCAACAAGTTGTTGTAAATGGGACTACCAGTCTAAGTCATCTCTTCTCAGGTATTCACAATTTTTAGCAGATTTTGAATGAGAAAAGTTAGGCTGATCCAGAACTGAGGTGCTTTTCTCTTTCTTTTAGGTCAAACCATGTAATTTGCGTAAGACTGAAAAAAAGGCAATTCAGTTGTCAGCATTAATGCCAGATGCCCTGACGGGACAGCACTGTGCTGGTAGACAGGCACACTGGCATCAAAGAGCACCAGCCAAATACATGGAGGCAGGCCACTTGCCCCAGTCTCAGGGTCCCAGATGTAGGTGCTTGGTGTGACCCTTGAGTCTCAGCTCTTTCTGTCATTTTCCTGCTTGTCAAAGAGGCCCCGGAGGAGAGGTGGCTCTCTGTGACCTGAGGACTGGTATTTCCAGCTTGTGCCAGCCCTTTGCAGAGAGTTGCAGATGGAGCACCAGAGGACTTCTATGCTAACACTGATTTGTCTTTAGTTTATCGGTAGAATTATCTTAGGCAAAAATTTTACTAAAATTATACTTAAGAGTAAGTAGCTGCATTAGCACCTCCCGCAGCCCCATGGGCTGCAGAGCTGGTTGCTCAGGCACTGCAGCCTGTCTGAGCTGGAGCACCCTGCAGATTTCCAGGCACTTCATCTCACCAGCTCCTGCTGCCTAAGGCTGCCTATCGGAGCCATCCAGGGCAACTGCTGTAGCAGATCTGCTCCTTCTCTAGCCAAAGATCTTTTCTTTCTTCTGACTTTTCTGACTGATCTGCTGGTCTTTCCAGAGGACTGGGTACCACGGCATCACAGGTTATCTGGAGGATAAGGTTTTTCTTTCTCACCTTAAAGTCTCTTAGTTAAAATGTTGTCAATATTTTAATTAACCCATACATCTTTTAAGCTGCAGACTTCTTTCCCATGTTTATGGCCCTTATCACTTTTTGAATGACGCACTACAGGAAATATTTATTAGGCAAGCTTTCTTTTATGTATATGCAAGCTTTTTTGTTCTATGTATACACACACACACACACACACACACACACAAACACCAATGTTTGTATCAACATATAAATGTTGATATATACATATAAACACATACATTCCATTATATATAAACTTCTTATAAATGTTCATGTATAAACATTAGGCCTTGCTATATGTTTTACATGTGGTGTGCCCCTGACATGAGTGCAGTACCATACCTGCTTATGGAGAAGGTGACACTGTAGCTTAACCTGTTTCCACTCCTTTCCCATCTGCTTTGTTAGAGGGGTGCTCTGTATAGTACTTACACAGGAATCACCAAAGACAAGCAAAACTGGTTGCTCAGAACCTTGAATTTACCTGAACAAGGCTATTTTTATTCTGGTGTCTAAATGTAGATGAATTAGCCTCACACAGAACCAGCAGTTCAATGGGGACCTTTCCATTCAATTTATTAGGCTTTGGATAAGACCTTAGCTACCCGATTTTAGATATTCAGATTTCAAAAGCGTGGCTCTAGGCCTGATGATTCAGAATTACTAAGCCCTCAGTACGTCACTCAATGCAAAGTAGAGACATAGGACATTCAATGGGCTTCTGCAGAAAAAACTGACCACTAGTTTGGGTGCCTAGATGTGGACCTAGAAATCAAATTTTAGGCACCAAGATTGAAACTTTGGCCAAGTATTAGAACATTGTTTAAAGAGGTATATGAAAATATTTTAATCAAAAAATAGTTTTAGTGGGAAAAGGTTTCTATCTGTTTTGCAAGAAAAGTGTATTTCTCAAGGAACATTAAAAGTTGCCATAGACAAAGGTCACACTTGAAATCAAATTGTAGCCATTTGGTTATGCTTTTGAGTTATGTCACGGCTGTTGTAGATCGTATGCCTTGTGCCCCCTTTCTCCTTTATAGACTAGCTTCCAGGTCAGCCTGGTTCTTTATCATGTGCAACATAACCATTGGCTCTCATGATGCATCACTACCAAGCTCTGGGATAGGAAACTGTGATGCAATGAGAGATAAAGAAGAGAATGGAAAAGAAGATGGTTGATGCTGATGAGTCACATGTGCTGTATTTCTAAGAGTTTTGACTGCACACAAACTTTTCTTGTTGACACTTCTTTAGTTTGCAAATTTTTCACTCAAAATTCAGATCTCCGTGGAAAATTTGCGCACTAAGCAGTATGTGTGTGTGTTTGCATATGTGTGTTCAGCAGATGACATGGGAAGATGTAGGAAAGGCAAAATCAAGTTTCTTAGCCATATCAACATCACAATCCTATGTATGCAAATAGTTTTTCTCTGGACCAGCCCAAGAAAGAGTTAAGCATAAAGAACTTCCTCGCCACATAGCAAGTCCAGCATGGTTCTATTTATACACTGCATTTGGAAGTGTCCCAAAGGCAGTAGATGCCCTTGCATTTCAAGAAGAACTTTGCACAATAATTATCTATATTTTACTGGCGCAGTGAGCTAGGAAAGATCAAGAAGACTGACAGCTGCTGGCACTTTTGGCTTCAATTACAGAGGCTACTAAATCATTCTTCATGTACACAACTGACCTAGCTTGCCCCTTGTGCATAGGGCTTACCCACAGATTAGCTTCTCACAGGTCTGAGCTGGAAAAGCTTTTCATGTATTTCCCAAGGCCATATACAGCTGGTGCTCAAGCCAATCAGCTCTGACCTCTTAGCCTAACAGTTCAGCTGTCAGCTTCTAAAGAGAGATGGCTGTATTTTCAGGCAGGCTCCATTATGCTCATTAGATAACTCTATTCTCTACTTACACTGGGCCAATCCGTGACTGAGCATAAAGAAGTATAAAGTCATGCAAAATGAATGCAGCTAGCCAGTTAATGCTGGTGTACTTTTTGTGTTGCACCAGTACTTGATAGTTCTTCACTTCAACAGGTACGTGAGGGAGAAGAGAAATAATTCGGTGCTGGCAGCAGTGTTAGCTAAATGCAGTACTCATATGCTTCCTTTTAGTATGGATTGTGGGATCCAGAAGGGTCTTTATTTGGTGTATGAATGTGCCTTGGTCTATTGACTTGGTATATATGCATCTTTGTGTACTCAGAACAGCAATTAGAGCTGAGGCTCTGTTCCAAATGATTGTTTTCCTTGTTCCACTTCCCCACTCTTGGGAAGCGGTCAGTGGCTTTTAGTATCTCTGCCTCAAAGGAAGGAGTCCGGAATACATGGCGAGAGCGGTACACAATCTACCTCCAAAATATCACACCCCTTCACATCTGCTCTGTACTGCTGTCCCTGCTGGTAGCTACGGAGGCCTAGAGGGTGTCACTCAGACAACTTCAAGGTCAAGTTGAGAGGTCAGAGGGGTCACATTGACCCAGATATACAATTTTACTCTCACTTTCTTAGGAGGGACTTAATCCTTTGCGGAGATGTGCCTTGGGAGATGGAGTGAGTCCTGCCTTGTGCTTTTTGCAGTCTCTGCATTCCTGCGTGCACTTGGCATAACTCTGGACTTGCACATTACTGTGACCGACCAGCTTAGATGCACACTGCAGGAGTGGCCTAGTTCTTTAGTCAAAACTGTGGAGCATACTAAGCAATAAGAAGGCTAGAACGGTTTTTGCATGTACCTCTTTTCCCTGCTGTATTTAACCGTTTTGCTATTCAGCTTCCTGTCCACAGAAATCTGTCTGCATGTCTGAAAGCAGGGGCATAATTTTTTAAATACCTGCAGTGCAGTTTAATTGGTGACTGCCAGTTTCAGTAGGATTACCTGAGCCTTTCAAGCAAGATAGGAAAGATCTGCTTCTGCTTGCTCCAGGCCATAGCTTCAGTGGATTTCAGTGGAACTAGGCCTGTTTATATCAGACAGGGATCAGCTCCTTTGTGTTTCCCTAGCTCTGACCTGTTCATATGAAAGTCTGTTTCAGCAGCACCTGAAAGAGATAAACTAGAAGCAATTGTTTTGCTTTTGCTCAAATACAGTTTTGAATAGGTGGCATTCACTATAAAAAATCTTTTATCCTGTATTTATTCAATTAAAATAATTAACATTTGAATGAAAATAAGATTTGAAACAAGTCACATTTCAAATCCATGGATGCATTTTAAACTATGTATTTGATCTGCTGGGTTCTAAAACTTATTAGGCTATAAACAAAATAAGTAATAACAATTAAAACAGGGTTCAATATATTTTATTTTGTAATAAATAAAATTCTGTAGTCTCAGTAGAACTTTAAATCTAGTCCAGTTTTTTGAATGATTTGAAACTAAGTGAACTCTGAAGCGAAGTTAATCTAATCAATTTTCTTAATTGGTACTGAAAACACTAAACCTTAAGCTTTTCTTTAGAGCCTAGGATTCTTCCCTACTTAACTATACCTCTGGGTACTTCAGCTACGTTTTCACTTGTGCGCCAACAGAAAGATTAAACCAAAACTTTTCAAGAAGGTATAGTCAACTCTGTGTCATAATGAAGCTAAACTAAGTTTCCAGTGAGAACAATAGGTAGGAACTCTTACCTGTTGCTGCTACAGTCAAAGTCTTCTTCATCTTCTTGGCTGTGAATTTTGGCTCATTCTCTGCTGAGTCTGTACTCACTTGAGTACTTAAGACTCACTCACAATCTTGCGGAAAGCTTGTCTGCATAAAAAAGCAGCCACAAAGCTATAGGAATCGTTTCTTAGATGTGAAGTCATGTAATATTGTGTTCCCTGGTAAAGGGCAGGGTGGAAATTGATGAAAATCATGTGGGAAACAAAAATAAATGGTAATTTCAACAAATAAAGGCCCACTTAATAAGGCACAGAACGAGACCAAGCCCAAAGGTGAAAAAGATTTTTCTGGAATAATTAACAAGTACCAAATGAAGCTGGGCAGGCTGGAACATACGTTTTTAATGAGAGCAGGCCTATTAGAAGCTTAGTGATTGGAAGATAACCAGGAGGACGGTGTGATATTCTAGTGCAAATAACTTCAGAAGGACAAAGAAGATGATATCAATAAGGAAGTAGCAACATATATTAAATAAAGCTTTAGATAAGTGAATTAACTACTACAACAGGTAATGCAGTATAGCTCTAGCCTGACATCTCAAACATAAATAGGATAAGGGTAATATTAGGGCTAAATTGTCAGCCAGAATCTGCCATGCTGAAGGGCAGCAGAGAGGCTGTAAGGGCAGAAAGCAAAGCAGCCACAGTGAACCTCACTTACCTTCTACAAAGTGGGTACAAGTCACACGGGGCTCTGATACAGGCTACATTTCTTATCATTATAAATTATTTTTTCTTGAGCAGTCAGATGTCACGGAAGGAGAAGCAATGAAGTCGTGAAAAACACACAGGGCCAGGATTAAAATATTATATTTGAAATATGATGGTGTGATAGTGACCTCAATGTCCTGGAGTGAAACATCTTTATGGGAATGCGAAAGCCAGAAGAAGAATCAACAGGTTACAGGAAGTAATTGTAAATAAAACATTGACATTCATAACACAGAAGGTGCATCCAAATGGGGAAAACAGAAAAGAACTCAGACAAATAAATTCAAAATCATAAAGCAGGCAAAAAAAATGCTGAGTAACAACAGGCCAGAAGCATTAAAAGTTAATAATAAAACACATCAGAGTAGGAAACCTGCCATAGAGACTACAGGGTCTGCAGATGATAGATGCAGAAGAGATGTGCTCAGGGAAGAAAAGTTTAATACAGGAAAGATGTATTAATTATTTGCAGCCATGCTCAAGGTGGAATTGATTGAAATGATTTCCACACTAGAATTTATCTGCAAGTGATGAGTTACAGAAATGGTTTCAACTGCAGGACCAGAAGTTGATGGAAAGAACAGCAATATATCACCGGCACCAGATGATGTTCACCCAGTGATTTTAAAGGAACTGAGATATGAAATTGCCTAGGTAGTTACTGTGGAGTGTAACTTATTGCTTATGTCAGATGTAGTACCAAAGGAATAGAAGGTAGCAGGTGTGATATCAGTATTTAAAAAGGCTGCAGATGACAGCTAGAGAGTTACAGACCAGGCACATACGTGGAAAAAAACAGCAAAGATTTTGCAGAGGGAAATCATGCTTCCTAAATCCATTAACTCTTTGGAAGAGCCAGTGAACATGTTGGTAAAAGTGAGCTGGTCAGTACACTCGAAAAATCCTAAACAGTCACGGGATAGAAAGGGAAGTTCTTCCTATAACTGACTGAAAGTTAGAAAGAGGGAGGCAATGAACAGTGAAATTATAATTAGAAGGAGTACCCAGAGACTCTGCATTGTTTGACATATTTACAGGAAAAAGGAATAAACAGGATGCTTGCAAAATTTTCTGGTGGTACAAATGTCACATATGAAGAGTTGCAGGGTGTTATCTCAATACCAAATGTCAGAATGATAAAATGATAGGTAACATTCATATAAGAAGAAAAAGCACTTCAACATGCAAAATGATGAGGACATCAGATACCAGAACACAGCAAAAAGATCTAGGAATCACTGAACTCATCACCTCTGTACTCTGTCTTGGAAATATTAGCAAAGGAGTAGAAAACAAAATAGAACATATTTTGTCTCTCTACAGAAATCTGTGTAGTGCCTACGTCTTGAATATGACATACATCTCATCTCTTCTTCTTTCAAAAATGATGCAACTGAATAACAAAAATTGCAGAGAAGGTCAATAAACATGATAAAAAAATTGGCAACAACTTCCGTGTGAGAAGATATTAAGTAGATTAGGCCTTTTTTCCTTGGAAAAAAAGATGACTGAAGAAAGGATATGAATAGTGACAAATAAGGGGCATATGGACTGATTATTCAGATTTTCTCAGTATATCAAGCAAATAGTAAGCAAAATAGGGACATGTAAAACAAATAAAGGTATTTCACAGTACAAAGCTAAACTGTAAAACTCATAACTAAAAGATATTATCAGAGAAAACAGTACAGATGTGTTTAAAAGTGTTTAGATAAACCTATGGAAGAAAAGCTCATCAGGACTTGTTAAATATGAGGATAGAGTTCCTGGCTCCAGAGAAAACTTAAGCCACTCATACACATAAAACTGAGGAGATATGCTTAAGAATTATTGCTGCTTGGTTCACCTATTGGCATGGTGCTGTGGGGACTGGCAGCTCCTGGAGGCCAGTACTGCTGTCGGCTCCTGGTGGCAGTAGGGCCAGGTCTCACCTCCAGGGCCTGTCTCACTGCCCGCAATGGAGCAGGTCCCCAGGAGCAGCTGGAAATGTCCCAGCCCTGGCACTGGCCACTGCTGCAGGAATGGGGATGGGCCTAGGCTGGGCAGGACAGGAACCCATGGGTCAGGGTTGGAAAGGCGGTTGGGAGGCCTGTGACTGGGCAAGGGTAGGCCTGTGGTGGGGCTGGAGCCTGCACAGCTTTGGCATCATGGGGTAGGGACTGACAGCCCCAGGCTAGGCTGAGATTTTTAAGAATGAGTCGACCAAACATCCATCAGAAATAGCTTTAACAGAACTGTCCTACCTTGGAGAGGGTTATCATCAGCTGCTACCACAGCAAGTAGCAGGGACTACCCTTCTTATGGATGCTTAAGAGGCCACACCCCTCAGCTGGCTCACTGAAGAGGGGATATTTTGCAATGCATAAAAGTGGTAAAAGAAAGCTGCTGTGCTGTGTTTACATGAGGTAACAGCGAGTATGTGAACAGGCTGATCGGCACTTTTCTTAATAGTTTTTATTGAGTATTTATGAGACTGAGAACAGCGTTTTCCAAAATGGAAAAGGGGAACAACCTCAGCATGATTGCCATTCTCTGATTTCCACCAGAAACCCAACTGTAATTAACCTAATTTGATAAGCAAAGCTTTCTTGGAGACGGTGAAGAAGTGTCCCCACTTTTACTGTTCCAACAGTCAACTGCCAGCAAGGGGCTAAAATCCATGGTAGTTCCCAGAGCAGGAGAGAGCTATCAGATATTGTTAACTTTTTCCTTACAGGCCCAGTGGACCCGGCCGGACTGAGCGCTGTGTGTCCCAGCACACAGGTGGGTCGCTCGGGATTGCTGCCCGGCCCGGCCCGGCCCGGCCCGGCCCGGCTGTGCCCACGCTGCCGGCTTCGCCGGGCGCTGTCCGCGGTGCTGAAGCGGTCGGGTCTGTCGGGCGCTGTCCGCGGTGCTGAAGCGGCAGCGCGGCAACACCAACCGCCCGCGGCCCGCCTGCCGCGCGGTCTGCAGCCGCGCCGGGCGGAGAGAGGTGCAGAGGCGTTTGCAGGCCTTGGCACAGAAGGGATGGGGCCGTACACGAACCCTTTATATTCTAGCCCAACGGACACAATGAATATGATGCTGTTCTTAAAAATATCGGCCCTTGTGCCTTTCAGGTTGGCTTTTTCATTTTTCTCCCTTAAAAATTCAAATTCAACATGCAGTCAGACACCAAAGTTGAAGACTAGGCTGGGAGGGCTTTGCAAGAAGAAAAGCTTTGAAGAGTGAGTGAGACCTCGGACTGAGCAGGTGAGAATGCATGTAAAAGAAATAGGTGGATGCAGGAAAAATGTGAGAAGACAAAGTCCAAAGGTGGCACTGGCATCATGGTTAACTCATTGTTTTTAGAAACTGAGGAATGTGCCAGGCAGAAAATAGAGAAAGCTACTATCTCTTTGCTTGGAGGAGCTGACTGTCCACATTTAGATGCTGCTTAATGGAGAGATTTAAAGTGTTGCAGAGGGATAGTATAATAGCTTTAAACAAGACAAGGCATTGTCTTCTAAGTTTTCTGTCTGTGCTGAATAATGTAAACTTCAGCTATATCAGAGAAGAGACACTTACAGTACGCAAGAGTCAAGATAGTGAGGATCTATCCAAGAGTTTTACTCATCAACTATAAAACAAGATGTTTGGCTCTCAGAGAAAATCCCAGTTGTTTTTGGAGAAGACTTTCTCATGGCTGAAGCAGGGAAGGAGGGAATGGAAATTCAGGTCTCTCCTAGGTTTGAAGATAGATAAAGCCATGCTTATTTTCTCTCACTCCCCACTCTCCCCAAATGCATTAGGAATTTTTTGTCCATTTATTAGGATTATGTGAAATGGAACTCTTTCTGATGTGCAAAGCATTCCTTGTCCTGGCTAAAACATGGCTAATGGGAATCAGTCATACAACAGCAGCATGCTGAGATATATTTATATCATGTGGGCTTTTAAACAAAAATTTACTCTCTCTAAAATGCTTATTCTTTTTTCCATTGCAATGTTTGCTACAGGTAATTTAATAAAAAGAAAATCAATTTACTACAACTGCTTTGGTTTCATAAGCAGAGAGCTGAGGTATACTGGAATTATCCTTGGCCAGATACAAGACAGTCATAGAAGTCCCCCTATCAGATTCCAGTATTCAGGAAATGCATCACCCCATCATTTCCAGTTGCCAGTGCGTATTTCAGACACCTCTTTTTTTAAAGAGAGGTACATGTTCTTATATAAATTTCTTGTGTGTGCTTATTTTCCTCTCCAAAGTGTAGGCATTTGATATTAGCGTTATAGCATTGATTACATTTTCTGTAGCATCACAGATGACCTAGCCCAAATGGCATAGGCTGCACTGCTTCTCACAATCCTTTGTCCCAAAGGTAATTCTCTCTCTCGGGGGAGGAGAATCTCTAGCTCTCTTTATTACTTGCAGTTCAGGCAGCTCCAAGATTGTTTAAACTACTGCAGGTTTTCATATGCACTGCACAACCTCTGTGTAGTTTTTAGATCTCTATGGAATTATAAATGCCTTGGTGCTCTAGCAGCACTGATATTTCTACATGACACCAGACTTACTGACTGGCTTAGTCTAGCTCTTAGCACAAGGACATTCATACACTGGTCAAGGGAGACTGTGGAGCCCACTCAGTAGGTACACAAGGCTCCCTCAGACCCGCTTTTTCATCCATAAAATGAAAGGAGAGCACCGTGCTGGGATTATAGGTCCTTACTGGAGCTCCAATGTTCTTTGCTGTTGCTGCATTCATCTCTTCTGGCCAGATGCGGAGCTAGTGTGAATTTGCACAGCTTCATAGCAGCCATGTGTGATTTACAGTAATTGAGGGCTATCTCAGGCATGGACAAGAAAAAGAAAAGAAGAGGAGCAACAACTGAAAAGAAATGATCCTCTATTAATTAGGCAAAAGGAGCCAATTCTCACTTGGGACAGCCTGCTGGGAGTGCGAAAGTGCTTTAGGGGCAGAACTGCATGCAGCAAGCAGAGCAGCTGAGCTGGAGAAGCTGTGTTCCCAGTGTGGCCATGTGCTCTTACCCCTTCCTCCTTAGGCCTCCTGACAGGGGCAAGACAGGAGGTGGCAGCTGCCTTGCGGGGGCCAAGCTAAGAGCCATCCTTCAAGATGGGCCATTGCAGGATGCGGGGAGAGGGTTTGCCAGGTCAGCTCGTGCCTGCTCAGCCCTCTGCTCCTGTGGTCCTTTTTTCCACTCCTTTTGGGCCACAGAGCTAGTGAGAGCTGACACCCACATCCTCTGCAAAATGTCTCTCTGCCAAGTGTGTGAGATAAACGATGACAGGAGGAGGAGCTGAAGGGGCAGTGAGGACTGAAATACAGAAACCCAAAGCAAAGCGTGCTCCAGTTGGCTTAAATTAAAACAAATAGAGCCAATGCAAGTGGAAAAACTGGGAGAAAGTGAAGAGGCAGATCATGGCTTAGTTGCATCTGTTTAAAGGAATATGTGAGGCTATCCAAGAGCAAATCAGCATCACAGCTATCCCCAGCAAAGACAGGCAGCAAACTAAATCTTCATGGATGTTGCAGCCTTCTGCATTCTGCCCCTTGGCATTCCCCGCAGCCTGCACATCAAGCAGAGGCTGCTTCACTCTGGTGAGCAGGCTGGTTTCACAGCTTAGATCAAGCTCAAAGGCCTGTGTCAGGAGATGCAGAGCACATACCATTCCTATTGATTTGGATTGGTATCAAAAAGCCTGAGTCATTCGCAGGAATGAAATTTCAACTCAGCAAAGCTCACACTTGGCTTTGGGCCAGAAGAGAGGGCTCATCCTCTGGTAAGTGCTTGCTTATTTAACCAGTCTTGCCAAAAGGATGCCTTGGTTTGACAAGTGCAGGTGACAAAAGTTAAAGGGCTGAGCTGATTTACTGCTTTTGAGGATTTTGCTACTGTTTTTTCTGTGTGCTCACTGCTGACTGGCCTGTGGTGGGGTGGCCACTATGCAAGTGCTTTGCTGCATGGATTGAAAAGAATCTGCTCCCATTGAAACTAGACAGGTAATGTCATCTCCAGCTCAGCTTCTTGCATCAGTGCCTCCTAGCAAATCACCCCGCTCATCCCTCCATTTCCCTGGTGTTCAGGATCTATTGTCTCATTGTCTGCACAAATTGCTTTACTGAATCTGTTATTATGTTATTGACCATTTACTAACTTCTCAGCCAGGCTAACACACAGCTGGAGTCCAGCCCTTTACTTCACCCTTAGTTACTCTGCAGTTACTTTCACTGCCATTTTCATATCTCTTCCTCCTCTATGTTTTGCTTCCCTTTTCCAACATCTTCCCTTGCAAAGCTCCCACCAGCTCTACTGCCTTACATCTTTCTGCCTTGTGATGACTGCTGTGCCTTCAGTTAGGCCTTCCCGTTTGCTCCCACCCCAGCCCTAATGCTGCCTTTTAGAGCTCTACCCCTTCCTGTCAGATCCATTGCCTGTTGTCCTTCTCCAGTGCCTACATAGCTAAACCATATTCCTTTGCTTCCTTCTCTCTGCTACATCCTTCTCTCTGCTGATCTTTCACGAGCTTTTCTTCCCAGTTTCTCGTTTCTGGTCCTTCTGTAGACTTGGATTTCCCCTTCTGTTGCTGCCATTTTGTACAGGTGCCTCTTACTGCACGCATGCAGCTGCAGTCGACTCTCTTCAGTTGGATTGTGACCATGGATCCCATTTAGCAATAAGGAGGTGAAAGAAGATAGAGATTGAGAGGAGATTTTTTTTCAGTAAAGAGGCTGATAGGCTTTAAAATAGACATAGTTTACTTCTTAAAGCCAGAGGCACTTGTAAGAATAAGGAAATGGAATACATTTCATGGTAATTTAAACAATGCTTGTACCACTCTTCAGAAACGCATCATTACGTGCATCAGAAACAGAGCGTATCACAGAGGAATAGATAGGTAGGGCACTTAGCTGTCAGTTGCCTTTGACATAGGTGACCACAGCAATTTCTTAGCATTGGTCTCCCTTTAGCTTCTGAGACTATCCTTTTTCTGCCTCGCACTTTTTTGATCATTCCTGCCACAAGCCATACAGAAGAACCTTTCCCGGGGGCTCTGTCATTGGTCATTTTATTTTTTTTCCTGCTTCAACATTTTGTCCATGGATAGGCTCTCGCTCTGAGACACAGAGCTCTATCTGTTCCAGAGTTTTATCCTAATGTCTATGTTACAGCCTGCTGTAGCTTCAGAGCTCTTTCCAGATGCAAAGAACACTCCCAACCTGTTTTTAGACCATGACCACCTCTATCCCTAGACTCTCTTCAGGTCTTTACATCTAGGCTGTGTATAAATCTTGTTGATACTTCCTGCCTCATCTCTCTTAATAAGCACTGCTTCTCCTATTCATTCGCAGAGGTAAAACTTGCCCCCAGCTTGTCTTCATCTTCTCAGGGCCTGGAACAGGCCATGTTGCCATACTCAGACCCGTTCAGGACTCTGCCATATAGCCCTTGCCAAGCTCTCTGGGTTAACCGCAGCAGCTTGCGTTAATCAGGCCAGACTCTCCATGGATTGCTCCTTCAGCATTGTGCTCTCTCTCACTCCAGACTGTTTTTCTGTCATGGACCTTCCCAGTCATATTCTATCCACCACGGATATGTCTACTCTCCTTTCCTGTATGCCCATAGTGCCATGCTGTGTTGTCCATTCATCTTTTTTTTCACAGTTATCTCCATGTACTGTCCTTGGCTGCCCTTGTAATTGGTAAAAACTGCCCATGAACAAAAAGCAAGCTTCCTTGCATCCCTTTCTCCAACTCCTGTTGTGCTGCTTTGCTTTGCTGAGATGATAAGTATTGTCCTATTGATTTTCCTGTGCTCCCATGTCTTACTCACCTCTCTTGCTTAAGACTGTAAACTCTTTGGGGCATAGGCCATCTTTTAGTTGTATATTTTTGTAGCCCTTCAATACAGGTCTAGGAACACAGCAACATAAACAACAAGCCCTCTGCCATTCTCCATAGTTCATTGTGATCCAAGCTGCTGTACCAAGTTCTTGCTCAGAGGTTTTATAGCTAAATCTGCCTTTCTAATTATAGTTCTATATAGAGAAGAACATGTTTCTGTACTAGAATAACTAATGACCTGATTCCTATGTGTGCTGTTCACAGGGGAACGCACAAAGCCTATCCTACTATATTTCTACACGATCTTATAAAAGACTCCTCTCTAATCTTTGGCAAGTATTATAGAAGACTTGCACTGCTGTGAACCAAGGAAAACAATGAATATTTCATTTCCTTATCTGTTTCAGGATTGTTTTCTGCAAAATATCTATTTTAATAATACATGTGATTTTTAGCTGCACCATGCTGCAAACCCAAGTGTACAGAGGTGACCCATATTGTTTTTCTCAGCATGGCCTAAGGATCCATTAGCGCAAAATTCTAGCTCACACTGACCAAATTCCGAGTGAGAGATGAAAATCAAGATGATTAGGCATATACAAAGAAAATAGATCAGTTCTCTGAAAATCAGAGATTGTGAGAGTCATTCACAGAAGAATCTTCCTGTGATGACCAAAGTTGTAATATATTGACAATATCAAGCTTGTCAGGACCAACTGGAGGACAAAGGGACATATATACAGAGGTCCCATATTCCCCAAAAACTATACCAAACATTGAATTAAGCATTTATAAAACTGCATATGCTTGCTATTTCAGCCTGGAGCTGATTCTTCCCTCAGCTGGATCCAGCCGAGCGGCAGAGTTGCAGACTGAGTCTTCCTCTAGAGCTCATGCAGGAATGCCTCGATTTGCAAGCCCTTACTAGTGGATAACTCTGTGCTGTCGACTGCTCCTGTGCAAAGGTCAAAGCCATGAGCCACATTACAACACAAATGGACAGTTCATTTCAAAGGAAATGTTAAAAGATAACCACAACCCGCAAAGGGCAGGACTGAGAATGAAATGATACCAACTGCATAAAGGAAAATAACACCTGCACTATGCTACCACTAATCCTTAGAGTCAGAAGCAGCAGATCCGGATTCATTACTCCCAAGCAGTAGTGTTCTGTTTGCATATCTGCTGCTCCATCTAACAACAGTTATTTCAACTAGGAACATGCTGAAAACTCTCCACTTGCAGCAAGCTGCTTCAGCCAGCACCACTAAGCAGTGCCGTGCAAGGCGCACAGCACTGACCACACAGCAGCAGGTACAAGTGCTTTTAAAGATTGCTCTTCCATTTATGAGGGCAATGGACTAACACCCTTTATATGACAGGCAATCTTCCAGTGCAGCTTCAATGCTGCTGCAGGAAACAGCTGGACTGCACTCGCTGTGGTGTGTGCAACTGCGGCTCTTGAGAAGCAAACCTGGTCCCCGTGCTGTGCAGGGTTAACAGCTTCCCTTGGCACTACTGTAGCCTGCTTCATAAAAGCCTGCAGAAGAGGAGATTGCAGGTAAAGCACAGCAATAAGGCTGTGGGAAGGTCTTCAAAATTAAATAGTCAACCTAAACCTTTTCTGCTGCTATGCCAAAACTTGTCTTCTGCAGTGACTATAATTATGGATTCTATTTTCTTCAAAACAATCTTTAAATTTTTTGCTGTTTTTCCTATTTTCTCCTCCGTAGGAAGAGCAGCATCCAGTTCCTCATAGGTTACCTCTCCAAACTGTAACCTATGAGGGTATCAACGATAATATAAATTATTACTTTTTTAAAGCAAAGTTTAGATCTTCATCATGGTAAGAGGTAGCGTCACCCAGGGAGGGAGGGAGGAAGTTACAAAGCCAGATACCCTCTCCCAACAGCACAGAGACAGTTTGACAAGGACACACTTTGCCCCAGCCTATTACAAGAATTTTAAGAGCAAGAATGTCCCCAGTGCAAGCTGAAGCACGCGGGCAGTAAAATAGATCCCTAGACACCAGCATGAAGGGTCTCTAAGAGAGAAGGAAGTTTCATGTTTAGCTTCATTAAATACATCTCCCTGCAAGCTAGTAAAAACAGTCACCCAAAGCAGCTGTATTATAATGACACAATCTGACACAGAGCCAGATGACATCTTCTGATTTTATTTCAAGTTAACACCTTGAGACAAGGCATAACAACTGAGAAGATCACACCAGTAAACAGGTAACAGAGACCTCTACACTTGCACCCATGAACTCCAGTACAGAGTATTAAAAATAAAGCAACGCAATCCTCCTGAGATTTTAAGGATAGTGCAGATTGAAAAAAAATCAAAGAGAAACTAAAGTCAAATAGCGGGAGATGGAAAGGATGCAAGAGATTCCAGCTTTGAAACGATGAAAAGCACTGCTTAAAGTGTATTTGAGAGGCTCCAAGATCACTGCAAAGTAGTCATTAATATTTTATGTATTATAAATAACTATTTTCCAAATCATGCTAATGTTAAGCATGCACAATTTTTTTCTCGTATTTTCATGCAAGATATGCAACATCTAGTATTTCCAAAGTCCACTAGAGAAGACCACTTATCCTAACATCCATTGAGTCTTGCTGATAAACTTGGCAAAGAGTAGCTTAGTCCTACAGAGAAGTTCTCCCCTCAATCCTCCCAAACAAGCCCCATTTCATTTCTGAAGTCGCGAAATAAAAGCCCCAGGAACTAACGAGAAGTTTCTCTTCAAAAAATTCAACCACTTAAAAAAAGAAAAAAGTTATTGCCAAAGCTATAAGGAGAAATAGCATAAAGATCATGATCCAAGGTGCATGTGAGTCATGGTGAAACTCTCAAAGCATTTGAATGGAGTTTGGAATAAGCTCAGACCACTTTTCAGACCATGGAAACACCACAAATCTGTTATATCCCCTTTTACCTGACCCATTAAAGCTCAACAGCTTTCAGCTGTATTCCTGCATATCTCAAAAATAAAACCCACAGTGCTTCAGTTTAGAATGACATAATTTATTCATATAATTCACAAGTAGTTGGACACTACTCAAAATTTACTCTCAATAGGCAAGTGATTTACACAAACGTATAATACTAAAATTGATTGTTTAGAAGGTAAAAAATACCATGGGTATGAAATGCCATGGTAGATGTCATTCAATATACTACATAATCTTGGTGTCAAACACTTATGCATTTATATATATACTTTTTTTTTTTTGTAAGAAAAAAAAGGCAGTTTGCCATTCTATTTTTAAAGTAGTCTGGCAAATTCAGGTAGTTTTGCTCTAAACCTTCTTATCAATTATTTCTCCCAGTTCTTTGGAACTGAGCTAACAACCCAAGCAATGTTTTCAGTAGTAGAGGTGGGGGGGGAGAGGGGAGAGAAATTTGCTCCCCTGAATTCACCGAGCACAACATGATCAAATCATGTTGCCTTCCAATACGTGACACAGAACACTAACCCCTGTATATCCAAAGGGTTGTGCAGGAATTGAGACCATGCTTGGTGGTGTTGGTGACAACAGCCTGATCATGTGATTTTTGGCCCCTGCCAGTACCCATTTGTGAGTGCTTGCACTTCACTAAACATATTAGCATTGCGAGATCATTTGGTGTTCATGCAGCTGTGGAGTCATATTGTAATTCTCCATAAAGTATTCTCACTGAAGCTTGTATTTTATGAGCCTCAAATTCTGCATTAAGCATATATGGCTGCATGGACAAAATTGGACTTTAATGTGTTAATCTGCATCAGATTAATTATGCGCATTGTCTTCTAGATGATGTCCAAACATAACTCCTGGCATTTCAAGCAGAGTGTATCTTAAAACATATCAGGAAGTTAAAAAGCTTTCACAATACAAGATCCAACTAATTATTCCACATATACAAAAACACAGCTAGAGAAATACAATTCAATTCTTCAATGCTGAATTATGAGGAAAGTCTAAAAAAATAGAAAACACTCTGATACTTGGACATTAATTCAGAATGTAACACTGCATAATGCCGCAATATGAGCACCCATTTAAAATGAGAAATCCCCAACAAGAGAAAGGGGATCTAGCAGTATATATGACAAAAATAGATGAATACTGCACCAAAAACATGCATACAATCTTCATGGTCATTCAGTATGTCAGTGATGGTCTAAACAGTGATCTAACACAAGAGTGAGGCAGTGTTTTCAAATAAAATCAAGTGAACAACTACATATTGATTAAGCTTTCCGATGCAGCAAAATGAGGGCACAGAGCCATCTCTGGGTTCTGGAGCTGTTTCAAGACTCGCTTGTGAAATTTCTCTCTGACACGATTGAACTCCATTATGTCCAGTGGGTCCTCTTCAATCCAGAATTTGTGGAATTCATGCATTAAGTAGCCTATGAAAAAGAAATACACTAGGTAAAAATGTTATATAAGAATTAAAAAGAAACCTGCAAGGACTACAATGTACACACAGAGCACTGGTTCCTGAGGTCTGATACTTCATGAAGCTACAAAGGTCAGACTAAACACCTCTGGGACTTCTGCTGCAACACTGCATAACAGTTATCTTAAGAAACTAAAACAAATGGCAAGAATTTGTTGCCATAGCAGCAGTGCTACCAGTGCTGAGTTATCAGACAACAGTTGGCATTCCATTTAAGGAAACCCTCTAATCATATGCTTAAAAAGGCTTCCTGGACTTTGGAACATTTCCCAACAGCAAGTTTTAGATAAGCCTTTTTAGAAGGCTCGCTGACTGGCAAGCCCAAAATGTAATGAATGCAATAGCAGAACTTCTCCCAGTAAATACAAGAAGCCACTAAGTGTCTCGACATATAGATGCTGAACTGTTGATTTTATTTGGTTAAGCGATGCACGCACTACACATTAAGCTAATGAGTATAAAAGCCGGGGAAGATGCTGCTGATGAGATTTCAAACAGCCTTTTTCCTCACATTTTGCCTCACTTATTTCAGCATAAGAATAACACTTACTCGCCAATAAAAACAGTGTATTGGTAAGTAATGCAACAGTGCCACATCTTGCTGTATTAACACTTCTTCCTCACACAGAGTTTTACTTCTGTTGTGTGCCCATAACTTTGCAAGGAACTTGAACATTTATGCGTATGATCCTGGAAAGGCCAACAACATGATGCGAAGAACTACCTGACTTTGTTTAAATATCCTTACATTGGGAAGAAACTTAGTCATGAAGTGGACTGAATATACAGGCTCTGATTAAGGCCCTTTACCATCTCAGTTCTATGCCATCTCTGCATTGTGGAGGAACCACTGAGAGGAAAGAAAATGTTATATCTCTCACTAGGGCTTCAGTGAGCTAGACACCACCTCTTGATCCTAACTCTCACAGCAGACAACGTATAGAGCCTGATCTTCCATTCCAATACAGCAAAATGGTCAAATAAATCTTCTGTACTCTGGGAAGCACACAGCATCTGTTGTGAAGTAGATTAATTGCTTCTATCCATTTACTTCTATTGTACCACAGCTGGAATGAAACGGCCTCTGACTCTTGAAATATTTGGAAGAGATTTGAAGATATACTTCTAAGAGACGTTTCTTTTGCAGAACAGCTCAGTAAAACCCCTTTAAAGTTACGACATAAAGGCAAAACACTACTTTTAGGTCTTCACCTAAAAAACTCTGGGAGACTTACAAGGGGTACCTTCTGTACTTCAGCAGTGGTTGTGCTCAGCGTGCCCCAGAGCTATACAGTTCAGTGCCCTGCTTGTACTGTCAAAAGAAGGCAACAGTACCCAAGAACAATAGGCCAAATTCAATTGTCAGGGTTGTGTCTGTCCCTAAAGTCCAGGGGAGCAAAAGGGTGCAGGGGAAACATGATGCACCAGCATTTAGGAGGTCCATGTAGTGCAACCATCATGAGAAAGGGTGCTGACTGGGCAATGCAACCAGCTGTCCAGGTCAGCCCAACAGCCTGTAGCCATTTACTGCAGCCTAATGGTGTGCCAATATTTTCCTTTTAATATTAAATTAAGGGAAATCTAGAATGACTGAGGCAGGAGAGGGGAGAGAAACCCTGAGAGCAGAAGAGCAGGGAGTTGTCAGACCCAAAAACAGACGTTCTCTAGAAAAGAGCATCCTTCTCCTTGCTCCAGGAAGGGCAAAAAAAAAAAAAAGATCTCTCTCAATAACGTCCATCTAATAACATCAAGTTTCTCCTGCAATGGCAGGGAGAGTGTGTAGGAATATCCAAGCACCTCTACCGTCCCATTACTGCACCAGAGATGGGTGCAAGTCTTATCCTGCTCTAACTCATACACGTGTGGGCTGCCCTGGGAAGAGCTGTCAAGAGCAGCTCCTGTCCAGGGATAGTGTGGGGATGGGAACGCTGCTCCTTGCGGGGGACACGCCGGTGCAGGGACTGCCCCAGGCTTGGCCAGCAGAACAGGGCTACCTGCAGCAGAGACTTCAGCATTGCCAAAAAGATCCAGTAAAGGTACTAAAACATGTCTCTACCCCAAGCTTCAGTGATGGGGGATGTTAAACCTGGGAAAGAAAAATAAAAATAAAGTAAAAAACCCCAAACCAACAATGAACCAAGGATATGATAGGAAAGGAGAGTCAGACCTGCCCTACTAGACACAGCTGCTCAGCTCAGGAGGACATGAGCAGGCCAGGGATTTGGTGAATCAAAAGACAGAGCAGCCCCCTCAAAGAAAAAATATGCTCAAGTGGATACTTAGACAGATATTTATCTATTTTATCAAGCCAGCCACCTACAAAGGCAGAGACATTTATGAGTCATTTGGGGTGGAAGAAGCCTACCCAGTAAATTGTCCTGAACAACTACCAGCCAGTCTCAGCCAGGCCAGCAACCTAAAAGCAATCACGAAAGGGAGACCTCCGTTAGGGTATGGGAACTGTCCATGGAAGATGTGGGGTAAGTGAGTCTTATTAAATGGCAACCTGGTTCCAAAAGGCCTATATTATTAAATGAGAGATGCACAGGACATTATTTGCTATTTATCCAGTCAAGCAAACAGAAAATATTGCTGAAACAAAATACAAGTTCTCGTTTTAAAAATAAAGAATCTTACTACAACCTTAAAAACAAAACAACTCAACTTGCAAAGTTAAAAAAAACAGAACATTCACCCGCCCCACCACCTACTGACCTAGAAATTACAAAAGATTGCCATTTTTTCCCATTTAGTTGGGTCTATCCCACCTTCAAAACCACCTTCCTCCTCCCCTTTCTCATCTCCTAAAGGTTTCTTATGTCCTTAAAGTGTTTTTAATGCTTACGTTAAAAAGTAAAACCTCATTTCCAATTCACTGATTGCACTGAAGTACTGGAGCACTGAGCACGTCTACCACATTACTGGGGCTGTGAGGGGACTTCCCCATCAAACCCTCTGTGTGCTGCACGCTTTGTGCTGCACCTCCGCCACGGTGCAGCTCCTGCTGCAGTGCTGTTCTGGCAAGGACGCACAGCAGGTCTGCGCTTCAAGGGGATGCTCAAATACAGTTAGAGGGGCTAGAAAAGCATTACTCCTGAGGGGGAGGAATCTACTGAAAGACGCAGGGAAACACATGAATTTATATGTGGGTATCTTAAGAGGCAGATGGCTTTACAGAAAAACAACATTTCAAAGCTCTTTAGTTTCTTATTATTTACCTTTTCCTATTATTTAAAGCCAATTGAGGCATATAAAAGGTCACTTTAGTTTGGGCCAAACTGTTTTTTTCACCCCTTGGTTTGGTGGTGATATACACCACAACTAAAAACTGGGTCCAAGTTTTCTAGAGACCAGATAGCAAAACAAGTGTGATAGCAGCTGTGCTGTGTCAACAGGTTTGCAGGACTTGCCACTACTGTAAAACAACAATTAAAAAAGCAACGGGTGATGAAAAACTGATAGTAGGAAGACAAGCTAGTTATAGTCCCCACCTCTGCCCCCAACTTACAGAAGGTCTGTTGAAAGTGTATTAGTGTTGGTGCCTCTGGGGCGACATTGTAGAAATGGGTCTTCAAAGCTCCGCTCACAAGCAGATTGTATGCCAGGTCTGTTATGTTAATGCCCACAATAGCAAAAGAGTAGCTGTAAGAAAAAGAGAGCAGCAACATTTAGAGGTAGTTTGACTTCTTTCAGCATGCTAGAAGAAACTCTGACAACACTGCAAGTGCAACTGAGGCGCATTAATTCTCTCTTGCTTCTGATGAGCTTCCAAAGAGGGGCTGAGGAAGGGGGTGGAAAACAAGACAGACGTTTTTCCTGTCTGCTTTGTACACTATAATGGCAACGCTGTGCTAGTGAAGCAAGTGGCCATAGTGAAAACAGGAGTTTCCTCATCACACCAGCCATTTTCAGTGGAGCAGCACAGATTCATTTCTGTGAAAGACCACCAAGGCTAAAAGTCCCTGAGCTCCTGGACTTGCTTTGAGTCAGGGTTGACACGCCTCATGATGGCTTTGTTTGCAGCATGGCCAGTTATTTACTGTTTCAACCTGTCTGTCCAACTGTAATTCCTTACCCATCGTTAGGAACATAAGGTTTGGGCAATCAGACCTACAAAGACTTTTGCCTATAAGAGACATTTCACATGCTTTTCAGCCATGTGAGAAGAATCAGCTGTGTTGACTCCAGTTTCTTCCCAACAGAAACTAGCTATACAGGCCAGAAAACAGGTAAAGACCTATTTCTCTCTCCATCATGCTTTGATGGAGCAAAACCCTGTCTTGCTAAGAGGGTGTATTAACTAGAAAAAGTATTTTTTAGGTACAACAAAATAAAAAATTGGAAGTCACTTCTTAATTTGTGAGCCTGTTGCATAAAGAACTCAATGAGGGAAAAGGGAAAGTACTTTCTGGCAGTGACCATTTCAAGGAAACATGCACGTCCCATGCTGACATTTAGAGACAGAAGCAAATACGTTTAGCTATGCAGCAATTTTTAAAAACAGTTGTCATATATAATCTGGCTTAGGTATTTTCCAGTTATGACTGTTAAGCAAGCTAAAATTTGTATTTTTGATTTTATATTTTTAAACCTTTGACATATTGCAGGAGCAAGAACATTCAGAAGCTACCAGCAGCAGGCAGCCTATTGGGAAGTTTCACAGAACAATGAAATTTCATTTCATTGAGACCCTGCTATGGACATTAAAATGTTGTATTACAGTTTCTCAAACACGCTCGTTACGGAAAATACAGTTCTGTACTCATGAATATAGCTATACCTCACTAGGTATAGCTCCTCACTAGGATTTCTTCCCTATTTTTATACTTACCTGAAAGCACATCAGAATCTGTTTCTGACAGTCAGAAGTGAGACCTGATCACATTGCATATTAAGAAGAATTAGACATTCATAACTGCACTATACATAGCACACAAAAAGCTTCTCCTTGCTGCAAGCTTCTTCCCCTCGCCAATTATTACTTAAAAGTGACATTTTTTCCTGTAATCCTAGCCACACCTTGATTTACAAAGATAGTATGTGTTAGAGTCCATATACTGAAGTTTCCTTAAAAATGCAGTCAGGAAACTTCCACTCAAATATACAGTGTTATTGACAACAGTTTTGTTTGTAGCAGCTTTAAACGTATGACTTTAAACTTACCCAATTGCCTTATCGAACCTTTTTTTCTCCCATTCAGCTTTACTGAATTGGCTGGGGAGGGAGGAAAAAGAAAAAAGTCATCCAGATGTTGCCTTGCATTGCTAACTGATAAGTTTTTTCAATTTCAATTTGTTTTACACTATTACGTTAAGTGGACATAGATTATATTTTTTGCTCCATTGGCAGGACTAATCACATTTAACTCTGTTTCTTACTGAAAGGACTGACTTAAAATGGCTTGAAAGGGGTAACTTACCTGCTTTATGGCATCTCTGATGATTTTTTTTTTCACCATTTACAAAGTATGTGGCTACAAAACTCTCAATAAAAGTCAGTTATTTCCCTATACTGACCACAAAGATGATCCGCCCCAGCTAAGTTTGAACTACATGAAGCGTTGAAAATACAATGTTTCTTTTAACTAACCAAACAGGATTTTCACCCTTTGCGTTTTCCAAGATATACACGATGTTCACCACTGGAGACATGACGCACTTGAGGCAAACATGAAAAATACTCCTCTGATAGGAAGTTTATCTGTGCAACCAAATCAGAGACCACACTACAGAAAAAAAAGCCACACACGCACACACTATTTCATACTACTTAGCACAATAATGCAGAGCTTTTCAATGGCACAGAAGGTGCCTCTCAAAATAGAATTAATTAGGGAACCATTTAATTTTAAATAACTTTCTGTTGTTCAATGTTTTCATTTGAGAGCACTGCATCATGCAACTGTCAGTCAAAAGACACTCCACTAACTAGAGTTTAGCTGTATCTACTTGCACAGAAGTTTAGTAGAAGTCAGTGGCTGCATTTGCCACCAGCTAAAAGCAGACAGGAACTGACCCTGAGCTACAATTGAGCGAAACCCACAGGAATTTTGCTTCAGTAAGGTCTAAGCATGGCAGGCTTTAGACCCCGATTTACAGGCAACTATGCATGAACATATTCTTAGACCATACTTGAGTTATGGTAAAAATATATTACACTAACAAAAATCCCCAAATTTCATGCAAATATAGTATTTTAAGAACTGTTGTCACTGAGCGTTAGTGCTGCTAGAAAGTTAACATACCTCCTGACCTGAACGTTCATGTCCTGCCTGTGTAGGCCTTTGAATCTCCTAACGGTTTGGTGAATGAGAATATGCAAGTCTATACTCATTCTCCAAAATCTTGTCACCTTTATAGGCTGTGGCCCAACATCAATCAAAAACACAAAAACAAAATACTCCCCTCCCTTCCCCCACAAATGTGGGAAGGGGAAAAAAAAAAAAAAAGATGCTAAATTTAGGATGTGGACAAGTAATACAGTTCAACAGAAATAGGAACTACATTGATCATAATCACATCAGAAACCAACACTGCTGCTAAGCAACCACACTAGAAAAAAAACACCAAAGGCTTCACTAGCAGCTTCTATCTTCTAGTGAATGCTCTTTCAAGAGATTATTAAAACAAAAAAAACACACATGCTCAAATACAGCACTCCAAAACAGTCCTTGGTACTCAAACACGTAAATGAAGAACACTAATGGGATACCCTGCCTCACAGCCACAGCACTGAATACTCAGTGTCTGTGCAGTTGTACTGTTAAAGAAAGAAAGAAAAAGATGGAAATTGAGAGGGCTTCAGTTTGCCATGTAAATCTCAAACATTTAAATGAGAATTCTTGGCTATTTCCCATAATGCAGTTTAAGGATCATGGAATCCCTGTTCATTAATTTTATACATAATTATGAATGTATATAACTCACATAATTTATATTAATAAAAATCAGCTATGGGCAACACTATATACAAAGGGAAGACCAAACTGGAGGTGCTTGTAGAAAAGGGTGAATGCTGTTATTTAAAAGAAACCCCAGACAAAAAAATCTGAGGACTGACTCTCGGGCTCAAAGTCTGTTGGGTTTATATTTCCCCTAGCCGTCACCCAGTGCTTTTTTGTCACAGAATTACCATGGGGAATTAAGCTATAAAATATTGAGGAGATCAAAAACTTTGCAGGATTCAGACATGGACCTACTGTACTGACACCTAATACAAGCGGTAGAAGGGAAAAAGTCTTCTGAGGCACCCAATGCTATGGCACTGGTTAAGAGGTATATCCCCCACTATCCCCTGTACCAATTATGGAATGAGCTTCCTGTAATAAAATAGTTCACAATACAAAGTTTTTGCCCCTTAAAAGCACCTGTTATTGATCCCTCAAAAGACAGGACATTGGACTAGCCAGATTGGATACCATGACTAATGATTGGTCTAAAGGGAACATAAACAGAAGGGTTTTTCAGCTGAGCTAACCTAAATTCTTGACCTAGACTACTTTTGATTATCAAGTCAGAGTCACTGCTGCTTTCATAGTATTTGCACGGCTTAATCTTTTTCTACAAAAAGGTAAAAAATTACCAAATATAGATTACTAGACAGAACTAAAATAAGGTGCTTGAACTACCTCAAACAAGGTCAATTTTATTCTTCATGGATTATCATACTCAGATATACCCAACGCTGTGCCATCAGGTCATTTGGGCTAAAACTGCAGTATTTAGAGAAAGGAATGGGGATCTTTTGAAGGTGTTGCATCAAAGATTTTCAGTTTACAATAAGTCAAATTGTAGCACAGTTTGATCTTTATTTACATGTAGAGTCTCACAAAACTAAGAAGAAAGGAAAAAGGATACCTTAGTTCCTTCTTAGTGACTTCCCTTCATTATGAAAAGACAAAAGAATTAAAAGTAAATAAAAAATAAAATCACTTGATATTAGAAGTTAGTTAAAATAGTTAACACTAAGTTTAACTCTTTCTACAATTCAGTATGTAAGTTTGCCTCTTGGATTTGATTATCTTTCAGGATCAACACTTGGAAACAGATATGCTTAGAGACTATGCCCAATAAAACAAAAACCAGCTCCCACCCTAAAACAGTATGCACTGCATTACCTAATTAGCTAATTTTTTCTAGCCTCGAGCATTACCTGTATTTAGGCTGAAGAGAATCAGAAAGAACTTGCTGAGCTATCCCAGTGTCCCATTCAGCAAAATACCTGCAGATATATAACAGTTAGGGTCAAGTGGTAAAGACAGAAAATAAAATCATTCTTGGGTTATAATCCAAGATGCACACACCATATCCACACCCACCATGCCCAGCCCCTTAAAGGGTCACTAAGGGTGTTAGGCAATGTGAACAACATTTAACATGCTGAATTCATTAAACTACTCCTCAACCATTAAAGACAGAAGCAGCCCAACCTCAAATTATGAGTGCAATCCTATAACTTGTTAATGGATGTGCGGTACCGTACTCCCTTTCTACATGGTCTATAGATGACCAGTTTCTTATTGCTAGAGCACGTTGGCTGCTGAGCTTGAGATAAAGCAGTTGGACTTCTCAGTCTGGCAGATCTGTTAACCAAAAATTTCTTAGTCTGTCTGATGACTCATAAAATAAGTGGTAGAGATTTTGAATGGAAGTTCGAAAGAGTCAAGAGCCCAGATCCTTAACTGAGCTTTGCTATAAAGTGACATGCGCACTGTTAGTGAATTTGTGTCCTTTAATCTGCAAAAGCAGAAAATATTCCCCCCCCCCCCCTCCACACCCACACACGGAAACATTTCTTAAAATACCTGCTTTCTAAGTTATATAAAGATCTGATGTAAATACAGGGGCTGGAGAAAAAGAGAAGATCACAGATACTGACCGATTCCTAAATTACCAAACACAAATACGATACTAAATATCTGTTGTATGTGAGGCAGAAGGCAATAGTTATTTAAAGTTATTGCTTAGTTTTGGATACTGAAGTAAACTGAGGAAGTAGCCCAATTACAGAAGTCTACCATCAGTGGCTGCATTTCAAGCATTTTGCCCAGGAATTCAAAATGAAATTGCAAAAGAGGAAAGCTGAGCAGCAATATAAACCTCCCACCTAAGCACTGCTAGGGTATTTTGTTTAGACATCTAGATATTGATAAAAATACATTTTAGTTTTTTTACTTGCGGGAAGAGAGCGCTAACTTTCACAGAACTCCTAAAAAGGGCTTAGCAATCTGTATAACCTAGTTAAGTGAGGAATACTAAAAGAAGATACCCTCTAGAAGAGAAGAAAAAACCCCACAATCCAAACAATTATACTGGAAAACAATTTTTTTTTTTTCAGTTTTTGAGATGAATCCCTAATGTTCAGAATTTGGTCCTATAGACTTTAAAAAAAAAAAAAGGCAGAAAAGCAGCACTGTGTGCAGACTTTTCACAACTTCAGACACAAGTACATCTATAAGAAACATACTTACACCAAGTTATATAAGCCCAGGAGACCCATCCCTCTAAAGTCTGTTTTAGGATCATCACCTTGGAAACCAATTTCACACCACTGCTTCGAAATCCGAGCTTTCAATGGCGAATTAGGCTTCAAACATTTCCATAACTAGAAACATTACAGGTAGAATATGATTAAACTCCACACATTAATACAACCTGCTTTTTTTTAAAAAAAATCAAAAGAGTTCTCAGGTCACATAATTGCATTGTTATTTCAGCAACCAGCACATATGAACAAATGCAGTCCCTGGGGTTGGGGGAGATCCCAAACCACTCTCGAATCTTGCGGATGTTTCAGCTACAGCCCTAAGGCCCTTGTAACCTTATCTACAACTGTTGCAGAGTTTTGCACAAGGACATGTTTTGTTCACGCTTTATGCGTCAAACTAGAATCTGCCTCCATAAGCAGATTCTTACAGGAATCAGAATCAGGAATGAGCTGAACTTTCATAGTAAATCACTGACAGAGTGGCAGACAATCAGCCCTCAATTCCCTCAGGCTCTGCAGCAATCTTTTCTTCAGCATCTTTTGCAAGTCTCTAAAACGATTACAAATTGAGAGTGCTGACTTGGCTGCCATAGTGCTGAAAAGCAAATCAGGGAACATAAAAAGAAAAAAGTCCATACAAGAACAGCACTTTCCACCTTCACATTTAACTAAGGGGTGAATCATTCAGTGATCTCACAACAACAGGGGGAAAAAAAAAAAAAGTGATTTACCAAGCCAGATCATCAGCTGGAATAAATCCACTTAGCTGCATTGGCTCAGGGACTTTAGTGCCTAATATCATGTTGCTAAGTATCTAAAAGCAGCCTAAATTGACGTGTCTGAGAAATACATACCTATCTGCATACATATCATAGCACACATTCACCCTTTCCAAAGGGCATTAAGTAATCAGGTGTTCCTCAGACATTGGTGAGTATTACTATTGGCAAGTAGTGTCTTAAGAAACACACTTGTTTTAAAAAAAAAAAAAAACAAAAAAAAAAACCCACACACACCAACACCCACCACACACTACAAAGGGGAAAGACCTGTATTAACATTTCACACACAAACACCCCAGAAACTGTAAAGTGACTTACCTTTACCGTAAAGGTAAAACCTTTAAAAGTTTTAACAGCTACATCGTGCACTAAATTACATCTGCTATTTCTTTGTTATTCACCTATTAACAGTAAACATATCATTCACCAGTTCAATCACATCAAGCTAATCTTTATCTCATTCATAAAATGCCCTCCTGGTAAGCATGAAAAAGTGATAAACATTAATAATATGAACTACCCATTGCATAGATCACTTAGCAGAATATTTAGAAGCAATGAAAGCCAGCCAGCCTACTCTTCCCCAGCCAGGCCGAGAAACCAAGTGAAACTCTTGGACAGATTTCTGTTTGACATGAGAACTCGCAAAAGCAAAAAGCACACCGTAAACAAGTACCTAATACACAGATTATAATCAGAGGCAGATGAAGATATTGCTACCCTTTCTCAACATTAAACATTTTAATATGTAAGGTGAACTGTTTAAACTCCCCCTTAAGAACGCTCCTACACTTCAGTTTCCATTCTGCTTTCATTCTCCATTCAGTGATGCTTTTAAAGAGCTTACGTGATTATACATCCAAAGTGCCGTTTTCAGGAACATTTAAGAACCTGCTTGGCAGGGAGCGGGCGGCAGGGAAAGGGAGCCAGGGCCTGCATCTGATGCCTCTTGCAACATTGCCCTCCTCCGTGCCCATGACACTTGCCTGCAGGTCCCCACCTCCCGCTCTTAGTGATGTGGGGGCTTTGTGCCTTTGGGAATCCTTTCCTGGAGCCAAGAGCTCACAGTAGAGTTGCAGCCACCTAGCTCGTATTTTCAGGATCCAAAATCCTAGGCTGGCACCTACAATGCCTGCCCTCCAGATAAGACTTCCTCACTGGGTAAATCCATGCGCCCTTTTATGCAAGTCCCTCTCTAGCCCCAGAATTTTGCTTTTTGGCTGCACAGTGGTAGGAGTCCAGCAGAAGGAGTCTGTTTGGTCCTGCCTAGTGCTCAGAACGTGGATCTCCAGAGGCAGCCCTAGACTGTGGCCCCCTCAGCCAGACTCCCACCACCCTGCAAAGCTGTCTGCCTGTCAGGGGAGGGTTGCACCCTCAGGGGCTGCTAGTAACTAAAGAAGTGACATGCAGTACTTTGTATTAAGTACTAGAGCGTGCTGGGATGGTCTGAAGAGATGTAGTAAGTTAGGTTTCTTCTGAAAAAGGGTTTTGGCAATAGAGCCCTGGCAGTAACTATTCTAGCCATGACCGTAGCAATTCTAGGCAGGCACAAGAGTCAGCCTTAAACACAGCCATCCGTGCATCTGTAGGTGCTCTTTTTATCATTTGAGACAGCTTTTTTTATTTTTTAATTTTCTAAACTTATTATATAAGCACTAACTGATGTAAAAGTGCTCAGTGGAATTTTTAGAAGGGACTGGTAGTGCAAGTAGCTAATGTAACCTTTGCAGAAGTCTCCCACTATAACTTGTGTTAGGCGCTATGTTGCGAGTCATATTGTGGAAGATAGCATCATCATGTGCTGTAAAAACAAAAAAAGATAGGTGTGGGTGGAAGGGAAGGAAGCATTTAAAGTTTTTGATATTTTTTGTAAAGAAAAAAATACATGTCAGATTTTTATTTTTTTTAAATAAGATCTTCAAAAATTCTGCAAGAGTGCTTGCTTTGTAGACAGGCTAGTACATCACTAGCTATTTAATGTTTTCTGCCGTTTCTCTGAAACATCTCACACTAGCTATGGTCAGAAAAAGGATCAGAAGAAATGCTGAAACTTGTTATTAGACTATTTTCCATCCCCTTTATTCCCTCCTCAAGTTCTTTCTAACGTGACAGCTCTCTACTTGTCTCCTTGCTTATGGTTTTAAAAGTATTTTTTGAGGAAGAGGATCTACTTCAGTGCACAGTTTTTCAAAGTATGAAGTGAGTAAGACCCAGCTGGTATGGTTTGCATCACTGTTCACCTATTATCTAAAGAATGGCTTCATTTTGTTTTCATTTGAAAATATACTTGGCAAGCATAAACACATAAGTTACCTCATCTCCCACCTCTCCCATCCCATATGGTGAAAGCTTGCCATCGAGATATATGAGTGAACAATGCCTTAAAAAAAAAAAAAAATTTGAGGAAGAAACTGTTTACTTCAACCAGGAGAGAAAAATACTCTTACCCTCAAGAAAGGTTTTCTGAAGTAGACACATTGCTATTTTTCCAGATCTAATCATGTACTGGTGCTACCTGCAGCAAGCAGTAGATACCCAGTCCCTGCACCTCATCCAACTAACAAAAAGCTTTAAGTGGCTTCATCAACTACGGAATGAGCCGCTTGCTTGGTGGGTATTACACCCACACACACTACATTAGTATTCTGTGTAGGCTAATCCTAAAACAGGTAATAACGTAGGAAAGTGAAAATACCTGTGAACATTTTTTAAGAGGTTTACAAACCAGACTATTAGGGCTGGCAGGGATAGGGGACTTCCTGGAAGTCTTTCTTAGGCACCTACCTTCAGAAGCATTTCTTCATGCTGCGGATTCTCTGAATCATATGGCTCTCTGCGTAGCTTCTCAACCTCTGCAACCAGATTTCGGTACCCCACAATCTGCAGCAGGCAGGCCTGAAGAGATACTCCCAGCCTATGAGGGTGGGAAGAAGAGAATCAACTCAAGTCATCTGCTGCCATGAAACAGTGCTACAGTGTACATACCCATTTAATTCACAGGAGTAACATTTCATCAGCAAATTAATAGCCCAACAGTTTAATTACTATGAGAGAGTTTCCAAAAGATCAATATTACATTAAATCTGGCCTTGTGAACAGTACAGTCTTACCACTTAGTCACTTCCTTTCATTAAAAAAAAAAAACACACACACACAGAATTTCTCTATTTTAAGCAGTGAATTCTTTCACATATTAAAGGCCTATTATGACTCTACACAGAAACTCTAAAGGCCTGCTACAAGCACTTCACTGAATTTTTCCCTGCATTCAAATGGCAACTTCTCAAACAATGCCTTGAGACCAGAACTAGAAAACGCCCAAAGCTATCCATTTTGTTTCCATGCCACAAAGCCCACAAAGTCATCAAAAACTGGAAGCAATATAGGTGGGGTGTTTTTTTGTCTCACATGCTAAGGATTCCCATAAGGGCTCTTTTCATTATAATGTAGATAAACTTTCAAAATTCCTGATGCATCATTAGATAAACAAAAACAAAACACAAAACCATACGGCTTCCAAAGCTTTAAGTTAAGTGACTTATTTGGTTTTAGGTTAAGATTTTATAGTATTAAATACAAATTAAATAGTATATAACTTCCATGCTTTTCGTTTCTCATACAAATTCCTATGAATATTTGGGTATTTATGGGAATAAGAGCTTTTAAACCTTTTATAATATCTGAAGTTATCAGAATGCCTATATGAACTTTAGGAGTACAGTTAGATCTTTATCCTCACTACTCTGTGGAACTAATATTAAGCTGCCTAGATACCTCATCTGTTTTGCTTAGTATACTAAAATATTTTGTTCATTCTATGATACTGCTAAATTTTCTGAGCAGAAGCATTCTCACTGCTTATCTTTTGAGATTAATCCACAGAATAAGAGAAGTCATCATCAGGCCATTTTTTCTTGCTACAATTTCATGTTATTATGTTATACCTTTTAGAGTATGTTAAACAGTGTCTTCCCTCTTTTAGTGTTTACATGCTTCACTTGTTATACCCTATACTTATACAGAAAGGTTACGTTAAAAAGAAGGCTGAAACGCCTGACAAGACTGCATGCAAATTGCTGTAACGCACCGCTAAGCCACAGTAATAATGTTTTTAACCACACACAATAACCTCAGAGTAGTTTAGAGTGGAACACCACAGGCAGTGGAAGAGAAAAGCAATTAAATAAAAAAGTTATTTAAGTTCCAAGCCGCAGAACATATACAAAAAAGCCACCCTTACTATCTAAAGCTTTCTATCTAAAACCGGTCAAATCTCCTATACGATGTTTTCCATGGAAAAAGCCATTTTGCCAACACTCCTTTTCATTAACCCTTGCTCGCTTCTCTCCTTCACAGGAATGCCAGGCAGAGGAGCAGAGTGAACAGTCGTAGCCCCGCATCTCCTCCCTGACACCTACGTGCCAGCAGCAGCAGTTCTCAGTGCGCAGGAACAGTCTATGTGGCCTGGCACACCTACACCTACCCCAAGCAGCTCCGAGGGCTCAGCGAGATGGAGACAAGTCTGAAATTTGGAGTATTTCACAGCCTCCCTCCAGAGCTAGTGGAGACCATACATGTTACCACCTGCTTATTTATCCCACTTTCTCCCTCCACTGAATACACATAGTGTTATCCCTCCGCTGAACATACATAGCATTATCTTAAATGTATTGACAAGGTGAAACTACTCCAGGCCTCCTCCCTCTTCAGGTCACAGCACCCCATAGCCTCCAAGAACAGCAGACTAGCTCAGTGCAAACATCCCCAGGATGCTAGCTCAGCTGTGCAAAGATGCTACATTAACAAAAATGACTACATACAGATTTGTGGAAACACATACAGCATGACATATGTCCCCTTGTCCTTACCCCAGGAGATTAAGTCTCTCTTATGCAAGGGACAGCCAGAGCTTCTGAACAAGACAGCCAGTTGCAGGTTTTCTGGTGCTTAAAAGCCGGCAGACCAATGCATTTTTGTTAACCCCTGCTAAAGAAATAGCTGGTCTGCTTTTGCTGAAATTCTCCCCCAAAATTTGGTATGAAATAAGTGCCACATATGGAAAATTCCAATCTAGATGATTAAAGCTTAACAGAATTATAATCAATTTGAAATAAAGGAGCAATTTAGTGGCAGAGTTGGTTTCTATGTTCGTGACACCACCTTTCACATCCCAACTGTTGTCTCAAGTTGAGGACTCAGAGAGAACAACAAAAATACTACTACTTACTCTTGAAATACCAGCTTTTTAAATTACAGGGTTTGTTTATAACTTCCTACTCTTTTAATGACACAAGATCATAGTGGTTTGGCTGTGCTGTATTGTTTGTTTTTGCTTGGATAATTCAGAGGGGTTTTAAAATTTAAACAACTATATGGTTTCCATCAGCTATGATATGACAGTTTCTTCCCTACCCAGGAGGCTGTCCACAGCCTTGCTAATAAGCCATCACTTTCACTGCCATGACCACCTGCGCTGGTGGTATTTCATCCTTAGGGAAGTGACCCCCATAAATCAAAGTACCAACAACATACTAAGGCAGCAAGATTCAGGAAACAGCTAGGTAAAGAGACTCAGGACTTGATGTCTATTATAGTCACCATAACAGACGATTCATTCTTCTACCAGCTTTCTGACAGCAAAGTTTAACTTGTGTTTTTACACTGAGAAATAAAACTAATCTTCAAATTGTGTACCAAAATAGCTATGGAGAACCCATTCTCCACGGACCTAGGCACTGAAGAAATCAATAATTCCAATTTGTCTCATAAGGAAGTCACAGACTTACTGTGGATTTATATCTGGATTAATCTTTTTCAGCTCCATGATGTCATCTATAGTTTTTTCAATAGCATCAGGGTGAACACTTACTGAAGTTTGCAATCGCTAAAAAAAAGGTTTTAAACATACATTAATTCTTATGGAAATCGTTATTCAATAAAACTTAACAAGAGCAAACATTATACCTGAAAGCTTTTAGGTTAAGGGCCTAAGAGACCCAACTCACTATATATAAGCCTTTCCAATTTTATTCAACCCCACTGACTAGTTTCAGAGCAAGATCCCTACATGAGAATTCAAATCACTTTTCCATTCCTATACTTTTTCCAATGTATTTCTATGGCAGCTGCCAGTGAAGATGATCTGCATTGAGGCCTTTGGTCAAGAAAGTAGCTTCAGACCAACCACCTAGTCACATCAGAGTTGCTAGCCTGCATTTGGCACATGCTCCAGATGTGCTGCAGTGAAACAGTATAACGTTTTCCTTCCTCTTGCAAGTCATTGCCCTGTTGAGGTGGCCCTGGAAGTGCACTATTAAAAACAAAAAACCCACAATACCCACACCAAAACCACAAAAAGCACATGCCTTCAAAGAAATTAAAAGAAATCGAACCTTCTGGTGTTGTCTAAAAATTAAACTAGCCTGTGAATTTGCTAAATACAGAACAGAGGACAGGGAACACTCCCCAGTTTTGCAAGATCACCTGTTAGTGCAGTCACTGACCTGTCCTCAGTAGAAGATGCTCTTTAACGTGAAGTCATATCAAACCTTAGAGTGATTTTGTGGGGTGAGCATATAGCAGACTGAACAGTGTGACTGGGCAGGACACGATAAAAAAGGCGAATTATGAGATATTACACTTACCTTACTTTTTGAGCTCTTCAGCGATGCCTCTGTTAAGAGAATAGTATTTGAAAGTGCTGTGTCAGTTTAGCTAAATTTATACTGGATTCACTTAACATTAAAATTTTTAAAAACAAAGTCATCCCACTATTAGCGCATGCAGAAATGCACAAAGGCACGTAACACTGAGTATTTTGCAGTTACCTATTTTCATAGTTCTGGCAGCTCCAGGCTTGGTATTGTAACAGATCCTTTGCAATTCACATCGTCCTGTTAGTTTCCTGACCACAAATTTCAGACAGCGCCACAAGCATTTACAGTAGAAGTACAGGCATACCTGAACAAACATCCTGCCAAAAAGAGAAGCCTGAAAATAAGAGATTTGAGCAGTTTGTTTTGACAAGGCTGCCACCCCTCACAAATAGAAGATACTTCCTCCTCACAAATTGTCATTGCCTAATGGCACCTTTAAAGCAAAAAACAGCATTCATGTTGCAAAAATTTATTCTGGTAAGTGTTAAATCATGCTTTTCAATCTTACCCAAGGAAAAGCTACACACAAACTCAGAGTCAGAAACACAAGAGGAAACAACTCCAGAGTTTGAAAAGAGTATTTCTAGGAAGGCTTTTGTTCCCTTAAAACAATAGGCTATATGCTTCCTGATAACGTTTTTGGCAAACAGGACTGTATGAGAAGAAAGCCCAGATCATCTGGTTATGGTGGCTGCAGAGGACCCAGGGAGCCACCACACTCCACCTTCCTTAGCCTTGCCCTGGCAACCAGCTCTTCCAAAGTGGTGGTTATCCTGACAAACAAATCCCAACACCAACTCCATACCTCTAAAAATGAACAGTCCCAGTTAAGGAAAGCATTGCTCCTCCCCTAAACACGGGCTTCAGTACCTATCCTGAGGAAAGGCAGTTCTTTCCGAAGTCAGCTTTTTTTACACAGTACTTTAAGGATGGAGCAGCAGCAGCTTTCAGGACCAAACGGACAAAGCCCTGAGCCCTGGTCCAACCTCAGAGCCAACCCTGCTGCAAGTGTGATGCTGGACTAGAGACCTCCTGGGATCCCATCCAGCCTGGTTTATCCCACGATCCTTGGAAAGCCTGGGAACACCTTGCACCTAGACATGTTCAATTTTGAAGTTTGTCACTGTTGCAGCTGCTACCAAAGCCCACACACCACAAGCTACCCCAATTACCTATGACACCCTAGAGAGATTCATGGACTATAACTTATTTGGACACAAAATTTAGTTTTCTTGTTTCTCAAACTATAGCCGAGTAGACTGTTCCATGTTAACCAACTGTCAACCCCTATTAGGGGCACCAGGACACAAAATGGAGCAAGAAGCACCAAGAGCCCTTGAGCCCAGAACCACATCTCGGAACAGGTGAATTACAAAGACCTCACAGACCTGATAACAGAAACATTGGTACAACTTTAATGCACTAGTTTGTTGTTTAATGGTCAAAAGTAACTTGGCCCAGTATGTTCTAAGTCTACTTGTACATGTATATGCATGTGTATTCATCATATTAATTTGTTATCTCTATCACATGCTGTTGACACTTGCAAAGAAAACACTTGTTAAGAGACTCGATAATATCCAAGAAGTGCATTGGTTATTTTGAAATATTGGATGCCAGATACTCAAATCAGCATAGCTTTAATAAAGCCAGAAGAGCTCCATTACTTCATAACAGGTCCTAAACAGCACCTTTTTAAGGGGACATGCAGGAAAGGAAAGAGAAGTCATGTTAACGTCCACACAGGAGTTTAATCTGCATGACTTCCCTTTAGCTTAATTCCCCGTCAAGGGGGATTAAGCTAAAGGGAACTAAAGCCACTTTATGTCTAAACGGAGAGCATCTACACAGGGATTTAATACGCTTTCAAAGCATGCACTTTATCTTCACACTTTTAGTTAATTCGTTTAACATTCCTGAATGCCTGCATTTAGGCAACCTTCTTCATGCAACAGGAAGACTCTGTTTTAGATAGAAAGTGAAAACTAAAATGAGGAATCGCTTCCACATTTGAATCAATCTTAGAGACCAAGTTTCAGGGGCTGAGAGTGAAATAGCTGAAGCTTCTCCCCCACCCCAAGGCACCAGAACACACCACCACAAGGAGTCTGTGCAAGCTTTACAGCAGGCAATCAACTAGAGTATTAAGAACAAAATCAGTTGTCAGGAGACAACTCCATCAGCCAAGCAGTCATTCTTTATACCTTCCAACAGTCAGAAGTGCAAGCCAGTTAAGACAAACAAATAGTTATCTCATATAGAGCCCACTAACTGCAACCTTTAACAGTGGCTTTTAAAACCACAGGCTAACACTGGATATTTCAGTTTTTCCAGTAGAAATGCGTTATCAGCCACAACAGGTTCAACTAAGGACCAATACTCAAAGAAGAATCAAAACCTAACTTACAACAACCTCTCAGCCCACGTCAGCTCCTTCCTCAGGCTGAAGGTCCACTGAAGCAAACCTAAGAGGTTAATGCCAAACTGGAACCCGGAATGCAATGAAACAGAGTTCTGGGTTTTCATCATACATTTTTAGTAAAATTTAAAGACAGCTTTCTGCTTTCTTTCCAAAGGTTAGGTCGTTATTTGGTCAATTTGTTACGTAGAGAGCTCATTCTTATGAAAAGGAAGGAAGGAAAGGCTCACTTCACCTCACATGAGCCACGCATCAGAAAAGGTCTACTTCCAGTGAACAAGATTAGTCCTACAAACACCACAAATCCTTTAAGATGGTTCACGTCTACATTTAATCGTCTCTAGGGCTGAAACATCACAACTCATTCTGTTACATAGCATTCTGGTTTCTTACTGAATCGCAAGACATGGATAAATCCTCAGTTAAGAGTTAAGCGCCTTGGAATTATATTATGTTGCTGTCTTTAGGTTCAATGACAACTGGGCAAATCAAAGAAAAATGCTAAATGGGATAGAGCTGTGATCTTCCCTGGTTACAACAACATTCACCATTAAAGTTTTGCTTCAGCTGTGGTTTGCACAAAGTAACTAGTGCAAACTAGTGCTAACTACTAAAAAGTGTCACTACTGCACAGAGAAACACTAGGTGCATGATTCACCAAAATATACTTAGCAAGCTATTTCTAATAAAGCAAATAAACACTAATTTTGGCTAGATAGTTTAGAGAAGGAAGTTTGCCTTTGTGGATACCTGCAATTTTCTATCACTCATCCATCTTAAGCTTAAGACAGTTGAAATCATCTGCTTATAACATGAATGGCAAAATTTTTTTTGCAAGTTTGTTTTCAAAAGGGTTGTTCTTTACAAGAGAGAATTCTTGCTTGCAGAAATCCTGTAATAAAAGCATACTACCAATTAAATAAAATAAAAGCTATTTTAGCAGCTATGCATTTCAGTTCACTTAAGCAAAGCGGACACCAGCAGCTATAAACAAAACACAGTATAGCATTAGAAAGAACCCTTACGGATATGTTACATGAAAAATATGTACCTGACTATGGCACAGTAGCATTAACTCCTAGTTTGTTTTGGGATTGGATTCTAAACCTTCTTCCTACCAGGCCTCCTCTGTGTTTTTGGCTTTTTTCCTGCTCATCTTTAAAAATTTTCTTGGCACAGAAAATGGACAGTGCTTTACTAGCGATTTGTGTAGTCATGCAGTTTTTAAGAGGGAGCGAACAACAATACTTCACTTCCTCGGAAATGCTTTAAGAACAGAAGTATTACAGGCACACAGATGTTCTTGAGAGACTTGCATCCTACTCTTCCCCGTCCCAACACAGGTTCCTTGTCCTCCTGTATTACACGCAACTGTACACATCTACAGGTTTGTGCTTATGCATGCAGTGTGTGTTACAAGAGTTTGTATTAACCTTTATTCAAGAAAAAAAAAATTCAAAGAAAAAACCCTGTATAATAAGATGCTAAAGTGCATAGGCCTAATTAACAGTAAGTTCTCTTGATGAGGATGCTGTATGAGTGCAGACACATGCACCCATCCCCCCTCTGAGAAGTTACACTTGAAAACTCCTAATCATTCATGCCAACCACTTGAACACAGGAAGTTTCCTGCTCGTTCCAGAGAAATGCTAGAGCAACTCAGCACGGTTTTGCCAATCTGGCTCACAAAAAGGTCACTGAACTCTGAGGTCAAAGCTACAGGAAAAAAGTGTACGTGTTACTTGGGTTCCAAGATGAGGACCATATGTTCTGAAATGAATATACTCTTGCTTGCATGTCTGGAAAGTGACTTGTGAAATACTGTCTAGTGTTTGAAGTTACTATCACAGTAGCCTGAAGTTACACAGAAACTTCACTTTTTTTCCCTGTACAATTAGCAAAGGTCAGTTAAGGGCTGGTATATGCCTTTATTTCACATCTGTCTTCCTTGCTCTTCTACTTTCTAACTTTTAGATATCTTCCTTGTCGTGTGTCACCCTGCTTCTCATTTGGTGGACTTTTTGGCTTTAATCTTCTGCCAAGGGCAACTTCAACAAAGGAATTTGGTAGGTAGTACCTTGCAAGGCCTATCAGGAATGCAGCAGTACTGCAAAACCAAAAAGGCCACTGACCTATATCAGCAATAGCAGGGCTCAGGTTCTCGAGGGCTCTCTTCCATGAGAGAAAGGAGAAAGTGGGTCCTACAAATCCAAGGATCCGAAATACCCAGATAAACATAAGCCATAAAGAACACAGAGTAAGAGCTAAAACCTCAGTAGCTCAGCTTTGAGTTGGACCTGCCCCCTGCAAATCCACTGGATCTACATAAACAGCCTTTCCCCTCTGCACTGGGTCCCCCATTTTATGTTCTACAAAAACAAGAAATGCAACTAGTTTTTTCCTGAAGGACATACTCAACTAAGTGGGGAAAAAAAATGTCACAGCCATCACGTAATATATGGGTAATCATTTTGCCCGGGCTTAATAATGTTCACATCAATGTTTCCTTACTGAGAATTCTGATTATGGCTTGAGAAATCAAGGACACGTTAGCTGTGGATATCAACATGACCAAATAGGCGAATAAGTAAGTGACACTACACTATTAGGAACTAATTAACTTGATTATTTCCAGTTTGTGTAACTTATTTTGTATACAAGGTCAGCCATGAAGTGCTGTTCAAGTCATCATTCCTAACATGCACACAAGCCTGCTTTTAGCACCTTTAAAATAAATAAAAACATACTACGCCTTTTCATACATACAACAACTGAAATTTGAAATCCAATTTCTCTATCTACTTAGACACAGAAGAAAGCCACCATAGCAACTAAAGAATACATAGGAGTAGTTTAAAAAAGAAGCATTCCACACTTTCACATTTCTTGCTTTCAACTGACTTGATTTACATTTTATCTGATGTGACTTCAGTAACACAGAATGTATGCTTAAAATCTGTTACTGCTTAGAGTTTTGCAGTAGATCAAGAGAAAGTGTCAAGTTTCTAGGATTTATTGAAGAAGAGCCAAGTGTCTGCTACAGTTGGTTCTCTAAGCTATCATTACAGAAGTTTAAGATAAATAGGTTAAAATCAACATGGAAGTGTCACCGACAGAGTCCTTAAAAACCCACTTACAAAAAAAGTGTTGAAGGATTAAGTGTTTCATGGAGAAACAGTTTTATTATTTCATAAGTAATACATCAACCTTTAGGAATAATTCAAGTGAGAGCAAGGTGGAAGTCAGACTGAAAAAGACAAGAAACTGTATCCTTTTCCTTTCCTAACTTATTCTAATTACTGGATTGACTGATTTAAAAAGTTTCTTTCCACTGGAAAGCAGCAGCTATTGAAAAGACAGATGAAAAGGCAGAGGTGAATTTCTGCTACATTATGGATTCTTGAGTCTGAAAAGTAACATTATTAAAAGATCCTAGATTTTAAACTAGTAACCCCTGGTGTAACCCGGCCCACTTTCTTAGCTCTTCAGATACACTGTACAGTCCTGTGACAGGCAGGAACATGGGAAGTAATTTATTTGGACTGAGAAATGGAATGCATAAGCTACTGTTTTTAGTAATTACTTGCTTAGAATATCTGCGTTTTACTCATTCAAGTGTTTTAGGATTTCAGTTCAATAGTTAGTCTTACTATCTGGCACCACAGTATACATGTTCTCATATCTTCTCAGTTATGGTCTCATTTAGTGAAGTAACTTCGTCAGAAGAGTACTATGAACCACTAAAAAAAAAATCCAACCAAACAAAACTTTTATACTTGCTATTTCCTTTTCCAGTCAGAGTACAGATGGTGACTGTCAGTAAAGGTAAGTATCTTCAGAGTTAAGCCATTTTGTAACATGTAAAGACTACCTCTGAGAAGATATCTTCGGGACTGGGGGGGCACCCAACCCCAAATCAAAACAACCCTCCCCCCAAAACTCCTGAAAACTCAAGTATATATATACACCCTGTTACGTATACCCTACATTTTTGAAGGAATGTTGGGTACTTATCTGTTGTTTTACTAGGAAAAAATTCATCACGTTCATGCAAAAAAATAAATTATCTAGTGTTGTTAATGGCATGAAGCATGTGTCTTCTTACTGCCTTCTTTTGAAGATGAGAAGGCACAAGTGTCAAATGTGCAAAACTAAGCAATTGCTACAAATGTGGAAGAGCAGCCACTGTTCAAACAGTTTTACTTGTTCTATTGCCTTTCATGTGAGGCCCTTAAAGCTCACGTATTTGTGAATCACCTTGTGGGACGTGATCCTTCCCTTCTACTCAGCCCTGGTGAGGCTGCATCTGGTGTACAGTGTCCACTGCTGGGCTCCCCAGGTCGAGAGACACGGACGGACCTGCTGGAGCAAGTCCTGCAGAGCGCTGCAAAGAGGGTTGAAGGACTGGAGGACCTGACATATGAGGAGAAGCTGAGAGAGTTGGGTCTGTTCCTCCTGGAGAAGGGAAGGCTCAAGAGGATCTTATCACTGTGTGACTGGGAGGAGTAGAGACAACAAGGCCAGACTCTTTTTAGTGATGCCCAGTGACAGGATGAGAGGCAACAGGCACAAACTAAAACAGAGGAAGCTCTGCCTGAACCTGTGAAAACACTTTACTTTGAGGATGGTTAAGCACTGGAACAGGTCGCCCAGAGAGGTTATGGATCCTCCATCTGTGGAGATATTCAAAACCAACTGGACATGGGTTCCAGCTGACCCTGGTTTGAGCAGGGGAGTTGGACCAGGTGCTCTCCAGAGGTCCAGATAAGGAAGACTGAACAAGCCATCTGCCTGCTTAGGAGGAAAGGTTTAGAAAAAAAGACTACTTAGGAATGTTAACACACACACACACACAAAATATCTATCTAAAAAGAAAACAGACATAGGAGATTTTAGGCTGATTATAAAAAGCCTTATCAGTTTAACAGATGAGTAGTAGGTACAGCAAAATCAACATGCAAATTACACTAATTCCTCATTATCTCTACTCAGATCTTCAGTGTTTTCTTTAGAAGACAAACCCCAATAGTAGTGAGAGCACCCTGACACAACGTATACAGACTTGCCCTTTGATAGTAGCAGCAGGGACTACAGCAAGCTTCCAGTTCACGTGCCTCCTGTAGAGCTGAGTGATCAGTCTGCCTACAGGCAAGAGCCTTCTCTTGAAATAACCTGCATTTGAAAGCTACTGTTCAAGATTCTCCTGAGCTCTCCAGGTAAGTATCTGCTGCACACACAGCAGCAGTAGGTACCCTACTGTCACTACTCAGATGGAGCAGTTGAGCTGATCTTAATTTAACAAAGGAATCCTCAGCTCCCCTCTCCACGTGTTTTACAGTATTTTCTACACCGCAGTCAACAAGATCACTTGTACTTTGCGTAGACTTAACTAAACTGGTTTTAGGCACAGAGGTAATCTATCCACACAGCATAATGCAGAATTGCGCGAAAATATCTAAACTAGTTTAACTACTGGAAGCCGCTGTGGTATCAGTCCAGTGATTTCACACAACTATATTCTGTCCTTTCAAGTTCCTTCTCTGCCCTACGTTTAAAGGCAAGACATAGCTATAAGGTAAGTATCAATTGAATGAAATAAAAATTCCATACCAGTGAGTCTACATTTATACAGTGTTATGTCGCCAGAACCTCTTTTTCTGGCTTTCAGTCCCTCATTCCATATCTTCCTTCAAAATCAGCCCTGGGACCCTTTCCATCGTCTGCATAGTCTCCATTTCTCAAGATAGAATTCCCTTCAGCTATTTTGAAGCTTCATCTCTCATTCTCATTACTCATCCAATTTTCATCCTGTCCTATTACTCTAGGATGTACTGTTGGTAAATATATCTACAGGATCATTATCCAAGGAGGAAAACTGATAACAGGGAAGTTTCATGAACTGTAGACACCATCAGCCAGTCCAGTGTTTACTCCATGTTGTGCAACTGGAAATGCTGTACCACTAATCAGCCTTCTTGTCACCATGACGCTATTTGGCCCTGCATTTGATCTTGATGAAGAGTGAAGGCCAATTTTAGCAAGATCCTGGGCTGCTACTGCTGGTAATGGACAAACATTCAGGACAGAAGATGTGTAATTGTTTAGTTTCCAACTGTCATCCAAGTTTGGAGGCTAAATATCCTTATCTTGCTTCCGGATCTCCTTGCAGCTCCTAACTCAGTTGCTTTTTCCCTATCACGCTAACCTGCAACCACATTCAGATGCATGCAGCAGAACTGACTTTCCCCAGTAAGTGCTCTTTCTCAAAGATGACCAAAGTTTATTAATTTCCCCATATTTCTCACATACACTCATGAAATACAAGAAATCAAATACAGTAGTCCTATCAGTCCTATCTTGTAGTATTAATATAAAAAGAAAAATCCAGATGCTCATAACTGAACAGAATGGAGTTCTCCATTTTAATACTATTTTCTTGTGTGAGGTGTCCTATACTTTTTTCCTAATTTGTTTTGTTCTGCATTCAGAATATTCGACTTTCCATGAAAGATAAGTCCTAGAATGTGGTTTTTACATAACCAACTGCTTTTCAGAGGCTCTACCTTGGCTACTTAAGAGAAGCTGATGCCATTGAGACTTCTCCTCAAAGCCTTTAAGATCCACTGCCTTCAGAAATATCATGAGGAAACTACCCCCACCTCTTCTCAGGAGAGGTACAAGAATTTAAATATTCAAAACAGCATTTTTTCTTCCAGCATTCAAAAAACACCAAGGGAGCCAGGACAACCAAAAGGAGGGCAGAACCAACCGCTCAAAGGGAAAAGCAAAGTGTTTACTGCAGTCAGGAAAGAGCAGGCAGCTTAGAAGTTGTTAGCAGTTCAGCTTCTTCCCATGGAGGACATCATGATTCAAAAGATATCAGGCCATCAAGAGGGGAAGGTGTTATGCGCTCTGTAACCCCAGCTGTAAGCTTCCACCCCACCCACAGGGGTTTAGAAGCCTGTTTAGCCAGGATTCATGCCCCAGATCCCATGTAGTACAGCTGCTTAGCCATGGCTCAGGTTGCTGATAAAGTCCATACAGAGAGAGAAAGGTAAAAATTACAAACGGAAGTAGGACTGCCAAGATGGAGATCATTAGCAACTCAAGGACTCCAGACTCCAACATGGGAGGTTATAAAATTGCAGAGGGAAGAAATACCCCAGTGAAGTTAGTCAGGCTCCTCGTGAACCATTCTGCTATTTGTTCAGCGTCAGTGCAGCTGCAGGAAGATTGGAGACCATGGAGGATCTCCGCCATGGAGCTGCAGCGGCTACTCCTTTCGCTCCTGACTGGTGCCTTATGAAGCAATACTTAGCCTAATGGCTCATTAAATCCTAGTCATCTTTTGTAGGCATTAAAAATGTAAATAAGTTGTGCATATCCTGCTTACAGAGTCTCTCTGCATCTGGCTGAAGACGGTACTTGAAGAAACTGACCCAAAGTGGGGCTGTAACACCCCACAGAAACATTTAGGGCAAGGCTGGCCTAACAAAGTCATTACAGATGATCAACCTAGAGGTAATGATACTAACATCCACAGTGCATATGATATTCTTTACTATAAACAGCTGAGAAAGAAAGAAGAAATATATAGTGACAGAAATTCTACACAGAAGCATATGTTTCCGCTCTCTTGAAGAGGCTTTTCCCATCCAGACAGAACGTTATTGCTTTGGCTTATACACAAATTAAGTTCTTGTTCTGTATGAAATTCTAGTGTTAACTCTCTCCACTAAATACAGAACAGAGGACATTAGCTCTCTGCACCTGAAGTTGGCCTCCGCAAGTCCCCTGTACTACCCCTGCTTTATAGAGGAAAAACTGCAAATCATATGTAGGAGCAAGTAATAGCTAGACATATCTCCCAATACGGAGCACACACTCTTCAAAAATGGTTGCACATCTACACCAGACATCTCCCCTTTCCTTCCTCTGCTTTCATAAGTAGCACTGTAAAAATCCACATGGCAAGCAAAAAAGGGAAAAGCATTTTGTAAGCACTGCTCAACGTTACTGTTTCTCTTATTTTTCTCTGACACATCAGACACTAGAGATCTGCTGCTGATTTGATGGATCACTGACCCAATACCATATGACAGCTCCTGCATTCTTTGTTCCTGTGAAGGACTGAAAAGGAAATTTAAGATTAGAACTGTCATTTTGAAACAGCTTTAATTAACTAGTGAATTAGGTGAACAGAAAGTAATCTAGTATGAACTAGTTCACACCTTCCATGCTATTAGTAACCACTAAAACATTTAGGTTACTGCAGCATAAAAATAATCATTTAACACTTAAAAAAATACGCAAGAGTTACCTTAGGAAGTGCTTCATGATGACAGTTTTGCTTTGTTACTGGAGCTGTAATAAGCTGATCACTGATAGCCTCTTCTTTGCAGAAGATACCAGTTCTGTAGAAACAGAATTAAGATATTTACTAACAGAGAAAAAGAGGTACTCTGCATTTGTTCAAGTTTGTAAGCTGATCTTGAAAGATCTCGCCTGTATGTTTTCTTAAGTATTGAAAAAAACCCACTCACTCAGTAAAAACAAAAGTCTCAATTTGTTTATGCTCCTCAGCCTGAGTGCATACTTTGGCCAGACTACTATCCATGTCCCTCTTCTGAGGGATCAAAAGTTCAATTAAGAGCAGAGAATTAAGTGAGAACACCTGGAATTTGTTTCAAGCTGTTTCAAGCACTTCCTTAAGCAGCAGTGTGGCTCACAGCAGCTTCTAAATGGCAATCTCAAGAGAACTTCAGCTCTCAGATTAAGCCCTCTGTTTTTCAGAATTTGTAACAGCACTTGGATATCTCAAGTAAAAGCAGCATGCAAGAAAAGAACTACTACTAGGTCCTGATTTAAGTCACTATAGGATATACGTCCGGTAACAAAACTTTCCTGGTGAAAACTTTATGAAGTGATACAGCTGATGTCTTAGAACAAATATAGTTGACCAGGTTGCCAATCAGTTCCGAGAACTGGAATCCTTGAGTTAATTTTCATTGTAATTACCATTTAGTTTGAGTTGAGGAACATAAACAATTCAGCAAGAAACCTGATAAATATATAACCCTGCCCATGCACTACGAAGTCCCCCATTGCTTCTTTTCTTTACTGCAGGTTTCTAAAACAGTATTCACATATGAGCAATATTGGAGTGAGAGGTGCAGACTTCTCAGATGACTATACTTCTTATCCTGCAAAAGGCAATAAAAATACCTTCCATTTTCTGCCAGAAACCAGAATACCGTTACACGTGCTGGCAATTGGGACAGCTTCCATACTTAAAAAGAACAAGGCCACACTTTAAATTTCTGTACTAGTATCGACCACACATGAAATCTTGAATGAGCACCACGCTCTTGAGAAACCAGTCCATTTTTTCCACTTGCACAGTATAGAATAGGCTGAAAAGTTCCTAGAGGCCCAACAAAAATCTGACCACCTTTGTTATAGAAAGGAAAGCTATACATCTAGGAAACAGAGAAATTCAACCCTCTCTTCTTTTGCAGAACCCATCAGCACTGCTGGGATAAAATCCTTTCACCCCATCTAGTTTTCATTTTCTTTCCCTTTTGTTACTTGCTAGTTTTACATTATGCTGTTGCTTGCTGACAGGAAGAGAACAAGCATTTAAGTTTAGAAAAATGCAGCTATCTTGTTGGATTACATCACATACACATAGGGCTTGCTAAAAATATATAATCCCCGAACTGCTAAGGCTTCATTCATTTATATTGTTTCTGACTGGCTGAATCATGTTGCTGTCCCCTGAATACAGCTGTAATTGGTGCTGGCTGCAGTGACAGCTGCTTGCAAGGGCAGAGGGATGCTCACATCAAACTACTTCATTAATGAACACAGTAGGCAGGCTCCCACTACTTCCCGTTACAGCTTTTGTTAAGTCTCAGACAACAGCAAGCACAGGGAGCATGGGAGATGGGCAAAAACCAGAGGGGATGTAACCTGCTCCTCTTCTCCAGTCCAATAATTTGCTGTTCAAAAGCTAGTTTGCGAAAGATTCTTACAGCTGCGTCTCAGCTTTTTAGCATCAACGTAAATGAAGGAAGCTTCACCACAATACTTTGACCCATGAGGGCAGCAGTGTAAGGAATACACCAAGAGTGCCAGGAGCTGTCAAATCAACCCCTTCCAAAATGTGTGCCGGCCTCAGTCTCCGAGGTCAGCTCCCTCCTGAGTCTGATCAGGGACCTTGCTGAAAGTGATGCTGCTCCTTCACTACTGCTCCAAAAAGAAGAGAAGTTGCACTTGTGTGAACCCCAGAATCTATTGAGACATGGCATGGCAGAAGCCTCAAAACATGCAGTGAGCTACAACCATTTTTTTGTTTTTCTTTGAATACTCATTAAGAGCTAGACTGTTTCAAGAACTGACTTTTAAATAAGTCAACACTGCTGTTCATCCACACCTGTCTTCTGCCCAAAAGGTAAACTCAAATTACGTTTTTGTGAATCTGGCCATTGGTTGCTCTCCCCTCTGCCCCACAAAACCTCATAAATAAGTAACAAAACACATGACGAGTGGTTAAAAGTATGAACTTTGGATCTTTTTTTTAAAATAGTCCTTGAAATTACTCATAAAATTGTTTTCTTGCTACTCTACCTTTTATTTTTTAAATTATTTGAGAAATAAACAAAAATAATGAATTTAAAAGATAAATGTAAATTTTAGAGCCTCTCTAGGGTTGAGGTTCCTAAGGCCATGGAACTCAAAGATCTCCAGCTTGGAGAGGGACTGAAGTTCACCTTGCAAGCTTGAATGGCAAGTCTGCTACAGCATAGAACTAGCCCATCGCCAGGTTAGAGAGCCACGACCTCAAAAACAGCCTCCTTCACTGGCACAAAAAGCAATTAACTTCTTGGTAGTTAGGTGGAATTTAAGACTAGGATGCAAGGCTTTCAGCACAAACAAAAGTATGCAGAGCCTACGCTGTTGTCTTGGCTCCACATAAGAGAAGAAATTTACTTTAATGCCTGGCAGACAGGCATTGTACTGAACAGGTCATAGCCTTCACAATGATAGAAGTTAATGCTATGCTCTGCAATTCTTGCAACAATTCATGCATATTGACACAAACACAGCATTAAGGTATTGACATCCATGCTAGACCAGGAAGCTGAATCTGAGGGCAAGAATCTACAAAATCACCTTTAAATAAGTAGGACCAGAGGGTAGCATTCTCCTTTTCCACATACCTTCATAAGGGAGTTTAATAAGTTTTTTTTTTTTTAAATGAAGAAAGTACTATTTAAACTCTTAAATTACTTAGAATCCACTTCTAAAAACTATGGACCTGGTCACAGCTGAGTTAATTAAACAACTCATAAAACCATAGAGCGGCTACCCCTAATTTCCACCAACCTCTTCTCTTCTCAAAAGAAAGTAGACTTCTTTGAAAATACGAAAGAAAAAAAAATTACTCTATTTTACTCCCAGGAAACTTGTTACAGCATGTCAATGAGTAAGAGCTTTAGACTACATTTATTTGCACCTCTTCTGAGACTTCTCAGGCAAACTGTTTTGTCAATTACCATCAGATGTGCTTGGAAAAAAGTACTTGGGGTTCAGGCAGAAGGACTTGGCTCACAGCCTCCTATTTTCTTACTGAAAGATATACCAGAATAATTTCTTCATTAAGTTGGATGCTTGTAGAGCAGGAATGCTTGCAAAGTCCGCTTGCAGCAAAGAAAGAGACACAGCAAAGGGAACTTCCACAGGTGAAAAATAATCAGGGTAATGAACATTGTGAGCTTGTTGAAAGAAGAAAAATTATATGATTTACCCTTAAGTGAGAAATGTACAACAGCCAGGTATTTGTGGAGACCAAAAAAATACCAGTTTCCTCAAGATTTAGCTGTGCGCAGAAAAATCATTTTTGCCAAAAAACACCACTTTCACAACAAAATTTCCAAAGCCAGAAAGGTATCCAATGGATGACAACCTGTTGGCTGCTAGCATGCTGGAAACTTGTGTTTGTACTTTTATATGGTTTCACTCAGACCGAGAACTTGCATATTGGTTTTTCACATCATAAGAAAGTGTTCCAGCTTCAAGCTATAGAGTCACATTTTATCATCAAATGAATTTGGAAAAGACTTACCCTTTCTCCCTTTTTAGGTAAATTTTAAACCCATTTTGGTTTAATCAAGCAACTGCAGTAAGCCTGAAGACAAGTAGGTTTGATTGTCTGCTATCTTTGGTCGAACCCTTGGAATCCCTTACAGAAACAAGGCATAGATCTACCACTGAAAACCACGGGCCAAGGTTTAAGGTTTGCTGTTTGGGATGACAACAGATTCATGTTCTAACGCTATAGCTGCGTGATGACAGAGCAAAGACTTGAGAAACTTGTGCATACGGAAGATCTGAACTCACCTTGGGAGATTTCATCCCATATGACAAATAACCCCCTCTCCCTCCCACAACAACCCCCCCCAACCCCATTCCTTGGAAATTTATTCATCTAGCTTTTTCTTAAGTTGGACAGGAGTTTCCCATCCTAAAACTATCTGCAGCTTTTCCTGGATAAGCAGCAATATAATTACATACAACTGCAATAAAATTACAAGATCTGTATAAAAATGTAAACAAAGCTTTCCTTAAATGAACATTAACTGTTTGGATTCTTGTGACTAATTGATGTTTGTTTTCTCTTTTAAATACTATAGCAAAAAGTCACAATCTGAAAGGTTAACAGTTACTGGAGGCTGAAAGAAGTCAAGAGTAAGCCCTAAAAGTCACATCTTGCTCTGAAGCTGAGGGTTTACTCTGTCTTCAAGAGGGCTGCAGATATAGTTGACGGAAAAAAATGTATTGTTTAATACTTTTATATAAATCATAATATTTGCAGAGTAAAATATAGAACAATGGTAGTTTTCCTCACAATATTTATCTGCAAGCAAGAAACTCACCTGGCATGCTAATGCATATTACAAACATTTCAAAGGTTTTATTCTAGTTATAAAGAAAGAATAGCTGTGCTGAAGAGAAATCAGCAGCACCATTAAGATAAACAGAATTGAATACAGGCTAACAATCCACATTAATAACGTCCTAGTTTCCAGTTCGGGGCCCCAGCAATACCCAGAAAATCATCAGTAAACTGAAGTTCAGGGGAGAGCTACAAACAGTTGGGGCTGGAGTACCTGCCCTGCGAGGAGAGGCTCGGGTAGATGGGCTTGTTCAGCCTGAAGCAGAGATGGCTTTGGAGCACCTGACAGCAGCCCCCAGTACCTACACGAAGGTCACTGAGGAGATGGAAGCAGGCTCTTCACAGCAGGGCATGGCAAGAGGACAAGGGACAACAGGCGTAAGTTCAAACAGGAGAGGTTTACTTTGGACATATGGAGGACCTGTTTTCCTGCCCATTATGGCACCCAAGCACTGGAACAGGTTGCCCAGTTTCTTAAACTTCTGAAGACAGAGTCAATTGAATCAAGCCCTGAGCAACTTGGTCTGACATCAGAGCTGACCCTGCTGTGAGCAGGAGGTTGGACTAGAGACCTCCTGAGGTCCCTCCCTATAGTCACTCTTTCGGAGTGATCTGAGATCCTGGGATCAGTGTACCCAAGTTTTAAAATTTTATTTTAATAGTTTAAGAACTCCCACCTCCGCACTAAAACATTATGTAATTAGTAATATCTCCCACGAAACAATCTCAGCTTGAGGGTGGAACATGATTACTCCCTCCGCACCTCTGCTCCCTGACAAAAGTCTCCACTACTCAGTTTGACCACAAGCAAATTGAGTAAGGAACTTACAACTGAAGAATAAGAAAGTCCATAACAGTCCTGCCAACATATGCACAGCTGCAAGTATTTAACCCCCCACAACTCCAGGGCCCCAGTTCAGTCAAGCTATATTAACTCTTAGCAAATATTGCTTACTATGGAATAGATACATTTCTACTGACACTTTACCTAATTGCATTAATACCTCAAAGTGGAGGACAGAAAAAAAAAAAAACCACACAGAAAACAAACAAGAAAAATCAATCCCCCTGCCACACACACCAAACCCCAAACTCCATTAAAACAGTTTCTTCAACTATGCAGTAAAAATAAAGAATCATCAATGGTCTTACTCAGTGTACTGATTTAGACATTATTATGCATTTTAGTAATTATAGTGCATAGGACTCTGACTTGAAACACAACCTGGGAAACTGATCCCTTATTGAAATGGCTGTGAGAAACAGGTCACTTCCAAGTTCTGTGAAATCGAGGCTTGAAATACTTTATGTTGGCTCGGAAGTGGCTTTGTCCTACACCAACAGATGCAGCCACAGTCAGGACCAGCTGAAAGACCAACAGCTGACACTTGTTTTTTGGGAGCTCAGTTTCTCATCTCAATACAGAAGGGTATTCTTGTTTCCATGCACCCGAGACGAGGTGGTATTCAATTTCAAGCATTCTTAGGAGAAAGTCTTGGAACAAAATGTCACAGTTGATTGATGAAGTTAATGAACAACACTTGACTTCAGTTACACTGTCACAGGTAATAAGATTTTCTCTCCTCATCTCCATTACATGTTGACATTTTATGTTTCTGTATTTCACTGAGAGGGTGAAAGAAAGGCTAGATGAAGTCAGACTTTACTGAATTTTAGTCCCGTCTAAAAGGACCCGTTTGAGATCATGAGCACACACAATATAAGCTTTTGTTCACAGCTGTTTCTTTGTACTGCCTAAAATCCCAGTAGGGTCATGGGAGGAGGGACACAAAAGACAGAATAGTACTTTGAAAGTCTAGTTCTACAGTCCGAACTTACCACTTCGGTGCATAACTGCCTCTTTAAAGTGGTAAGTAATCTCACAGAGACTAGAACAGAAACAAGAAAGCATCAGGAGGCTCTCCCAGTGACTGTATCTGACAGCTACAAAAAGCTAGAGGATTACATTTGGATTCAAGAAAACTTAGTCACCAAATCCCACATTGTTAAGTTACCTCTATCATCACCCAGTTAAGTCTAAACACTGCAATTCTCAGTAGATTTTTGCTAGGTGATAACCCACAGCTTGTCACAGACAACATCAAAATTCAACCTTGTAGAAACAGCTCCACAACACATGGCAGCCTTTCTCAAAGGGCAGAGATCTATTTTTCTGTCACTGACTTTTTAAAGCAAGATAAATTTTAAACACTCAGCAACCGAGATGTACAGATGTACCTATTTCACATTGAGAGCTATAGAAATATTCTAGTTTTACTGATTTTCATTGTTTCAGTTCTGCCGTGATGCAGAAAGATATTGAAGAAATAAGTATACTAAGTCACCTGTGGTCTATAGTGACTACTTTATTGGGTACATTCCATCTCTTAACACTAAACATGAAGATGAGAAGGCAGAGGAGGCTTTCCACATCCCAGAATATGGTACGCTTCTAGAAATGCGGTCAGATGCTCAACTTCAAATGGAACTACAGCATTTCCAAGTGTTGTTTGTTAGGAATGGAAGCATTATAGACAGAAACAATGTATTTCTTGAGGAAAGTGCATTTTAACCAGAAGAGGCCTGAGTAGATGAAATACTAGCTTTAAAAAAAAAAAAAAATCCTCATGCTTGAAAACAGTCTTCATTTCAACCCAGGACAACATGGCAGGAGGTTACGTGGTTTTTTTTTAAGCATGCTTGCTTCATGCATTATAATAAAAGCATCATTTCTGGCTACTTCTTATGAACTTTCATTTGACCTCTGATGAGTTCACTCAGGAGAACAGCAACTTTATCTGGTTGGCTTCTCTGTGTCTGCATGGTTTTCAGTTCAATGTTTCTAGCCTACTTGCTGTTTTCATACACACCATACAACAGCTTGTACTGAGAGGAAATCTGTTCTAAATAAAACATTACACTTTGTAGCAACATTCCTCCAACATTAGGATAAATCCTATGAGACTGGATGCATCAAATCAAGAGAAAGAGGCATCCTGCATTAGCTCTCGGACTAATTACTGCAGAAACTCAATGTTTAAATAAATAAATAGAACTCCTATTTCCAAATCCAACCGATGCCCTTTTCACCTGCCTTTCTTGGTTTTCCCCTCACTGCCTAGATGAGGGGAAGGAGCAGGGACTGCTTCATCTTTACCCTTTTCACTTGCTACCAAAGTTAACTGAATTCTAGATTTGCTTCAGAGCCCTGCCAACTCCCAATACACAGTATAGCTTTTGGGGGAAGAAACTCATCATCCTACCAATGGGTCTAATGCAAATCCTCCTTGTCAATGGAATTACACTAGAAATGACTGCTCTGTTCTTTACCCTACCTTTCCAACATCTATTATAGCTACTTGGAACAGGTAGGATTAGTTTAACCATCTGATTAATACAACCCCATATAAGCGTTAGCATGAGTGCTCATAAAACTAGGGTCTTTCACGCTTATTTGGTTAACAACTGACAAAAAACCAAGACAAAGACCACAGGCATCATTACAGAGGCCAAATGATCCTTTCAGGCTAGGGAAGGATAAAGCAGTAGGTTTACCCAGAAATTTGGTGAGTGTCAGACATAATTCTTACTGATCTAACAGAAAATTGCCTGACATGGTGCCCAGTTTTCCTATCACTGCATCTAGATCACTTTGACATGTAAGTGACAACTTCTCCATTAGCCTCCAAGGCAGAAAGGCAAGAGTGGGTGCATAAGAGTTTATTACTACCCTTCTGTTACTTTATGGACATGTTGTTCCCTAACCCAGGATTCAAAAATAACCAATTTCCATGATGCAAGCCAGCTGGACAATGTTAAGAAACACCATGTCTGTGAGACATCAAACCTCCTATGGCAAATGTTATGCACCAGCCGTTGGCTACCTGGGGTCCTGCAATCTGCAGAGGGACCACAGTAAATGAGCAACATACTGAATCTGTAGTCGAGATGACTTAAAACAAAGAAGCACACCACATACCTCATTGCAGTTTTCTGGAAATGCTGTGGCCTATTTCACCTTCTGTTTGCTGCTCAGTGAGATGTTCTGCATCCCTGGAGAGGGAGAAGGAAACTAGGGCAACTCCAAGTATACGACCCTGCTGGGAGTTCTAGTTATGCACATGCTGCACAGAAAACCATACACAGTGCAGTTTGCTCTGGTTCCACCAAGGTCTAGGGAGAAGAAAGAATCTGCTTTCCCAGGGAAAGTAGAAAACTTTCTCAAGCTGCTGTTATAAATACTGCAAACTATATACTTTAGTTGGAACAGGTTTAAGCTCTTCTTTAGGTAAGAAATTGAAATTGTAATATGGTCAGAAATCACTTCAGGGGTATCTTTCCAAGTCTATTATTCAGACAGGCTTGTGCTCCTGCAGGTACTTGTTGCTTCTTCAACTTGCATGGGTCACAAATATATTACCAGTTTTTAGCATCCGTTCACAAGGGGAGTGAACAACTGTCAAACTAACTGCAGTTAGACTAATTTTGTCCTTCTGTAGCTTAAGCTAGCAAACAGCACCACAAAAATCAAGCACTGCTATCAGTGGCAGAGAAGGAAAGCTAGAATGGAGCTTGGTGATGGGGATATTCACAGCAATGAGGGGAACAGTAACACTAACACCCCATTAACATGACCAGGTCAAAGGAAAAAAGTGACAAAAATTTACAGATGGCAGATGATGGAAAGCATGATTTGAAGTCAGTAACAGTGTACTTGCCAGTAAGCAAGACAGATGAAAAAAAGCTTTCAGGTAGGGCCCAGGAACTGTCCTTCTGTGGTAATTGTCCAACATGTCCTCCTTTTCAACAAGTGGAAAAAAGGTCAGTAGCAAGGAAAAGGTGAGTTACCATGGTGTTGTCCTTCCCTCTCCCACTTTCTACTGGGTGCTACTAGGTGTTTGCTTTCTTTCCTGTGCTCACTATTGGACATAAGGAGTTCTGACAAAGACTTGATGATGGAAGAGTGAAAAGAAAGGAGAATGTAGGAAGAAAGAGACATGAAGATCATTGGAAACTATCTGCAATGTTACTCATGGGAAGAAGAACAAAAGCAGACCTAGGAAGAATACGAACTAGGACAGGCTGATTGACAGTATTACCATAACAGCACTCATTCTTAACACAACACTGAAAACCTTCTTCCCTCCACATCCCTTGCTACTTAGATTAACAGGGCACATACATTTAGGTGGTAAAGGGTAGGACTATAAAAGAGTAAAGTGATAGTTAGAAATACTGTTTAAAGCAAATGAACAAACCAAGTTTCCAGAGCCCCTGTGGATACACTGATAGCAACTCAGTAATCAAAAAACAGATATCATCTGTGAGACGGTAACCTGCATGATACAGCACGGTGCGCTGACCCAAACTGTCTCCCATTTTCAGGGGCATCCTTTGTTTGGTTTTGACCGAAATGATGACCAATCTCATGTTTTTCATGCTCTAGAGCTTCTCTGGAAGTGCTTGGCTTACATATCATGCTAACTGAACATTCAAGATGCACAGAACAAGAACTCCTTGCTCATGCTCTGCTGCTCAACCCTCCTCCCCAGGAAAAGTAGTACATCTCAGTTTCAAACCATCCCTACAATATAACAAATAGTGGGGGAAGGAGGGAGAAGGAGATGAAAAACCACTCCAGCTAAAACAGTCTGTAATATCAAAAAATAATGCTGAAACACTTTTCTCTTCCACAAAGAAACCTAAATCTAACAGCTTTCAGACATCTCATTTGCATATAGAAACCTCCTATATGAGGCTCCAAGATCAGGGCTTGTTGTCTTTACACAACACTGACTCAAAAAACTTGTACTGCAAGGGTCAGGACAAACCAATTCAAGAAAGAACACTACTGTCTCACAGCTCCCTGGAGATTTCATCATGGTCACCCACCAAATGGTAGGGGCAGGTTGCATGGCCTTCTCTGCTTTTTTTAAATTTGTGCCCAAGGTATGTCCTGTTCCCCACATCTTCCTCTATGAGCACTCTTGCTCTTCTCCCTTCCCCACTCTTCTCCCATGCTCAAACGGCACAGCAAGAAATCATCTTCCTCCTTCAGTCCATCTGTTCTTCTCAAGCTGCCTTGACACTGAAGGCCTAGCAAGCCCAAATTTAACAAACCCTACATTGATCTTAGTTTGCACAGAAGCACAACCCATTTGATGGCTCACATCCAAGTCAGTATTGATAAGGATGTAGCTTTGCTAAGGCAAAGTGGGAAAAGGGAATAAAGTAGCTACTCTTATGGTCTACCTCCTGGAGCTATGGAAGAGTAGTACGGTTTCCATGACCACTGGACCACTTTGTGTTCCCATTCCTACTATCTGCTGACCCACCTGATTGTGCAAGTATTACCAGTACAGTAGTGAATTATTGCCACACCATGGGCAAGAAGTCTTGATGCCTGAAGGATCTTGGAAGACAATAGAAGGTGGAGACCCTATCTTTTTCTTTTTCTTTTTTTTTTTTTTAAATAAACAGTAGGACCACTACAAAACAAACAAAGATCAGTGGAAAAAACTTATTTAATCACCAGTGCAGTCTGGAACTGGCTACAGGAGCCCTATGCCCAATACGCCACTTTTAGTGGCATTATGATTTTGGGATTCTATGGAACTTATCAGTCATTTTTGGCAGATTCAGACACAAATGCACAATATGCATTCATGTGGCAGATAGTATATATAGCTGAATAACTCCTGTTTTGTGAAACTATTACCCAGTTGTACACAGTCTTAAATAGGCACTCTTTACAGAGACTTTCTTAACTGATATCTTCTGAAGGTGCAAAAGGAACTGTAAAGGAGTGAATTAGCAGCATGGCAAAAAGAGCAACAGAGACTGGAGCTCATATGACTTTTTAGTCTTTGGCCCGTCACTTAATCTCTCTGCCTCAGCTTCATTCTCTGGGAAGGAAGATACTTTCCATGCAAGCTACAGCTACATTAGCAAGTAGAACAGACCAATAGAGCTGATCTGATAAACAAAACAATTGGTGCCAAGTACTCGAGGTCAAAGCTACATACATTTGGGGGGGGAAAGCGGAGGTTTGTTTAAACAAAGATTGCCCCCACCCTAATATACACTTCAGGCTAGCTCCAGCTTGGTCCCTTGAACTGCATGCTCATTTGCAGCCGAGGTATGTTAGGTATGCTCCCAGAACTGATCCTCCAGTTATTCTTGTGTGCTCCAAGACTGATCACAATGGAAGCTGAAGAACAGAAAGCAGGGACAATTATGACATTTGCTTCAAAAACCAGACAAACAAAAAATTCATGTCACACCGAGTCAAAACATTAAGGTAGTCATGTCTATTGGGAGACTGAAAATGCCCGAGACATGTTCTCGATACACTTACACCAGGAAGGGGATAACTCACAGCAATGCAGTTTCCTATGGACACAGTGATCAGGACTGCGGTATTCTAACCCATCTAGGTCTGCTCTAAAAGTTGCAGTTTCACTGTCAAGACCGCAGATTGTTTTAAACTCCAGTCTTTTCACTTCCTGCATGTATCCTGTTCTTCAGGCTTCTCTGCATGCCTGTGACTCTAGCTGGTTGAAATCTAGTGGAGCGCTCAATCCGAGGACTGACATCCAGCTCAGTACATGGCAAAAACACCAACTCCATCCACCTGGTCGCAGTCAGTTACTATACCTAATAGAGGTACTGGAAGCTATCTTTCTGAAGGGCCTCTCAGCTATAACGGAAAAGGATGAGAAGTATTTGCTCATGTTTTGTGGAGAGAGGGAGATATAGCACTCCAGGATAAATTGTCAGAAGTTTAAGCTAACATACTCAGTGTGGGGCTTTTAATTGGTTTTTATGCCAAAGGAGATGAAAACAGCTCACTATTACAGTGGAGAGGTATTTTTAAAAAAAACCCCAACATCTTTCATGCAAAATCCAATAACTGACAGAGAGCTCCTACAGTAGGACTCCTGGATTAGTTTCATTGGAATAGTTCAATTCTCTTATATCAAGACTGCTTTGAGACCTGAACTGGCACAAGGCAACCGGAGATGGCCTCCAGAGGATGTGCATGAGATACTCAAGCTGGGTACAAGCCAAGTTGTGACAGTAATTTTTTTCTTCTCCCCCTTAAGGCAACATCAAGCAGGTTAGTTTACCACTAAACAGCTTAACTCTGCCTTGAAAAGGAGGAGCGCTCACACAGTTTTCCGCACAAGTGATGAGTGGCTCAGGAAGCTGCTCCTTGCTGCCTCTGCCATCACACTGCTCTTTCCACAGCCTGGCAGCAACAAGCAGAGCTCCCATGCTGGGGCTCGGACACTGCCATGCTTTTGGCATAGACTTGGCGAGTACTGTGGAGCAGCACAGCTCAGCACTTGAGCTCAAGTTACACAGATGCTGAAGATGTTAAGCCTAAAACACAGCCTCAGTGCTTCACTACCATGGATGCTCCCTGCATCTCTTTACATTAACCTCATTTTTCATTTTATTTTTCTCATTTTATCCTCCTTCCCTAATTCAGGATTTTACCATCTGGCTTCCTTCCCAGTACCCCAGCAAACCCTCCCCTCCTGCATGGAGGATAGGGTATTCTTCTTGGATTGCAGCTTTGGGAAAGAGGCAAGAAGAACAGGATATTCTGCCCAGCCTTTTGGCCTACACCACTGAGCAAAAGAACATTTCAAAGGAATATCAAATAAAACAAGCTTTCCAATCAAGAAGGATGAGCAGATGTTCATAGGAAAAACCCTCACGAGCCAAAGGGCATTCAATCCGACAAGATTTTATCACCAGACAGTCCAGGCTTGCTCTTCTCGTAGTTTTCTGCTAGCACTTCAAATAATCCCCTGGGAAAAAATAAGCTTGCCTGGCTACGTACACCACATACACCCTGTCTGTACAACGAAACAGACTTTTCACTAGCATTGGTTACAGCTGATCACAGCTTAACTGTAAGTACAAGTTATCTCTGGGCAGCTTTAAAATACAAGATTCTTTAAATACTAGCGGCAGTCTGGAGCCCTACGCACACTCACACTTGCGAGGGAAGTAGGGGAAATGCTGTCACACTGCAAGGCTACATTCCTGCAAGCAACAGCAAGAAGCTGTTTGTGCAGGGGAGATGATGGATAACCAAATAACTACCTATTGCAACATGGCCCTGAAGTTTCCTAGCTGAAGTGCAGCTCAGCTCAGCCTGCTGTAATTCCATTGCAGGGGTGACAGAAAAATTGAAGCGCTTGGGTTCATGAGAGTCAAGTCAACCAACGCAATGCTGTCCCTATAGCTAATAAAGCACCGTCTCGTGAGCTGAGCAGGCAAAGGATTCATAGACACTTTGGTTATATGCTTCGCTATAGCGGATTTTTACATTAGAAGATGTTTTACTGTATTTGAGTGAACCTGCAGGAAAGTTAAACATGTTTTGTTAGTGCTTGATTTTCCAGTGTTCAATGTCTTCCTGAAAGTATTTTTGCTGATTTTTTTTTTTTTGTCAAGAGGGATGTATATAATATTTGATGTTATCACATGATCCCTTTCTTGAAGATCATAGGCTTTCTGATCCGAGAATCTATTAGGCTTGGTGATAAGTCTATTACTACAGCAACAAGAATTTGCATTAGTCTTCGCTGAAATATCACTTAAAGTGACATGCAAATTGTAAGAACTGAACAAGTCACAAGATATTCCTAGATTTACCTCAACGCATCCAGCCTAGACCGGCAGTTATCCACATTTAAAGAAAAAGAAACAGAAACATCACATACAAAGAGAAAAGCAGCATCTCTTATAAATCACTAAGCCTCTTCTGGATTTGTAATCTGCTAAAAGTGCTAAGCAGACTTTAATATGCAATACATATTGAATCACTACACATAGACGCCGTTCTCATCTTCGGGTGAAGAGATGTTCGCATCACGAGCACACTTAACTGCTTCAGGTATTCAGGGCTCTACTGGTACAAAATAAGTTTTCCTCAAAAATGCATAAAAACAGAAGGCAAACAGTAAGCGTGCTGCAGTGCCTGGAGATGATGCACGATTTAAGAGATGAGTAAGTATTTCTTCTGTTTTAGTTTGCTTTGGGATAAATCCCAATAGCTTTTGGCGGGGGAGGGCAGAGGGGAGAAGAATGAAAAGCTGGATGCACTAAAGCACGCAAGCGGTAGAATAATTTTCTTTCTTTCTAAAATGGCTCCTTTGTTTCACCGCCTTTGTCACAAAACCGGCTTGCTGTGATCTGTTGCGCTGACTGAATCGGGACAGCGGTCCCCCCCGCGCCGGCTCCCCTCCTGCGACCGCGAAGGAAAGCGGCCGCGGTGGGGACACGCATGAGCGCAAGAGAGCACAAACACCGATCTAACAGCTCGCTCAGAAGCGGGTGCAAGTTGAACACGCGATAACCGGGTGGGGGCAAGAGGGAGGAAGAAGAGAGTGCCATTTAAAAATCAGTAAACAAAGAGGACCCCAAAGCAGGTCCTGCTCGCGGTGTAAGCGGGGCCCCGGAAGCCCGCTCAGCTCGCTGCGGTGGCTGCCGACTGCAGGGGCCGCCCGGCAGCGGCGCGGCGCGCACCGCGGAGCCGCAGCGCCTGGCGCCCGCCCTCCGCCCCCAGCCGCCCCTTAAGGGAGTGGGGGGAGAGGGCAAAAATCGCAGGGGGGAATAAACAAACAAACATGGCAGCCCCCCCCCCCACCACCACCACCACGCAGCGCCTTCCCGCAAAGGGCGCCGCACTCAGAGCGGCGCAGCTCCCCCTCCGCGACGCCACGGGCAGGCTGCGGCCGCCCGGCCCCTCTCCCGCCGTCGCTAGGCGACCCGCCGGGAGCGGGAGCGGGCGCCCGGCCCGCCCGCCGCCCCGCACTCACCGCTCGCGGCCGCTACAGCCCCATGGCGCAGCCCCGCCGCCGTCCCGGGCCGTCGTCGCCGGGCGGGAGCAGGCTGCGGCGCCGCCGCGATCTGGGTCACTCGGCGCGGCGCCCCGCGAAGGTGAGAGGAGGAGGAGGAGGCGGCGGCGGCGAGGAGGGGGAGGAGGAAGGCGGGCGGCGGTGACGCCTACCGGCGGGCGCGGGCGGCTGTGCCCGCCGCCGAGCCGCAGCCTGCGGGCCGGGCCGGGCCGGGCCCCAGGGCGGCCCGAGGGGACGCAGCCCCGGGCCCAGCCCCGCGGGGCGGGCGGGCCGGCGGCCCCCTCAGCTCGGGCCCTGCCGGACTCCCCCAGCGGGAGGTCGCCCGTTCCCGCGGCGAGAGCGGATCCTGTTCGCCCCGGCGGCCCTGCCGGGGGATGGGGCAGGGCTGCGCGGCCCAGCGAGGGACAAGCGCAGCGCCCTCGGGCCTGGCTCACGGCACAGGAGGGAGCCCCAGCTCTCCTGAGCTAACTGAGCTATGTTTCTGAGACCTTCCCCCCCCCCCCCCCCCACCGTTGCCAAGGAAAGGTGATACCTGTCTGGGTCTGTGCCTAGAGGACAGTTACAGCATCACAGCAGAGCTGGGGACATCTCCACGGGGTTAAGGGCACAGCTGGCTAGGGCAGCATCCCAGACAGGCAGCCTCCTACCTCCACATCCCATCCCACCCACCAACTGAGGAGCTCAGGTCCTTTCCTTCCCAGCACGATAACCGGAGGGCTTTTCATCAAAGTTTAAGCCTGCTAAGCACAATCCTAGGCATGCCACTCTATTATACAGCTCTCCCCTCCAAGAGGGGAGGGACTGCTGCTTGTCTGAAGCATCCACAGAAGCACTGAAAGTTGCCCAGTGCCGCAACTGCTGCCAGTAGCAAACAGTCCTGCTTTCCGTTTGTCATTACTGCTACACACATCTCTCCAGATGATCCTTTGAAGCTGTAAGCAGGCTGTCAGGCCACACTGGCACCCCTGAACTGTCCAATAGAGTCTTAGCATTTTCAAAAGGACAAGTAACAGCTAATTAACCTCTTTTTAAAGTGCTTCCTGTGCTGCACCTGAAAATAGCTTTCTGCACTGCACCTGAAAATAGCTTTCTGCATGCTTGTTAAAGGGACATGGTTTATTTTTCTTCCAAGTCCCCCCCTTTTCAGTCATTTTCAGTCCATAATCAACTAGTACATTGAAAAAGCATGATGAAAACATTAAGGTCGTCCAGTCAAGCACTTAATGACTAGGCAATGCTGTTCATGTCTCACACCCAAGGCGAAACAGGCCACTACTTGATCCTCATCTTCTACCAGAGCTAGATAGGTCCTCTTCCACTTCATGACATCATTATGCCCAATACACCTGACTGGCAGATATTTTGATCTGCAGAGCTGACACTGAAAAGCAGAGACAGGCTAAGCAGCCTATGCTGTCCACTAGCTACCAAAGCCCAGTGCTCAGAGGAACCCCACTAAACAGCAGGTTTCAGACTGCAGCTTAACAACCTCTTTTGTGTGTGTCATGTTTTGTACACTGAAGTAAGGCTTGAACCTTAATTCCATGCAGCAATGCAACCAGAAAACTAGTTCCTTCTCCTGCATTATAGTGATATTTCCAGTTTCTAGATCACAACCCCCAACTCCTTGCCCCGAGATCCTTTCTCTCCATTTCTCTGCCTATCAGGACCTGCTCTAGCACTAGATAGGAGGAGCCATTGCATCCCCAAATGCATTAAATCTAGTAGTGGTGAACTTTCACAGGCTTCAGTAGCCAAATTCAAGTATGCTTTGCCCAAATGGGTGCACACTGAACTTTAAGACAATTCATCCACAATTGTGGAAGATATATCCCAAGCATCAAAAAAGAGACAGATCTGTGCTACAAGAGTAGCCTTTCCCCCTTCCCCAAATGCAATACTCCGGTCCACAAATGTGGAGGAACATAAAACATAGGCTGGAAAGGACCGTTGACTCTAATCCCTTGCTCCTGTGGCAAACTTCTGAAAGATGCTATAGACCACAGTTAATTAGTCTTCAATGGAGGAAAAAACAAAAAAACACCCACCAAAACAATAACAAAAAAGATTTCTCTTCTGCTACACTTACAGGTGGCTACCTGAAAATCCCATGTCTTTGATAGTTAAAAGTCTAATTTTCAGCCTAAAATTATTAATGGCTAAATTACACTGGCCCATAGCCATCCAGTTGGTCATTTCTTCCTTGCAGTCATTTGCAACAGAGTTTATGGCAAGAGTTCTTGTTAATCTTTGGAAACAATACAAAAAGCAAGGCCGTGTTTTTCAAGAGGCCAGAGCGACAAATTCAAAAATATCCAGTTCTCATACAGAGTTTCAGTCCCCCTTTGTGTTAATGACTCTTCCAGCTTCTTGTTGCCAAGAAGTTTACTTAATGCACTCCTACTTCGTGTGTTAAGTTCAGTCCTCAGGTAACTCCGTTAGGGCTGTGACTGCTGTAGGTTTTTTGTCCTCTAACATTGCGTTGCCGGAGCAAAAACCTAGCTATACTGGCTACCTGACAGTGTTTGCCTTGTTCCTCTCCGACTTAATTAACAGCTTCCCTGAAGCATCATAGCACACACTTTCTTTAAGCAGCAGATCTAGCTTTCTCTGAACAATGCTCTTGTCTAGGAAATCAGTAATCCTATCAAAGGAAAACACCATACTTGATTAGTCATATTTGCCCTTGCTAAGGTCATGCTTTAGTTTATTCCATCTTCCTTCACGTCTTCAGAGCAGTTTTTTTCTTTTTTTAAACACTAACTTAAAAGACCAATAGTCCCTTATTGAGGCCAATAATCTTTGGGTTTTCCAGATTACCTTCTGCCATTTCTCTGAAATTTGGCAGTACACTGCTAATCTGTGGTCATATAGTGCCATTCCAGACTTGATAACAAGTGACTTGTCAAAAACCTATCGAACTGCAGTTTTATGGACCCATTCACTCTATCTTGGGACTGAAGTTGCCTACGACTCTACCTCCTGTGCTCAGCATCATTGTCCTCACTAAGGTTTGAGCCAAAAATAATATTTTAAAGGTTACAGGGGCATGGATAAAAAAATGCAAACAAACAGCTCTTATGATTATAAACAGCTAGAAATTTTTTTCTATGCTGTACTTTGCTACAAACACAGTTCTTTTTAACTTATAGCAGAAATAATACCTCTGTTTAGAAAGAGCAGTGAAATATATATTAGAAAAGTAGATACAGGATCCTACTAGTTGAGCAATGTCACACTTTCCCAGCAATAGCTCATAGAGCCTGCTGTGAGTAATAAAAGCCAGCAAGGTCACCTGCATGATTAATTTAGTGTTGAAAGAAGGTGACAAGAACAGCAAAAATAGATAGCAACAGACCTAGCTCAGATATTGGTGACAAACCAAAAGCTCAAATTGCTCTTTATCTTGGATAGAGGTCCTTGTCATACAATTTACTGATAGAAACAAGGCTGACAAAGAGCCTGCATACTATGCCCTTGTGAAAAACCTCATGTGGTTCTGACACCTTCCAGCACTTTTCTTTCCACAGGAGAAGTACCACCCAAGCACTATTACATACATATATGAAATTACTCTTTGGTTAATATTTTCACAGAAGGACAGAACTTATTTCTTTTTTTTAAAACAAAAATATTTTTTATTTTGTAATAAACAGATCACAGCAGAAATATTTCACTTGTATTTGTAGTCTACTCTTTAAAACAGACAAAAGAAAGCATATATTTTGCACAACACTGGAAGAGTCATACAAGTTGTAGGCAGGAAAGATAGGAAAGGAATAAAGACAAACCCCTATTTACATAAGGGTTTTCTTACCTTGCTTTTAGAAGCCAATAGCTCAGATTATCGTTCTGGTTACTCCTGGTTTTACTCAAGACCAGACAGGGTACTCTCAGCATAAATTAAAACCTTCTCAACCCTGCTTTTAATCCTACTCACCTGCCCCAGGCTTCAGGGGACCTTCTGTCAGCTGGGCATTGTCAGGGTGTGATTGACACAGCTGTGTCTTTAATTGTGCTGCTAGCACTTTTCCTGGGCTGGGACCTGTGGATCAGCTGAGAGTTTTTATATTTTATTTCTTAGTGGTTGATCTTCTGGCTCTGTTAAGCCAGGAGTGACTTAAGAGGCTGCAATGCAAGAGGCAACTGGTGACAGTGCTGTGCATTTAAAAGAAAATTGCTGTAATGGAAGCATACTGCTAAGTCTAAAGATACTTGTGATATCAAAGGAACAATAGCAGATTAAGCACTATAAAACCAACTGCTGTGTTTATTACTTGGACTGAGCTGAATAAACTTTTTTGCTTGTGGGAAAAAAATGTGTATTAAACAGGTTATACCTTTCTCCTAGCACCCTTGTCTACTGAAACACATCAAGTCTGATTTCAGTTCAAACAGCTATTTGCCCTCATTCCATGTGGAAATGCATCACACCTCTTGTCATTCAGAAACCACTGTGTTTATATGAAACTGTACAGGGCCTTGGCATTAGACCTCCATAAGAAAAGACCAAACACTGGTATGTGGTGAAATAGAGGCTTTCCAGACCCAGTAGCAAACAGATGGCAAAAGAACTCTGTAACTGGTGAATCAGATGCTAGGACTTTTGTCAAGATGTTCAGATAGGAACTAAGTTCAGATGACCCTAGGTGTTTGAAGCCATCGAGCCAATGTCCAGCTGTGCCTTCTGGGAGGTGTCATATGGTGCAGGCTGAACAGGATGCTCAGGTAAAAGTGCAGGGGGGAGGACAACACTTGGCTGAACCCAAGTCATTACTGCTCTGCACACATGCATTTAGGGTGTAAGTTCCTTGAAGAAAAAAAGTTCCGTAATAGTTATTGCAGGGGAGGAATGAGGCTGCTGACGGGAGTAGGAATCATGCGAGAGGTATGCTAGCCATTGCTAGCTCTGTAGTGAAAGGTGTCTATATATGTGTTTGATATCTGGCTGCTGGACTGTACTACATATGCAGCAGGACAAGTGCTCGCAATACAGTTCTTATCCTACATCACGGTAGCCAAGAGCTTTTATACATCTGCCTGGAGCTTTATAGTTTATGTTGAATAAATAAAAAGAGACATAACAGATATGGAAACAGCTCCTCTTGGGGATCCACGAGAACCTAGAAATTTGCACTAAATGTCTGTGCATTTGCTTAGGTGTAAGAATCATTGCAGTTCCGGAGTCTTTCATCTGAGGATACTCATATGCAAATTGGGTTAGCATCTTTGTTTGTCTGATACTGCACAATACATCTATGAGCCTCTATGCAACTATGTAATCAGGCTAGGATTTACTGGATGGGATTTGGGGTTTGCAATTCACTCATCTCTATTCTAAGCAATGTCTCTAGGCAGTCAGCTTGATGTGTTGCAGTCAGGTACTCCCCTCTTTGGTGTCCATGCACATTCAAGTAGGTGTTGACTGCATTCCTGGGAGCTGTGTACTTGATGGGTGTATGGGTACTGTTATAAAGGTCCCCAGGCATTCACCACTAAGTTAGAGTCAGACTCTTATACGATGGATTATTTCAGCTTGAGCTGGGTGCCTCCGAAGAGGGACCCCGCCCTGGAGTAACACGATTCTTTTGTACATTAGTTTTGCGTTACATCATTTTTACTGACCAATATACTTTTAGGGCAGGGGTCTTATACTACTTCCATTGGTTAACTTAGTTGCTAAGCTAAAGTTAAACAAATACATTGCTTATTATTCCTCCCAGAGGTTGCATGCGCTTCATTCACACCGTCCTTTTATCTTCTTGGCAGATGGTTTATTCTTACTCTCTTACCAGTGACATGCAACTTTTGGTCCATTGTGCGGTCTTCCTGTTTACTCAGTGATTCTAGCTGGTTCTGCAGTTGTTCTGTCAGCAGTATCCCACAGGTTCGGTTAAAGCTGAAGCTTAGGCCTGCAGGCTTCACTACTCCAAGTACCGATGCTAAGTTAATCACGGTTATGCCAATGGAAATAACGGCAGTTTTCTTACAGGTACTGACCTGTAGATGTCCCACCCCCAACTAAATGCACACATACAGCTGGTCTGCAGAATGCCATAGAAAAGTGCTATAAAGAACTATCCTGCTGTGGTAAAGAGAAGGATGAGATGACAAAATTCATTTCCAATCTCTAACCTACATAATTTTGTTTGTTTAACAAATCTGGTTACCTAGTTAAAAAACAGAGCACTGTGAAAAGAATTATTTTCTTGCTATTTGTGGAATCATTTTGATTCTTGGCATCTGTCTCCACGCTCTACTTTGAAATATTGGAACGGCTGTCATTTCTTTGTGCCTAACTCAGGACAAGTATCACATACAGAAGTTTCTATGATGATGTATTACATGACTCTGGCACATTGGTGTTGTAGCAGCTACAGCAGTCTGCCCACAGCCTTTATGATCATTTCTTAAACCGCTCTCCTAGTCATTTTGTTCATTTACAGCGCCACACTTTGTTTCACTCATATCCCTTTGACTGAAGATGCTGTACAGTTTAGCACAGAAGACAATAACAAAAGCATGTAGATGATGATAACATGAGAGATGATGTGTGTCAGGCTTACTCATACAGCCTTTAGAGAGATGACAGCTAAGTAAAGCAGCCAGTATGTTCATTTAGTTTCCCCTTCTCTTGAAGTAAAGAATTCTAAAGGACTTCATCTTCGTATGAATTAAGCACTTAATGCTATAATGCTTTAATTTAAATTGTTGTTTGTTCTTGCCATGCAGAAAGATTTGCAAAACTAAACAAAAACAGCATTGTAGACATGAATATCAAATCCTATATACTAAAAGATGCTTGCTTTTTCATCATAATAAAAGTGAACAAACTTGAATATGCTGGTTAACATCATACTGTGTCCTGATCTTCTCCAGTAAGATGTGTGCCAACCGTATTTATGTATGTATGAAGAATAAAGCTTTGTATTTATAATAAATAATTTTTTGAAACAAATTCTGAGCAAGGGAAACAAAAAGGGACATGAACATTTCTTATGTATTCTTCTTTTCATTTATTCCCTGTAATTAATCAGATCCACACTTTGAATGCATTTGCTACATTTCATTCAAGGATTACAAAGTGTTACACAAACAATGATTCATGAAGATTCACAACCCTTGGTGAGTTGGATAAATATTTATGAAAATGTCATACAGATTGGCAAACTGAGTCACAGAGAAGTGATGTTTGTAAAAAAAAAAAATCCACTAATTTTGCATGCTTCCTTTTTTTGGCATATCCAATTAAAAAATTTGCAACTTCTTTTTTCAGATGTGTTGAATATATGTACAGCTCCAAAGAAGTCAATGACAACTGGATTACAAGAGCAGCAAGTGGGGAGCCCCAAAAGACTGGCCATGTCTGAAAATTTCAGCATAAATGCCTTGCTTGTGGTTGAACATCCATTCCTCTTCCAGCGAACGTGAATCTATTGCCAGAGTAACAGCTGATGGGAGCTACTGAGATGATGCCTGAAGAGGGTTTAAATGACAGAATCCCAGGCTATGGCATACATTGCACTGTTTTCTCCTGTCTCATTATAAGCATTGAGGAGGCAGGTGGAAGTGCAAAAGACCTGAGAAAACTTTTAATATTATTTATTTCTCTGTATGTAAGCAATACTGTTCCCTTTAAGAATTAACTTTGCAGATTGTGTCTGGACTGCAAGCACCATGTCTTTAAAAAGATGCTAGTTGGTGAAGCAGGCAAATTCACTGCTTGATATTCCATGATTGTTCTTATGATACATTTACACCCTGAAGGATAACCATGTGCGGAAGTGATGGTTTCCCAGGTTATGCAGGAAAGTAGAATGCCGGCCTAGTGTAGATAGCAGGGAGGATCCCCGTGTAGGGTTGCATTGCATTTTGAATGCCTACCCAATCCTAATCACTTGTGACAGAACTGGGTTTTGCCAGGTTAGTGTAAGATTCTGACTGTAGGGCCAGAAGATAATAATATAACTAAAACAGAGATTCCAAAAAAATAATACTTCCTGCCTCTTCATGGAAAACAAACCTAAAGAGCAAGAAGAGAATGTAAAGTACATGCAGGCTTGGAAGAAGAGGTGATCATTTTCAGTCTTTGGAGTGTCAGACAAAACAGAGGTGTTTTGTTTAAGTCTTTCTAACTAAGTTGCATCCAAGGCCAAACTAAAATATTTGTTGCTGTGTTCAGTGATTTGTAGGGAAATTAGTAGTTTGTAATGGTTCTTTCAATACTTCATATTATTCTTCTGAATTCTTTTTTTTCTTCTCTGATATGCCAGAAAGTGGCATATTATTCTTCTGATACCCCAGAAGGTGAACTAGACTAGCATAAGAAGAACCTCCTTTGACTTTGCCTGAATTGCAGAGAAAGAATCACCTGGGCAGTGAAAACAGTGTTTCTTGTTCACTGGACAACAGATGCCGTAGTCATTTTTAGAGTAGTATTTCCAGCAGTGATTTAGGGACCGTTAATTATCTCTAAACCTAGAACAGACAGATGTTCCGTGGACCTATCATTGTAGTACTGTAGGTGTATAGTATTTTCAGTTAAAAGTCTGATGATAAAGGTGCATAGTGACTTACAGAAAACTGACACTGGTCTATTGGTCTAGCCTGCATGGATACCCCTCATGCAGAGCAGGGGAAATGCCAGCAGCATCCCTGCAGCAGAGAAGACAAGCCTTTGGAAAGATTGGATTTGGAAAGATTTAAAATCCTCAGTCTTCAGTATTGCTTATGGCCAGAGAAAATTCAGAAAATTAAAACTAAGGGCAAAATAATTGCCTGCAGTGTGTGATTTACTCAGCATGTGGGCCTTTGGAGGCTGGGGACCATTCACGGAGAGGTTTTATGCGACTGAAAAAAGGTGGCTGCAGACAGCATATCAGGAGCTGCACTGGGAACTGCTTGTTGATCTTTATGGATATCATGCCTTAAAGTAACTGTGCCTAGGGAGTTTACATCTCTTAGATTCTGTCTTAACCAAATGAGGAATTTTCTGCTTGTCAATATTTGCATGCACATTTCAGGAACCTCCCAGGAGCTGGAGATTTGTCCTGGCAATATTGACCACAAAAGGTCTTCAGACCTGTGACGTGCACATCATAATTGCAGTCATTCGTAGAAAAGTCACTGAACACAGACTCTTCCCTGGGAACTGTTCCTAGCCATGTTTCTAAACTAAGCTTGGGGAAAAACTGTATTCAAAGGAAGATAATATGGGGAAACTCTTGTAGCAATGACAGAATTCTGAATTCTGCTTTCCATCCACATATTTCCCCTCATTTGGTGTCCTCTTACCTAATCTTTATTGCAGTCTTCTAATTCTGGCTAACAGTTCTAGCTCAGCATGATGTTGAAATTTAGGTGCACTTTCTCTTGGGTACTACAATGGTAATGCAGGCCTAAATCTCTTGAGTGCCAGTTGTCCTTCAACCCTCCCCACAATTCCGTCTTGCGCCTGGAAGTTCAGAAAAATGTTCTGAGAACTCTTCATGACAGGACCAAAGATTTTCTGTTTATTTAAGCCTACAGGAGGTTCTTCCAGTTCTAGTGAAGGTATATATGAGGAAGCACCATATTAATGGTGACCAAGGAGTGTAGATCCACCACTGAAGTGTATCTGACAATAGAAGTTAAAACTGCATCCGTTCCCCACCCTCACCCTGGTTTAGTAACACTTGCTTATATCTCATTAGCGCAATCTCATTGCATAGGAGAAGCGCTGTGAGATAGCCGCCCCCTGACCAATTGTAAACTTTCACTGATATTTTAGGTTCTCTGAATAAGATCTGTAGCTGTCCCAACACCGACCTGAAATCTGCCTGCTCAGAACCTCAGAAAAATTTGTGTTGTTCCGTCAAAGAAACTTGCTCCACAAAAAGTGTTCACCTCCTCATACTGATGGAAGTGAACAATAATCACTCATTTGTGAAACAAAACCAGTGTTGACAAATCTTACAATGCTATCATGACATTTATGCTATTTAATGCATTTGTTAAAGTTCCGATAGCCTGAGTCTAGAGTTTTCAAGAGAATGTCACTCTTCATTAAAGGAAACCAAAAAAAAAAGTCTTTTGGTTGTGGAAAAAAGCTTGAAGGTATGAAGAGAGTGTAGCCTAAAGCTTAGAAATTAGAAAGCATACTGATGTTACTTAATGTTTTCGAGTCACTTGAGAATAAATTATTTTTTTTTACTAGTATTTACACATAAAGTTACATCCTGCCTTCATTGTAGTAAGTAGCACAACTCCCATTGATTTTACCAGGGCTTAGATTTCTCCCTGTCTCTGCTTTTAGTCTTATGCAGTTGCTACAGAATTTTCAAGTTGTTTTTAAGTTGTTTTTCTTTTTTAGAAAGAAATGAGAAATCTAGCACTGAACAGCAGAAACGCAGAATCAAACTGACATGCAGCACAGAGCAAGCCTTGCTATCTTCCTGAAAAATATAAGCCTTTAGCATTGCAGAGGTTTGTTATGGAGAATTTTACTATCCTAAGTGGCGGCAGTAGCACATTTTGAATTTAGGTCAACAGATATTTGTCAAAGTCCCTAACACAATCACATGAAAATTCTCCTAAAACAATCCATCTGTGTCTTCTCATTTACCATGGTACTCCTCTACAGTACTCTTCTTGGGTAGTTTTGAGCTGGATTTTGTACTCAGAGGCTCCTTCTTATTTCCGTTAACAAATGGCTATCCTGAAACAGATCCTGTTTGAAATGATTCTTAGACTGCAGCTTCTTAAATCAAGAGATTCGATATAGCAAATCCTACCATCTTCCTGTGATTTTCTTTTAATTGGGTTTGAAAATGAGGGAAATCCAGTGTGATCACATTAGGCTAAGGCATGGCTTGCATTGCCATAAAAGGGAGTAAGATTGTCTTTCTGAAATGCAACGATAACCTGTACTTTCACAGGAAATACCCTGAGAACGTCGCAAAGATAAGAGTAGCTAATAGCACAGTGAGTATTGTAATTTGCTCCTGGAAAAAGTCAACAGCATTTTATTTCTCACCAATCAATATGCAGGAGCATGACATTCTGCTTCAGAATATATGTTTCTTGTTTATCAATTACAAGAAAATAGAGCCAAACCCAAGACTTGTTCATAGAAAGCCTTTTTTTGGTTAAGAAAACTGAAAATTTAATTTCAAACTAAAATATTTACTGAATTTTTAAAACCAAAATATTGTCATTTAAAAAATGGGAAAGCTACTTAGAAAAATTGAGGCTTCTCCCAAAGCACTTTTAAGCAGAGCATATGTTCATATAAAACTTAAATACAGCTTGAATCCTCACTTTTGTGAGCTGATTTGTAGTTTAGTCAGTGACAATGTAGTCAGCTACATGGAGCTGTATTTTTACTTGTGGTCAGTAAATACTGTGGTATCTGGAGGAGGAGTTTGTGCGCATGTACTCTAGCACGAGAAGGGACTGCACCATGCTTCAGGGCTTAAATTGTAAGGGGAATAACAATTCTCTTTTGCCTACAGCCAGCTCTTAATCATCTTCCTTTTAGCTGGTGAAATTGTCCTAGGTAAAAGTGTTGTTTATGGCACTAAAATCTTGATTTGTTTACAAAGAAGATACTGTAAAGCTATTCTAATATGCACTCCTCATTCTTGACCAATACTAACCATACAGAGACATTTAAAGAACAAATTATACAATATGCCTGCTCTCTCCCAGAAAGTAATTGTCAAAAGGATGAAGCAGTGGTTTCACCCAAGTGATGACTAGGGAACACCAAGATCAGGCAGCTGCCAGAATCTGTCCTTTACGCTCTGAAATGTAACATTCCACTAAGCCTATGCTCTGTTTCTTACCTACCAACAATGCATCCCAGGGGGATAAAACACACAAAACTAGGGGTTTGAATTGGAACATAGGCACTTAGAACAGTAAAACAGAAACACCCTTTGGGCAAATGTTTTCCACTTGTCAGAACAAGTTGGTAATGAAGTACAAACTGATTTCCTTAGAATCAGCTTTTTGGTAGCTTTCAGGTTTCACAGATTCCCAGGCTGAGGGCCTCAGAGAATACTCTAATAGAGAGAAGAGCTGTTGACATTGTGTCTGGTTATTCTTATGCCATTTCACTCTGGCTTACAAAAAGCCCAGATGATAATACTTGGTGTTTTCAAAGATTAACAAGCTCCTTGCTATACCATCATTAGGTAGGCAGTTAATATTCTAACTTTGCATATGGAAAAATGTAAGCAAAAGAGCTATAAGAGATGATTGCTATCATAATATCTTGAGAAGGCACAGGTGGCCTGTTTGGGTCAAGTGTGTAGAGTACTACCACTGACTGATGGAAGGAAGGTGATGACCCTGTTTAGCCAAATACTATCTTCATAGGCTGGCAGATGTGCTCCTCCAGCCTCACATCCTTGGTGTTGTTGGACAGCTGCGTCAAGCTTAGGTCATGGTACGTGTTCCAAGGGAGAGAGATTTTTTTTTTCCCCCAAGCACAGCCCTGCCTAGTTAGTTGCATGGCTAGACTCTTCCAGAGAGTGGATCTGGGACAAAGTCATGCCACTGGCTTCTGACTAGGGATTTGAAAGGCTCATTGGTTGCCTTGCACACCACCCACCTGGGAATCCCATATCTAATTGATCTAAAAAAAGGTTAAATGCCCCCAGGAGGTTGAGAAAGAGAGATAAAATGAGCCTAGTATTTAAATAGAGAGGGGAAAAAAATGCAGTTTTTAAGGAATAAGCTGAGATGTAGAATATTAACCTAGCAAAGGCAGAAAAAGTAGGTAATGTTAAACTTTAGTATTTTAGAAGAAGAAGGGAGAAAGGGAGTCTTTCCCTTTCAAGGGAGATTGATCTAGGAGTGTAGTATAAAGCTAGCCTAGTCTATGATGATTAAAAAAAAAAAGAAGGGCAATAGAAGACTTTTATGTTGTGTCTCTGATTCAGGGCATCAGTTTCTTATACAGGTGCCAATGATCTGTGAACCTACATCCTTTCAGTGAGGAGGAGGTTGCTCAACAGCACATGTTTACTAAGAAGCCTTTGTGGGGTGACTAACGAGCAGAGGGATGGCCTGGGGAAATGTTTCTGTAAACCCAGAGGCTTTGTCTTTCTCAGCCTACTGCTGCCTTTGCTGTACTGATGTGGTTTTGTACTCCTTTGTTCCTAGAGCAGGGCATCCCAAAGATGATATGGTCAGCGCTGGCTGTGATGGTGCCATTTGTGGGTACTGACAACACTATAGCTCTGGATACTAGCTCTGTGCTAGGCTGTGTGTACGCTCATTGATCATGTTTTCCTCTGTACCCTTCTGACACATCCCTTCCTTTCTCTCCTTCCATGTAATGAAGCCAGTTCTATGTCTTCTAGCCACGTGCTTCCATACTGCAGCTCTAACTTCGTACCCCTACAAACTAGACCCCATCTCTTCATTTCGCCTTGTTCCTTTCCCTCCCTACTCCCACTGTCGTCTGCCTTGAGATAAATGCCTGCATGCAGGCAGGAACTGTATGTAAGAGCCTTTGGGGAGTGCTCAGCCCTTGCCAGGTAAACACCTCTGCCCAGGCAGCAGCGAAGCTCTCTTTAATCCGCAATGTCGATAGATATGGTTCATGTAATGTGTTTTGGGATCCCTAGCTCTAGGCAAGGCACACTGGAGAAGAGTGTGTCCTAATCTGTATGTCCCTTTGCTGGGGTCCACTAGCTAAGGAACTGAGGCCAGCGTGGCACAGGGTGACTTTACTCCACTGGGGATGTGGGTTCAAAAGCTGCTTCTCTTTGCTCCTAGTTCAGTGGCAGAATTTCTTTTATCGGGAGGAGGAAGATAAAGAGCAGGTTTTATTGAGAGAGAAAAGAAGGAGGCAATGAAGAGAGCGACTGCCAACAAGTACACGCTGGGCTGCTTTGATTCTTACAGTGAACAGAAGTAAGGAGGTAGAGCAATTTAAAAATGAGTCACATTAAAAACAAGGTGAAGTGCTAAGATGGAAGGCAGAAGGTGGTGGAGCAGCGGGAGAGGATCAGAGCCTGACGGTTGGGGAACGGCTGAAAGACAGTGAAGAAACAGGGGAAAGGGAGAAAGGAACTGAAGGGACTGAGGGAAAGGCCTCGAAAATCCAAGGAGGGGCGGGAAGGCGTGGGCGGCTACCAGTCATCTCAAGTCCATTTTCCTCTTTCTGGGGAGGATTTAGGTGCCAGTGTTTCCTCTGGACCCTTCGTACTTCAATGGGGAAAAACAAGCGTGTGTCCAAGGCAGGAGACTGAATATAGAGGACGATTTTTACCCCCTTTCCCCTCATTTCCCTAACTCCTGCCCCTTAACCACTTTAAAAAGGGTTGGGAGCCCTGTTTCCAACGCGGACAGTACTACCACACGCCAGACAAAACTCTACCTTCGCTCCCAGCTCCTCCTCAACGCTGATTACCGTCCAAGAGCGCGTTCCCCCCTCCCCCGCCTCACCGAGGAGGCGCTGCGGGCGCGGGGCGGACCCGGGCCCGAGGCGGGGCGCCGCCATGACGCAGCGCCGGCGCCGGGCTCGCCTACCCCAACATGGCCGCCTCCAGCCAGGTAACGTGCGGCGGCGCCGCCCGCCGCTCTCCCGCCCGCCTGGGCCGTGGCGGCCGTAAGATCGGTTTCTGGCCTCGGCCGCGGTTGTGCGGGCAGCTGCCGCGCCCGGCTGCCCGCGGGGCGCGCGCTCGGGCCGTTGGGGCGCGGCCCCGGCCCCGGCCTTGGCGGGGCAGCGGGTGTTCAGCGAGAGGCGGGGGCCAAGCCAGCAAATGCTCACACCGCATGAATTTGGGGGATATCATTGGGAGGCTCAGGCATCGCTGTCAAAAACGCTGCGAGAAGAACCGTAGGGGTACGCCAGCGCTTTCAGGCGTCTTTGGACAATGCTGGAGCTTCTAGGTCGCCACTTAGACGATGAGGGTTTCCGTGTTTCATTTCTTCTAGGAGTGTTGACGTGTTTGTGTGTATGCAGTTTCTGTATGCATTTATGTTTCTTGAAAACGAAACAAACCCCCCAAACTCGATAATAAACTGCCAAACTTAATAGCTGGGTTTAGTGCTCCCTCTGCTGGTGACTCCTGTTTGGCTCAGCTCGGCTGGAGGAGGCGCTTTTCCCTGCGGAAGTGGCTCCTGGGGCAGATCAGGCCGTCTCCCCCCGCCTCCCTTCCAGTCCTAGTTAAAGCTTTCAGGTGCCCGTGTAGTAATTTCAGAACAAGTGTGTGCCCCCCTGTAAGGGGAGCTGAGGTTGTTAGGGTAGACTGGTGTGTTTTGAGGAGCTACTTTCTGATGCTCGTGAAGGGAGGTGGCAGTAGTCATGAATGCTCTGCCGCCGGGTGCTTGGAAAGTGAGTATGAAGCGCTACCAAATAAAGTTTTTTACTTAGGTATGACTGTGGTTCCTCAACTAAGGCCAAGGAAAACTGTTGGTTTTGGTGGCTGCAGAATCAAGCCTCTGATAACAACACTGAGATGAAGGTTCTGCTGTCCCCGTGAAGGCATCTAGTGCTATCTGGGACACCTCCAGGGGTCAGAGACATCTGCATGATGCCGGCAGGTATGACACAGCGCTTTGGAGCAGCAGTTAGAAGAGTAGGCAGCGTAGGGTAGGGCTTCTCCACTAACTTTAAATACCTTGGTTTAGGCAGCTGGGTTGCACCTCATCTGTCCCTTGTTGTGTTGGTTCGGAGTTAACAACAGCGTGGAAAGTAGTATTTCTGCTTTGGTTTTTATGCTGATTTTCCAAGTATTGGGCCGCTACTTCTTGACTTTTGCCTAGAAAATGTGGGAGTTTGTCAGGGCTTGCTGTCTGAGGCCTGCTTAAACCCAGGGCTGCTTTTCTCTGAGGTCAGATGCGCTCACCCAGTATGCTGAGCTGTAGACCCTCTGTGCCAGACCTTTCACTTGGGTGTGCTGTTCTTCTGGCTGGGCCTGTGCTGAGGAGGCTGTCTGACAGCGGTATGACTGGTATAGGTGATGTGTATAGTCTCCACACTTCTCTTACTGAAACAGATTTGCATGATTCCAAAGAGTGAACTCCTCCTATGCATTACAATGTATTTTTATTCTCTTTCTGCACCCGCATCTTACCAAAATCAAAGATGGGTCTCTCTTCCACTTTCCTGCAAAGTGATTTGAGACTGCTTATTCCCTCAAGGAGAGGATAAGAACCTGCATGGACAAGACAGAGTAGCCTCTGTAAAGCTATAGGCCTTTGTTCGCCGTAGTACGGCAAATACAACTGGGCAGACCAAGCCTTTAGGACCAAATCTGTTATTTCGACAATGTGTTCATGCATGAGCTTGCTGAACAAGCCTGCAAATCAGATGAACCCTTCTGGTAGGGGTTAGCCTATTAGATGTGCTTAGGGGAGCTTTGCTGTAAACAGATGCCTCTTCTGATGAGAGCCTTTTTTTTTTTTTTTTTTTTTTTTTTTTACAGATAGCTTTACTTGCATTTATCTTTTGTTCTCCTTTTCTTGGCAAAGACAAAAACCCACGTTCTTCCCATGAGATGCTGTGATGCTACCTGCCAGTAACCAATAGCTCTAGCAATAAATTATATAGTTTGAAGTCTCTCTCAACAAAAAAACCCAGCAACCTCCCATCCACACATCCTTCTCATCTGATTTCTCAGAATATTCTTTTAGCTGTTCATGCAGTAAGATGAACTAGCACTTTAAGTTTGTTTTATGTTTTTCTCTGTGTTCTTTCTTTCCCAGGTGAAATATAAATTCACTGGTCTTTTTGTCTAAGCAAATTGGAGATTTCTCTACTGTTATTTGGCTAATGAGTGTTTAGGAGAGTGTTGGGGTTGTATGTGCGTTTAACCCTGGTTGAAGATTAAATGAAGACTCTTCAATAGGAAAAGTATTTTGAACTTACTGCCTTTGAAAGCAAGTGTGGTTTGGTCGAGGAATGAACTGAGGACTCCCTAACTGTTTGCAATCCAGAAGGGAAAATAATTAGTTAAGAAAGTACCAAAAGATTCAGGAAAGGAAGGGAGAAAATAAGAATAGAAGATAAGCAAAAGCCCTTAGTGAGCTCTGTCTTGGAACAGTCTCTGAAGGAAGCTAATAAATGCATAATAACCTCTTACAGGAAGGAAGATGTGCTGGATAGCCCATCAAGCTCTTCTGCCTCTACCCTTTATGTTTCTGAAGTCATATAAATGAATTATTTCAGTAGATATCTTTCCTCTTTTGAAACTATGCCCTTTTAGAGATTTGTCACTAGTGAGATTTACTTTTCCTACACTATGCTTACGCTGCGTATCAGTGCAGTTATACTCAAATTAACTACAAATAAGTGACTGTAGGAACTGGCAACAGTCTAGTGCTGGTAGGATGGATCTTGGTGCCGAGTAGTCTATTGGTTTCCTTGTAAGGCTGAGATGTAAATACAGGTTTTATGTGGTCAGGATCTGTGTAAAAATTGAATAATGCGTGGCCAAGAGGCCAGGGTTCAAGCTGTTGCAGCTATTCATGCCACGTCTCAAACCTGGTGGTGGACCTCTGATACAACCTCAGGATAGAATAGCTAATAGCTTGCCGGATTTGGCAGAAAACATTGTTACCCTGTGTTTCAACTAGTTTTCTTTGGCAAGTATTTTAATTTGAGACTGCTGTAAAATGGAGTTTGTGAGTGGAAAAGCAAGGGTAGGAGAAAGAAGCAACAGATGTTAAAGAGGTGCAAAACACTGAGTTTTCTTCAGCAGCATTTATTTTGCTCCTTTGTGGAGGATTAGAATCTTACTGCTACTGGGTGCGGTTTTCCCTTGGGTTCTCCTTAAAGATTTTCAGCAGTATAGTTAATGGTTGTGCGTTTTGACAATGGTAACTCTGCAGCAGCCACAATGACTATATAATTACAGTTCCTATTCGACTCTATAATTTTTTATAATTTTGCTAACATATTTTCATTTTTTAGAAATCAAATATTCACCAAGGCATTCAGTGCAAAGTTTCATCAAATAATAAAATGAATCATTTCTTTGGCCTTTATTGTTTTCCTGTGACACATTGTCCTATTATAGTGGTTGTGTCTGCAGCTTAGGTATCAGGGACCAATCTTGCAAGCTGGAAAATATGCAAACAGATGACAGACTGATGGAGCCGTTGGCGTATTTAAATTAAAAAAAAAAAAGAAAAAAAAAAAAGAAAGCTATACCAATCACCACTATACTTACTTAACATTTTTTGAGGTGAAGAGAAAGATTGTTAGGGAATCCATGAAGTAAAAGAATGGGAAAAGACAGAGAGCTGCAGGTGGTTTGTCTAGCTCTGCTTTTAGGAAAGAAGTAGAAGAGAGGGAACCCTGAAAATATGGGAAAGGGATTATGCTATAGGGAGGGGAGGGGGGGAAAGGCACAGTCTGGCTACATCAGTGTCTGGAAGCTTTGTCATAGTCTTAAGTAAGGTCTGGACTGTTTCCTCAGGTTTGAAGGAAGTGGGAAAAGAAAGTAGGCTCAGAGGGTTACAGGAAGGCTACTGCTTGATCTCAGTATGGTAGTAGACCAGGAGGGGCAAAAGATGCAACAAAACCTGGGGAAGGCCCATGAATGAGTTACCTGCCAGTGAGTTACTGAAGGGTAAATGGCATGCTGCCACTAATTCAACAGTCAACAGATGTACACAATTTTTTTTGTTCCTTCCCATGACAGGAATGTGTTTAGCACATCTCCCAAGGCAGATATCCTCAAGCAGATGAGGTGGGAGCATTCTGATCACTCATTCTTGGGCTTCTAGGTATCAGACACATTTTTCTACTTTCAAGAAAGCAAATTTTGCCAAATGTCATATTCATTTGAAAGTGGCAAGTCTGAAATAGGAGGCCAGTGGGAGCAGTTCCTCTCCAAAACTCAAGCATTAAGTGAGGCATTGAATAACTTAGAAGCTAAGATGATGCAAGTGTCATAGCAGTTCCGGATACGTTTTTTTCTTTGTTCTGCTCCGGAGAGACTGTGTAAGAAGGAGAAGGAAATCAACTGAAATTACTGTGTGAAAACAGGAGGAGCAGGCAGAGTAAAAACTACAAAAAGATGTATGCAGCAAGGAGGAAGCCTCTTAACAAAAGAGAGTTTAATAACAAACCTTCTAAGGTTAGGAGAACTGTGCTATTGACTGAGGAGGACAGTGATTTGCAGATTCAGTTTTGTCAGCCCCAAATAACTCATGAAAGCTGGAATTATCAAAAGTTCCATTGCTACCCTAAAGATCACAGGGACGCTATAGCAGAGCGGTGTGCTAGAGCAGACTGAGGTATTTCATTTTTCAAGCAGGACACTTACTATGTATTAATACCTCTCTTCCCCAGATCTCCGGCAGAGAAGTTGACGAAGCCAGTCAAGACCATTTGAAAGCTTGTAAAATGAGGAAGAAAATATTGAGGAAGCAGGTCAGAGCTCAGCACACATTGATGAGACATGAGGGCATTGAGTGTGTCTCCCATGCCACACAGGTGATTCACAGCTCTGATTTTTATGTGTGTGTGAAAATGCTGCTTATCTGTGTGTTAATTTCCCTTATGTTTTTCTGAAATGCAGTTCTTGAGACTGAGGGTTGGCTGTACCTCTTTGATTCCAAAGCGGAATTGGACTTCAGCTGTTAATGTCTGTGGAGAGACATTGCTAGTCTTTGGATGAAGTTTTTTTAGCCTGAAACAATAGTTTGGGTTGGGGAGGATGATGAAAAACATTACCCTGTTGAAGTAGATGCACTTTTCTTCTTTCTTCTGATGATTTCTTTTCTTCTCTGGCTTCTAGCTCTGTATCTTTTTCCTGTATACTTTTTCATCAAATATAATCTGTCTCACCTACACACCCTGTTAAAAACTTGTCTATCTTAGGAATCTTTCCTATGTTGTTTTCTTCACCTAAATTGATTTAGGCTGTGATTCTGTGGGAGTTGAACTGATTGACTGACTTGCAGCTGTTGAAAAGGGGAGAACATTCTCATCCCTTGCAAACATTCTCTTTTGCATAAAAGGGTACAAGAGAGGGCAGTTCTTTGTCTTCATTATGACACTCAATGAAATTTTCCATAATCTACTTTATTCCCTAACCTAACAGAAAACTACCCAGCTTTTTGATCTGCTAGTTTTCTGTCACGGTAGAGAGTTACAGCAGATCAGAGAAGTACCTGGTGGATACTGGTGATAGCAAAAGGTAAGCGGCAGGAACTTGCGGCCAGGGGCTAGGGGAGGGAGGATATTAGAGAGTCTGACTTCTTTGTGTCAGCTGTGGGGAGATGCTAAATTGGCTTGAAACATATTCTAGTACTGTATCATTTGCTCTATTCATCTTGATCTTGCAAATTCTTCCCATTCAAATACAGAAACATGTTAAATCTTTATACATTTTCCTAACAAAATGGGGCTTTGTCTTCACTGAGATTTCACAGTGTGTGAGCATATGCTAAAATGACCCAGCAATCTTGTATGTATTGTAAGTCTTTGTAGGATTTTTTTTTTTCCTCCCCTAGTGTTGCTTGTAGATGGGGTTTTTTTTTAGATTTTTTTTTCCCTTTACGCTGCCCCAGGTACCAAATTATCCATCTAATCTACCCAAATGAATAATTTTTGAGTCCACCAAGCTCCTAAGGGATGATGGAACACTTTTCGTAAGTCATGTATCAAATGAAGTCATAGTGCTGACTTATGTCAAGGCTCCACAATATCCTTACAGGCTTAGTGCAGGGCATCTGATTATATTGACATTGCTCAGTCATAAGTCACAGATCAGTTGCTGTGTGTGCTGCTGTTTTGTAGTGAATGTCCATGCAGATGAAGTGTCTATAGTCAGTAAAAGCACTGGTTTGAGTCTCCTCGTTTCCCCTACACAATGGGTCTCCCTGCTAGTAACGTTCTGGAATTTGTATTAATAACAGTACTTAACAATACATTAATAACAATACATTAATGTGGTTATCCTTGAAAAATTTGATCAGTAATGGATGGCCTGATGCTGTCTAAAAAGGAAGTGTTAACAGAGCCCCCACAACAGACAATCTCAGCAGTATCTCAGGTATGCTCATCGTTTTAAAAAAAATTACTGTCATCTTTTTCGTTATTAAATCCTTCTCTTCAATTTTAAACCTAATTTTCAGCCTTTTAGAGAACTGAAATGCTATCATTTGAAACAATTGAACACTTTACCAGCTGCTTTCAGAAAAGGTCACAGAACATTTATAGAGTTTAAGGAAAAGATTGTCTGAGAGTTTTCTGGAAAGGTGTTACATGGAGGCAATGTGAGTAAATTGTTACTAGCTGTGTGGAGTCACCAGAGCTCAATCAAAACTTCTAGACTGCATCCTCATTTACCTTTAAAATGAGGTTTAAACTTCTTTATCCTCCATGGTTAGACTGAACATCTAGTTATGGCACATACCTATTCACATGTCAAAAGAACTTCCTAATTTTTTTTTTAAGGACTATGGTTTCTGCAAAGGACTTTCCTTAAATAGTAGTCCTTTAAAAATCTATTTTTTTGTGTTTCTTCTGATATTTAGCGAACCAGCAGTGGTCCTTACAAACTGTCACTGAAAATTCTGGTCATAAATCACTATGAAAGCCTAACATTAAGCAATTATGCTTTGTACTTGAAGTAATCTGTGTTACCAAGGATGGGATCCCACTTGCATATAAAAGTAAGCAGGAAAATTTTCAGGTAAGAGTGCTAGAGCAGAGCTAGATGCTCTGTTTTTAAAGGCTGCTTCCATTTGTATGAGGCCCATGGAGTGAGGCTGGGAATACCAATTTCTGTACTTGGAAAGACTCCTTGGCAAAGAAGGGAAATCCTTTGTTAACAACAACAACAAAAAAGAATCACAGTCTAATAAAGTTTTTCTATTTGTTTTTGTTAGTAGTAACAGGTCTTCACAAAAGCTCCTTTTTAGAAGACTCCAAAATTATGTCTGCCAGTGTCACTTTTTACCTGCAGTACACCTGAGGACACATGCATGCCAGTTCCAAGCTTAAGTGGTCTTGCAGCTGCTTGCAATAACTGAAACTGTATCTTGACAGAGGTTGAAAGCTTTTATGCCAGAATGTGCGCTGGACAAATACAGATTGCCTGTGCTCTAGCCTCAGACACCAGGCTAATCGAAATATAAATAGTTTGTGTGGAATACAGAAGAGTATTCGTGGTCTTGCTCCGTTTTTCTTTATAGAGCTGTTGTATTGTTAGAGTGTTTATTTCAGATCGATCAACAGTAATCACTAATTCTCCTTTTCCTTTTATTTCTCTTCAATTAGAGCTTGGTTGTTGCCAATGGTGGTCTAGGTAATGGGATGAGCAGACACCAGCTACTCAGGATAGTAGAAGGATATGGATTGGTGGAAACACTCTTAATGCCACCGAATAAACCATATTCATTTGTGAAATATGAGACAACAGAAGAAGCCAAGAAAGCCTTTGATGCCCTCAATGGGAAAGAAGTTGCACTGGAGGACTTCGGCCAAAATATTGTTCTATATATTAATTTTGTGGAAAAAGGTATTGTTGTTCTGTTCACCTGTGAAACTTAATGAACAGTATTTCCCTTTGCTTTTGCTTCTTAGAGTGTAAATGTAGTTACAAACCCACTGATCTCTGTAAGTGGAGACAGAGAATAGAAACCAGAATCTAAGATACCTCACAAAAATATCCTTTTCTCCTTGTATTTGATGACAGGATGCTCTGCTTTGGACTCCTTTATGCTTGGAGGCACAAGGAAGGAGGTGGTCATTTAGGTAGTTTCCAGACCATTCAGTGCTGCACATAAAGGTTTTGTGATTAAGGAGCTAAATTGGGATCCAGGAGATCTCAGGATAGTTCACTGGACTACTTCTGTGACCTTGACCTTGTGATCTCTTTCTCATCCCCAGGGAAGGAAAATAGGTACAATGAGATTTCTGCTTTTTTGCTCTCTCCAGCCTCTCTTTTGTGACTGACTGTTTTTAGGATAGGAACCCTCTTCCTATGTCACTTTTCCTGTGAGTTTGTATAGTGTCTGGTGCAAAAAGGTTGATCTGTACGTTCTGTCAGACAATAGATATTTTTAATTAAAAAAAATTAGGACAGCTAGCTGAAGGCCTCTGGGTCAGCGGCATTTTCTGTTCAGATAGGTATAGCATTGTGGTCTTCCATATTTGATTCACACTGCTTCTCTGGGCATCAAATATAAGAAATAACAAAGCATGTTTTTTCCCTGTTAATGGTAGTTGGAACATTAGAATTTCAGTGATATTCTGCTTGACAGCCAGACGCAGAGATGAATCACTGAAGTTAATACATAAATTTTACTGGAAGTTAAATGAAAGTTAAACTGAAATGCTGATAGAATCTCTCCTGAAATTACTGGAAAATTCTTAATCATTATTTTGGCAGAAAAACAGACGGTTTTGCATTTGGGAAGCGTGGAGTCTTATTGTCTTATGCATTAAAACATAAAGTGTTTTGTTTTATGCAGTATTTGGGTTTTATCTTGTTTCATCATGTCAAAAAGGATCATTCATTCATCAAATCAGAAACCAGTCAAGGCTCTGTTGCATCCTTAAAGCAAATATTCTTATAGCTATACTGTATTCCTACAAATAGTAAATATTCCTATAGCTATAACCTATAGGGAACACATTGTCACTGTTTAGGGAAAATAAACCATATTCTCTTTTTCCATACACCCTAGTTTTTTGGAAGACTGCTGTACCTACAAACTTGCCTCCAGGCCTAACAGTAGTTGAAAAGATTATTTCTCCTGAGGAAGAAAGGAGGATGTTAGAAATTATTGACTGGATAAAAGATGAAGATACTCAGAATGGTGAGCAAAACCATACAAATCTAGACCTTTAAAATATTTTCACACTGGTATTTCCTACAGTTGCAGTTTGCAAGAAGTTTGCGTGTTGAAAGATGTGTTGTTTGAAATCATTGTGTATTTGTTCTTAGTATTTTAGAAATTGGGTCTTACGTTGTCTGTACTCCAGACAACGGGTCTGTACACTAATGCGCGCAGCATGGGGAATAAGCAGGAAGAGTTAGAGACCTGTGTGCGGTCTCAGGGCCGTGATCTCATTGCGGTTACAGAGACGTGGTGGGATAGTTCACATGACTGGAATGCTGTCATGGATGGCTATGTGCTTTTTAGGAAAGACAGGCCAGGAAGGCGAGGTGATAGAGTTGCTCTTCATGTGAGGGAGCAACTAGAATGTATGGAGCTCTGCCTCGGGGTGGATGAAGAGCAAGTTGAGAGCAAGTTGAGGTAAGGATTAAAGGGCAGGGTAACATGGGTGACACTGTTGTGGGGCTTTACTACAGGCCACCTGACCAGGAGGAAGTCATCGATGAGGCCTTCTACCGACAGCTGGAAGTAGCCTCACGATCACAGGCCCTGGTTCTCCTGGGAGACTTCCACCACCCTGACATCTGTTGGCAAGACAGCACAGCTAGGCACAAACAGTCAAAGAGGTTCCTGCAAAGCATTGATGATAATTTCTTGACTCAGGTGGTAGAGATGCCAACGAGGAGAGGTGCAATGCTAGACCTTGTACTGACAAACAAAGAGGTCTAGTTGGAGAGGTGAAGGTTGGGGGCAGCCTTGGCTGCAGTGACCATGAGATGGTGGAGTTCAGGATCCTCCGAGGAGGGAGCAGGGCAATGAGTAGGATTGCAACGCTGGACTTCAGGAGAGCTAACTTTGGCCTCTTGAGGGACCTACTTAGGGGAATCTCCTGGGGTAGGGCCCTAGAAGGAAGAGGGGTCCAAGAAAGCTGGTTCATATTCAAGCATCACCTCCTCCAGGCTCAAGATCAGTGCATCCCTCTGAGTAAGCAGTCCAGCAAAGCGGGCAGGAGACCTGCATGGAGGAGCAAGGAACTCCTGGCCAAACTGCAGCAGAAGAAGGAAGTACACAGGCTGTGGCAAAGGGGACAGGCCACTTGGGAGGAATACAGGGACGTTGTCAGAGTGTGCAGGGATGCAACAAGGAAGGCTAAGGCCCAGTTGGAATTAAATCTGGCAAGGGATGTCAAGGACAACAAGAAGGGGTTCTTCAAATACATCAAGAGCAAAAGGAAGACTAGGGAAAACGTGGGCCCGCTGCTGAATGGGGCGGGTGCCCTGGTAACAAAGGATATAGAGAAGGCAGAGTTATTGAATGCCGCCTTTGCTTCAGCCTTCACTGCTAAGGCCAGTCCTCAGGAATTCCAGACCTTGGAGACAAGAGAGGAAGGCTGGAGAAAGGAAGACTCTCCCTTGGTGGAGGAGGATCAGGTTAGAGATCTTTTGTCCAAACTTGACATCCACAAATCCATGGGCCCCGATGAGATGCACCCACGAGTGCTGAGGGAGGTGGCGGATGTTATTGCTAGGCCACTCTCCATCATCTCTGAAAGGTCCTGGAGATCAGGAGAGGTGCCTGAGGACTGGAAGAAAGCCAATGTCACGCCAGTCTTCCAAAAGGGCAAGAAGGAGGAGCCAGGAAACTACAGGCCTGCCAGCCTCACCTCCATCCCTGGAAAGCTGATGGAACAGCTCATCCTGGAGGTCCTTCAGACTCTTGTGCGTGGTGCCCAGTGACAGGACAAAAGGGAACGGGCAGAAACTGAACCACAGGCAGTTCCACCTGAACATGAGGAAGAACTTCTTGACTGTGAGGGTGACAGAGCAGTGGCACAGGTTGCCCAGAGAGGTAGTGGAGTCTCCTTCGCTGGAGATATTCAAAACCTGCCTGGACGCGATCCTGGGAAACGTGGTCTAGAGGACCCTGCTTGAGCAGGGGGGTTGGACTAGATGATCTCCAGAGGTCCCTTCCAACCTCAACCGTTCTGTGATTCTCACTAAGCATATGGAAGACAAGAAGGTGATCAGGAGTAGTCAGCATGGATTCCCCAAAGGGAAATCATGCTTGACCAACCTGATAGCCTTCTATGACGGAATGGCTGGCTGGGTAGATGAGGGGAGAGCAGTGGATGTTGTCCGTCTGGACTTCAGCAAGGCTTTGGACACTGTCTCCCATCACATCCTCCTAGGTAAGCTCAGGAAGATCGAGTTAGACGAGTGGACAGTGAGGTGGATTGAGAACTGGCTGGATGGCCGAGCTCAGAGGGTTGTGGTGAATGGCGCAGAGTCAAGTTGGAGGCCTGTGGCTAGTGGTGTCCCCCAGGGGTCAGTCCTGGGTCCAATCTTGTTCAATATATTCATCAATGATCTGGAGGAAGGGACAGAGTGCACTCCCAGCAAGTGTGCTGATGATACTAAACTGGGGGGAGTGGCTGACGCACCAGAGGGCTGTGCTGCCCTTCAGAGGGACCCGGACAGGCTGGAGAGGTGGGCGGAGAGGAACCTCCTGAAGGTCAACAAAGGCAAGTGTAGGGTCCTGCACCTAGGCAGGAATAATCCCAGGCACCAGGACAGGCTGGGGGTTGACCTGTTGGAAAGTACTCTGCCGAGAAGGACCTGAGTGTCCTGGTGGACAAGTGAAGCACGAGCCAGCAGTGTGCCCTTGTGGCCAAGAAGGCCGATGGTCTCCTGGGGTGCATTAGGCAGAGTGTTGCCAGCAGGTGGAAGGAGGTGATCCTGCCCCTCTCCTCAGCCCTGGGGAGGCCTCACCTGGAGGACTGTGTCCAGTGCTGGGCTCCCCAGTACAAGAGAGACATGGCACTCCTGGAGAGAGTCCAGCGGAGGACTACCAAGATGATGAGGGGACTGGAGCCTCTCTCCTCTGAAGAAAGGCTGAGAGAGCTGGGCCTGTTCAGCCTGGAGAAGAGAAGACTGAGGGGGGATCTGATCGATGTGTACAAGTATCTGAAGGGGAGGGTGTCAAGAGGATGGGGCCAGAGTCTTGTCCGTGGTGCCCCGCAACAGGACAAGAGGCAACGGGCAGAAACTGAACCACAGGCAGTTCCACCTGAACAGGAGGAGAAACTTCTTGACTGTGAGGGTGACAGAGCAGTGGCACAGGTTGCCCAGAGAGGGAGTGGAGTCTTCTTCCCTGGAGATATTCAAAACCCGTCTGAGTGCCATCCTGGGAAACGTGGTCTAGAGGACCCTGCTTGAGCAGGGAGGTTGGACTAGATGATCTCCAGAGGTCCCTTCCAACCTCAGCTGTTCTGTGAATAAGATTCTTACATCTACAGACAACTCCAGTCTGTTTTAGACAGTTCACACCAGCCCCAAGGCTTTATTCTGTGAAGGTTATAAGGTTGTAATCTTTTGTCATACTTAGGAGCTGTTTTCTGTTAAACCAAAAAGAAGTTGGTGAAATACTCTTTATAGATGCTTTCGTGCTTTCACTTGAGCCCTGTGGAGTTAAATCAAGTAATAAAATGAGTTGTTCTTGGAATTAACTTCAAGGTTCCTGTATAAATTTTATTCCTTGGAACAACGCAAAAGGTGATGTTGACCTTAGTTAAGACGTAACAGTGAAAGTGAAGGATCTTGTTGTATACTCAAAATATCAATCAAATGCTAGTCCAGAGGTTAGGGCAAGAATAAAGATGCATTACACATGGGTCAGTAAAATTAGTACTTCTATACTTCCTGCATGTACAAAAACAGTGGCAGTTTGACTTCAAGCTGTAGTGCATGTGATAGCTTGATTCTTTTGTTACTTTTTGTACTTGCAAAAAAAGTGTATGCCATCAAGGATCACATGTTGTTTTAGCAATTGATTAAAGAGTGTTTAGATTTAACAGAGGTCAGATGGAATAGGGAAGCAGCAAATTGCCTGAACTATTTTATGTAGTCTAATCTTGCTTTAAACTTGTGTGCTTTCACAGCCCAGAAGACTTTAAAACATAGAAGAGTAAAACATTTTGGATATGAATTTTGCTATGATAGCAACAATGTTGAAAAAGAAAAACCTTTACCTGGAGGTGAGAACTTTCCCATTAAACAATATTTATTTTAAACCAATATTCAAACTATTATATCAAACTTCTTAGCCTCATTAAGGTATGGGTGTAAGATTCTAATTAAAGGAGAGGCAAAAGCCTAGCGAAAGGAGAGTTTTCATTGGATCACTACACTAAACAGTGCTCTAGAATGGGATCCATTTGTAATTAATGTGTGTGCTTGAAGCTTGTTTTTAATCACTTGCAGCTGGGGGTTGCTATCCTTTTTTGAGGTCTAGTCAAATATGACTTTTGGGATTGTAATTGTCATTCTTTTTTAGTTTTTGTTTCATAATGCAATTACATATTACAAATTACATATTAATTTGTGTGTGGGGGGGTGACATATATGGCTGTGTATATTTATCTTGACTAGCTTGAAGCTTTTGGATGCACACCAAAAGAAAAAAATTTCCTTTAGACTGAAAGCGGTCTTGAAAAGGTTTGAATAACTCATTTGGAGTTGAGAGCTCTGAGTCAGAGAAATGCAAGTGAGTCATCTTATAGCCTTAGATATAAAAATGGTAAAGGGGGGGATTAAATTCCAATAAAACTTTAAATATAAAGTTTTTAAGGTGCTACGTGTGTACAGTGGTGGATATAGCTTACAACAGATACGTTGTGCTTGCATTGGAGTTCTAACAATGAACTGTATATAAACATAAGAGCATTGATATTTGAGCTATTTTCTGATTTCACAGCTGGAATATTTTGTGTGTGAGGGGAACACAACTAGGGCAAAGACTTCACTGGCAGAAAACAACAAGTAAAAATCAATAGATTCATGAAGGGATTATTATTAACATGTTTGTGGATGATACATTGAACAGAATTTTACAGTTAAGTTATCATCAGGTATAATAGCAAACTAAAGATTCAGTGTAACTTTCATTCCAGAGCTAAAAACATTAGATTTAACTTCAGCTGATTTTTTTGGAAATATTTAATCCAGCATGTAATTCAGTAACAGATTTTTAAGGGATAAAATTCTTAGAGAGATCTCAACACAATTTCTGACTTTCTGCATAGTAATTTTTCTTCTTGACTGCAACTCCCATATTACTGTAGTTGATGGAAACTTTGCCTCTGATTTAATAAGCTTTTATTTATGTGTAGAGATAATGCAGTTTGCATTTGCAAAAAGTGGGTCTAGTCTGCTTGTGAATGTAGAGGGCTTGGAGGAATGGCCTTTCTAATTGCAAGATGTTGTAAATATATCCGACTTGCAGATCAAGCGCACAATTTTGATATATGTGTTATAGCAAATGCAGAGTGGTCTTTATTAAAGGTGGCCTCACATACTTATGAAGCTGTTCATTTGTCCAATTGTTATATTTATTTTAAATAAAAAGTGTAAGAAGCTGTCTTGCTTACAGTTTTGTTTCTAAAACTAGGTCTCCCTGAAATTTGCAACCTGTTCTTGGAGAATTGCTTGAAGCAGGGATATATCAGACATAAACCTGATCAACTGACTGTGAATCAGTATGAACCCGGACAAGGTAAGTGTATTTGTCCTTTAAAAAGTCTGAGCTCCTCACCCTAACTGAACTTCAGAAGAGAATAGCATTGAAATGGATCCTGGCAAAATGACAAGGTTTTAAGTGCTTACTTAATATATTATCTTCGAGAAGCTTTGGTGAATTGAAACTAATGTCTTCATACTGTCTTATGGATTTGAGAACTTGTATTTAAAAGTACAGTTTTGATACCATTGTAATGGAAATGGAGTTGTGTTATGGGATGGAGCTCCAGAGTCCTGAGGCATAGCAAACAACCTAAACATAAAAAGATGCAGAAATAAATATTCATGTTTGGCTTTGCACTTAAGTGCATTTTTCAGTTACTTTTCCAAACTCTCCTGCTCCCTGTGCTGTACATACAGTGTCCAAGAAACAGCTCTTGTTGTTAGTATGCATGATATAATGTTAGTATTTGTGATATATGGGTTCTTTAGTGTGATGCAAGCAGCCATCCCTTATCTGAGGGATAAGAAATTACTTTATTCCAGAAGTCTTTCCCAAACCAAAGACATCTGAAGAGAAATTGGCTGCTAACCGCACCTCTAGGGAATAAATCATACACTTTGCTTTTTGCTAAGGTCAGTTGTCAAGGCTAAGTGTCTGGCTTCTTTTCTGTAGTGGATATCTAGTTTGTCCTTAGGAAGAAAGGACAACAACTTTTCTTTTGGAATTAATGCCGAACAGTTAATTTGGAGTCTGCTAAAGAGAGGTCTGAAAAACTGATCCCATTTTTTTTATGTACCTGACAGTCAGTTAAACTGATGCGGTCACATACTGCTGGCTGGAACATCTCAGGAGATTAGTTAGAACTGTAGATTTCTACCAGGAGTAGAAGGACTACTTTTTAAAAAAAAAAAAAAAAAAAAAAAAAAAAACGCAAAGCAAAATACCCTTTCTTAAGCACAATTTGCTAGGGCATGAGAGAGCATAGAGTGCAGTCAGATTAATACCCTTAGTGTCTGTGTTAAGAGCCAGATTCTGTCACTGGACATTAAATTTAAAGTTTTAAAAAGTGACTGATGACTTCAGGTATCTTAGCTGTAGGGGCCGTGCGTAAGTTGCATTAAGTTAATTTCTTCTTGAGGGCACTTTTTTCAGTTGGGTTCTTAAGAGTGTTAAAAGTGGTGGATTTATAGTGAAATTTACCATCCACTTTTGAATGCTTGGGCGAGTATGTGCTGCATACATGGAGTATGAACAGCATGTAGTTCAGTGTGATTTCAGTTCAATGGATTGAAGTTGAAGAGAGCAGTGCATATTCTCTTGTTACAGTGTGAATTGCACTGACTTCAATGTGCATGTGAAGGCAGAGTTTGAGCTTTATGTTGATGCAGAGTTATAACCAAACATAGATACCTGACCTTGGGTCAGTTTTCAGGTCTGGCCAGTTTTCTGTCAGACTAAATATTGGCCTCATAAAGCGTTTGTGTTGATTTCACTGAAACAAATGTAACTCAGTATATTTACATCTGGAGGTGAAATCTGGTGTATAATAAGGAGACTTTTTACAGCTCCTTGACACTGTTAGGAAAAATGGTTTTTAACTCAGAAAATTTGATAGTTTCCAAGATGAATATGGGCAGAATTTTTAATAAGCAGACATAAATGTTTTGGTTTGGTTCAAATAGGAGTTATTTATCTGTCTGAGCCCATCACGGTGTCAAGGGAAGGTGTAGTTGCAGTTCTTCTGAGCTGCCTGTAGGCCTTGCTCCATGGCTGGTGACAGCTTCCCACCATGCACTGTGATCTTGTGGTGGCTTGCAGGCTGCTACTTTGGCACTTGGTATTAAAATGTGTGGTGCAGGCTTCAGGGAATGGCAGTTCCTTTCTGATTAGCTGATTCTTTTAAAAAAAAAAAAAAAAATTCTGTCCCTTTGGAAATTCTCGAATGTACATGATTACTTATACACCAACAGATGTACTGTCCAGGAGTTAGCCTGTTCTTGCTGCGTGGATTTCTGCTGGTAGCTACAAAGCAGAGGCGGGGTTTGACCCCCTGTAGTGCCTGTATTTGTTAGTAGTGAAAGGGTCCTAATTCTGAAGGTGGGAGCCTTAGCAGAGTCATTGCATGGCATTACAAGGAATATTTGGCATGACTCTTGCTCTGAGAAGAGATTGAGAGGAAAATACATGGTCGTGGATGAACTAAAGCCCAAAATCACCTTGTGCAACTGTTGGTTCCAAGGTGCTTAAGAAGAGAATATAACTGTCTCAGGAGCTCACTGTATCAAGGAGAGCATTAAGTATCTTCAGAGGGTGAATGAGGCCTTTGAGTGCCAAAGAAAAATATTTAGAAACCAGAAGAATACAATAAAATGTTTAGAAACCAGACTGGTTTCTAAATAAGCTTATTTTTTCTCCAGTGATTGTACAGGACCCTTGGGTTAACTGTGCGTCTGATGTGGGCATGATAGACTAATCTGGTCCTGGATTCTTTTGGAAGGCAACTCTCTCCTTTATGATAAGTTTCATTTTTTGAAAAATACATTTCACTTTTCTATGTGGAGATCTATGCAGAAAGAGCTTACAGAAAGATATTACTCTGTTATTATAGTGACTTTTTTGGCATTTCTTATACAGGAATTCCTCCTCATATCGATACACATTCTGCTTTTGAAGATGAAATAATTTCTCTCAGTTTAGGAGCTCAGGTAAACTTAATGTTTGTTTCTAAATATTTTGGTGATGCTTTACTGTGAGCTTTCATTTTTATATTGTTTAATAAGTTTTCATTTGGTTTTCCTTGGTGTCCTTCACACTCATCTGAGTTCAGTACCAGGCGTGTAAGGTAATGTGGTATGCTAAGTAAATAAGCAACTGCAATGAAATGTTGTTGTCAGTGAAGATTTGCCAGTGATACCAGTGATGCTGGAATAGTCTTGTTTGTTAAATCGTAGCTTCCAATTCTTCATTAACTTCCTTTCATTTTGTATTCATCGTAGAACATCACTCCTGTTTATATTTCTAATTCCATTTTCTCCTGTGTCATCCCTTGTTCCCTCTGGTCTGCCTAAGCCTGCCACTGTATTTGTGCTCAGTACAGTGGGCTAATGTAGATGTATTGCATATAGAGAGTCCAGTCAAAGTCTGAAGCCTACGTGAGCTTCCAACCTGTGCAGTCAGAGCGGGAAGGAAAGTGGAAGAACAGCAGAGTGAACTGGCATAAACTCATGCAACTGGTCAAGAGTAGGACTAAGAATTAGAGTTCATGTCCTCTACCTCCTACTCCTCTAATTAGTCTCCTCTTTTTTGTTTAAATTCACATACTGCATCTGTGTCCATCCCTGCTTTACAGATTTAGCATTACTTTCTCTGTGTTAAGCACTACTGCAGCGAGTCTTTGCTACTTGGCCTTCCCATCTTCCTACTTTTTTCTTGAAAACGTTCATATTCTGCACTTTCACATAACAGTGAAAGTAAGCAAGGTAGCTGTCTTGTGCTTTTGCAGCAGGGATGCTGTATTGCTGCATATTTGCATGATGCTAAATAACTAGAAGCCTAAGAAAGCTAACAACAGAAGGTTATAGCGGTGGATAATAGAAGCTTGACTTTTAAAGCGTTGAATTTTTTCATCCACAAGCTGTGAACTCCATATGAGAATGATTTATTCTGCTACTTGTTTGTTCTGGCACTGGTGTGCAGAGGACACAGGTGTGTGTGCATTTGGAGTTGTACCGGTATCCTGATAGTCAGGACTCTCTTGTTATAAAACAGCAGCTTTGCTTGTTGGTCTGGGTTTGTCTTGCTGCTCTAGGTAGAGAGAAGAGCATAGCTGGGTATTCCAACTGCTGGACTTTGAATTGTATATACTTCCTCTTTCCTTTTTGCAGGTTGTTTAGTCCATGTGGAACTCCCGGGACTGGGGGTGAGTCTAAGTAGGAATAATAGCTATCCCATTCACATATGCAGCAGTGGCACCTCTATATTGTTCTTAATTGCTTGAAAGGGTGGTGCCAGTGTTAACATGCATTCCCCTGAGTCAGATCATGTTCATCTAACCCACAGCAGCATTTCCAAAGGGATCTGCAAAGAGTAAGTGTGTGTGGGATTAGCTGCGTTTTAGAATTGCGCCGTCTGGGGGTGGCTACCCCATGCCCCTTCAGTGCTTAACCTTGTTTCTAGTTAGTGTTTTCTTCTCATTTGACTGCGGTGATATCTTTAACTGTGTCAACAGCTCTGTATTAGTGCATGTGAGAACTTCCTTGTCTTTCTTGCAACTTCATGGGACTCTAGGAGAGAGGCTCTAATTGATTTTGGGTTCAGTTTGTCCTTCAGAAGTTTAGTTCTCTAATACGTGCTGAGCATTCAAAGCAACATAGCAGCAGTAGGTGAGTCCAACTTATAGCTATTTCTAAGTTGACCTTGTAAATTAAAAAAACAAAGTTATGTTAGTTTTTTTTATAAAAAACTGTATTAGAGCTGCTGTAATTTCACCTCCCTTTCTACGTAGCTTTCAGGCCCCAGGCTGCTTACGCTTTCCGTTTCAACTGAAAGGCCGACTCTGGCACAGAGCCTCTGTTACTTCATCAGTGAGGTACTATAGGCGGTGCTTTTCTAGATGATTGTATTATAGCACACCTTTGTGATGGTCTGAAACAGATGGCAGAGTGATTTTAGTCACCTGAGAAATACAAACCTTTCCAGGAGGTAGACTGCCTGGAGCATTATGATGCTTTTAAAATTTGGGAAGTGTATGTTTCAGTCATGAAAGCAGTCAGACTTGGGCCATTTCTGGATGTTTCAGACACAGGCATTGGACACAGTCTGTTTGGTAGCCCCCAGGTTTCAGTGCCTTTTCCTAATGGACCATTAATGCACTTTTCAGATGCAGACAGTCAAAACACACATGTAGTAAAAGAAGCCAGTAGCCCATAAAATGCTGCATTATTTAATGGCTTTTTTTCTGACGCCTCTACAACTTTTAATGATTTCTTTAATGTGTTTTTGTGCGCTTAGATCTTCATCTGCTTTTAAAATGTAAATGTCTGCTGCAGTAATGTGCAAGTTAGCAATTTTATTCCCATCGCAGTTTTCTATATACAAAATTTACACACTGATAATATATTGTTGCAGTTAAAAACATAAACAACATCATATTTCTTGTCTTTTCTTATTCTCCTCAACAGATGCACACATTTAAATAAAAAGTGCCATAAAGAAAGCAAGTGGTAGCCCAACTGGTTCTATGTCCTATTTGTGAGGCTGGCTAACTAGATACTTCAGAGGAAGACAAGATAGCAGAATGCCTCATGTGTTATTATATTAGGTCATGGAAAGATCTTTCTGTCTTTCCTTCAGCTGTTTTGTGGCTGTATGTATTGTATCATGACTAATTTCAAGTTGTCCTGTCATAGATTGTTGTATGTGCCCTGTCGCTGAAGAACCTGAACATTTCCGTTGTTGGTATATTTGTCTTTACAGGACCTCTTGAGTTAGGCAGGTACTAGTAACTCAGGTAAATGTCTTGGCTTACAAACAGGAAGTCTGTAGCAGACCCTGGGACGAAACACAAGTGCTTTACATCCTAGCTTAGTGCCTCAGCCATCAACATAGGTTCTCAAACCTGTTACATCTTCAGTGATATCTCCAAAACCCACTGTCGAGAATCAGTCCTTTCCTCAGTGCAGAATGAGTTTATCCAGTAAGAAAGCACTTTGTACTGTTACATCAGAGTGATCACTGTAAGTCTAATTTGATTTGGCAAATTCGTTTTATGTTGCAGAGGGACTAGCTGTTAGCACATAGATTTTATAACTTAAATATGAACAAACAATCCAGAGAAGAAAATAAGGGCATTATTTGTCACAACACTGCTTTTGTTTTGCATTAGATAGCCTACAGCAATCCGAGTTGTTATGCTTATAGGAAATGAGACAGAAACACAGGTCTGAGATTCTCTTCCCTAACTCAGTCACATGAAACAAGTTTGTCTGTCAAGAGGCACAGTGGAATAAAATGGTCAATTGTGTTCCAGTTGGTGCAATATGGAGTGTTTTAGGGGGGTTGCTGGACCAATTAAACTTGATATAGGAGAAAGTCTCACTATTACTTTGGACTTCTGCCTAGCTTAATAAAACCATGAAACAGTTTGAGGGCAAAACAATGAGACATGTGATGTTTCTCATGCTGTAATACTCCAGGAAAGGTGAGACTGGCAGGACAGGCTGCTCGCTTGTCAGATTTTGACCTATTTCTTTGGCATCTTCTCAGTAACTGCAGAATAAAGCAAGACTTCCAAAATGTCCCACTGAATTTCTAATGGCATTGTATAAATCACCACATTTGTCCTTATTTATAGGAGCTGGTAAACTAAAAATCTTAAGGAGACTGTCAGCTTAAATTCTGTAATGTTTAATATAACTCAGAAGTTGAGATAGTAGGACGAGAAAGGCAATGGGTTAAAATTGGCTCTCAGAGTTTTATTAAGTTTAATGGCAAACCGTATGTCCCCATTCCCATGAATTTGAACAGAGTGCTACAAAAGAGGGAGCAGTTCTTTCTGTTAAGTTCTTTCTGTATTGATTTGACTAAGGTGTTATTTTCAGTGCCTCCATTTGGTGTCTCTAGAGATACATAATTTTACAATATTTCATTTGAGTAACCTGGCAAAGTTGGTTTGGAGTATCTCAGAAAAATCCTTGTTGAAGCCTGTGTCAAGTTTCCTTTTGCAGGTTTGCAGCAAGAGCTTGATCGATATTGAGATTTCTGTTCTTCTGCTTTTCCTAATTTGCCATTTAACATGCTGTCACATAAGCCTTGATTTGTTAAATTTTAGAAATACAGAGGTAACATTTCTATGGTGTTCTGAGTTGTGTGTGAGTATGCAACCCAGAGAAGAATTTTCCTTTGCTGGCTGCAATTTTTTTTACCCCCAATAGTCAGTGATACACTGCAGTCCCTCCTCCTCTCAGTTCTGCCTCAGCCTGTTGAAGATTACCGTTGGACACCCACTGCTATCCCCCTGCCAGAGACTGAACCATGATCATTGTTTTCCCAAAAGGTTTGTGTTGTGTTGAGTTGGCACCTTGCGCTATTTACGGTGTTCTGTCCTGTTTTCCTAATATCCGGCCCTGATGTGTTTCAGGCTTGTCGTTCTCTTCTCCTTGGCCTCTACTATTCCACCTCGAGTGCCTTACTCTGCTTCTTATCCCTGTGCCTTGTCCTGGCAGAAAGCTAGTGTATAAACATTGAGAACTGCTGCTGTGGTGCCTTGGTTAGGCCCCTGACATAACTTCTCTGAAAGGGAAGCTTCAGGGTTTTGAGCCAGATTCATGGCTCAAGGTTAAGCAGGAAGGCTGAGAACATGGGGTAATCCCTGACCTCTGCCTGTCTTCTGTTCATCTGAATGCATATTCAGGATGTCCTAGCCTCCAGATATTAAGAGCCTTGACCTAAAAAGAAAAGCAGTGGCTTTTAAACCTTGGAAGCAGAGCAATATTGCAAAGAAATACCCCAGAAATACCCCTTTTGAAATATGTATGAGCAATGGTAGTCCTAGAACTGATGGAAGGAGGTACCCTGCTATTATCCTTCTTTCAGACTGATAATTTATTCCTGCAGTTTTGTTTCTTATTGTTAATCTATTTCTAATCTATGTTGGTTGAGGAGTAATAAGAATACAGAGACAGATAAGAAATCTGTAGGGGCTGTAGCAGTAGCTGTTTCTGTGGTAGTTGCTTGGGAAAGTTTTTGTCAGAAGCCTTTAGAAAGTCTAGATTGTATCCAGCCATTGACAGTTACTTTGCATCTGTTTTGAGTTTTTGATTGAGTTCTAACAAGGTAGACAGGCACTGGGTATTGTTGTGTTAAATGTGGGGTCCCAATCATGTTTTGCTTATCTTGGTAGGTTGCTAATTCAGTATAGTTTGCTGCTTACGTTTGCATCCCCTTTATTTTTCTTTTAAGGGAAGTCATAAAGCATCTTAGCTATTTGAGAAATAATTCTGGTAGCGTCTGTAAGAATTTGAATAAGCTTTTTCCTCTTTCCATACTACATAGCATAATTGTAGTACGTGAAATTGTAGAATAAAAGTGATCATTGTTTAAAAAGGTATTGGATTGAGAAGAACAAAAATGATCGCTGGCAAAAATGGCAGACATTAAAATTAATCACTGCAGTCTAATGCTGAGTTCAGAAGTTTGTTCAAGTGACTGTAGTGGGGTCCCTTAAGCTTGATAGCATTTTTTTTCGATCCATAGACATATTTCTTGAGCTGTGCCTATCATACAGCCATGGGTTCTATCAGTTCCTGAAGAGGTACTTCAGTGGCTTCTGTATCATTTAGGGGGAAGCCCCAAGCGACTGTATTTATATCTATATACCAGATTCATCTGATTTTTTCCATTTAAGGTGGTAGCTCATTTTTGGAAACTAGTGGAAAGTTTCTGCATGTGAAAGGTGTTTTGAGCACCATGAGCTAAATATGTTAGGCTTTCCAGCTGTGCTGTTATTGTGAGGCATGCTGTAAATGAATGGGTGAATGAATTTGCTGAATGCTCTGTTATGTGTATATGCTGGACTCTTGCAAGGATAGGCAAGCCATTTGATGAAACTATGCCCTTATCATGTTTACTCTGTACAAATATGTCTTATGTGTCTCTGTCAGTGTCATCACCAGACTGCACTGTGATTGAGGTTGGATCAGATACAAGACCTGTCAAAATCAAGGGAGAGCTTCCTGTTGATGTGAATGAACGTGGAATTGTGCCCTCTAAGATAGGCAACAAAGCATGTATCCCTTTGTGATTATATTTATAATAGTCTTACTGTCTTTTCAGGCAAAAATGGATATTCAGTAACATACTGTTCTGAATTTTTATCTTTCTGCCCTGGATGTCTTTTTTGTGCTTTCATAAAGGATTCTGCTCCTAGACGTGGACATGTCCTGCTGATGTTTCCACCTGATCAGTTATTTTAATTTCTGCAAGGCTCTTGAAAGCCTTGCTTTCCTCTTTCACGTAAATTGTTCAGAGAGGCCCGTGTGCTGCAATGCCTGTCGCCAACTTGCACTCTCCCCTAGCCTTGGCTGTTTCTAGGCTAACTCCTTTTTTAGCCAAAGGTAGCGGTAGACACCCACTGGAAGGCTTATGCAGGCAAGCATTTGTTTCTCAGGTGCTTTAAGAATCTGCTGACTGTTCTTGACTCGCACTCAAACAGAACTGACCCAAAAGCGCTGATCCTTGCGTCGTTTCTCTAGGAACTCTGTGACACTAATTTGCTGTAAAGTAAGACAGAAACATAGAGGTCTTACCTTCCTCACTCCCTCCTCAGTTCTGTGGGAGGAACAAAACCAAAGCTAAGCTAAGAGAGAAGCTGTGTTTTAAAGTTTTGTCATTTTAAAAAACCTCTTCCCCCCCCCCCCCCGCCCCTTCCGTCTTGGTGAGACATTCCAATTTCCAGCTGCCTCTTTGTATGAGTTGTTGCTGCTGGGATTCTCAGAGGTCTGGCATTCAGTACCGGTGGGCGCATATTGGGCAAACAGCTCTGGGAAGCTTGTCTCCTTGCTCTCCCTTTGGTAGGGTGTGTACTAGCCTTCCTTTCTCTCCATAGAAGAAGGAATCTTCTCATCTCTCTTGCCTTTCCATGAAGCTTTTCCCAGTGTGCCAGGCCTGCTAACTCTTAAATTGGTGAGAATCCTACTTCTGCCCTGGGGAAGGGCAGCCTACACTTTGACTGCTCTAGGATCAGGCCGCGGCATATGCTGCGACTTGTTGAGTCGTGATTCCTCTCCTGTTTCTAGCTCGGCTAGAGCAGAAAGTAGGCTTGGTCCGGTCAGTGGAGTGATTTTATGTTTCTTCTATGCACGTTGCCCGTTATTTTGGCTGCTAAGAGTTCCCCTCTCCTCCTGGTTCCTACCACCTTGCTTTCTTTGCAGCCAATAGGAAAGAATTTTTCTACCATTCTCTTTTTCTCTTTGAATGGCTGGTGTTGAGACAGGGATGAGGGAAGGATGATGGTGTTGGCCTTACCTCCTCTGGACAGCAGCATCAGCAGTGAATGCAAGGGAAATGTGGAAAGAGAGACAAAAGAAGTTGGAATTAGGAGGAAATAAGTTGGAAACCAAATCCATTCATTATCACATGGAAAAAATACCCAGAGACGTTACAAAAATGTCATATAGTTCCAGTTAGTTTTTTCACAATCACACCAAAATCCTACTGCGAGTAAAACATTTTCTAGAATGTTTAAACTCTGCAACAGGTCTCCTGGTTTTCTGACTGCAATCCCATCTGCTGAATAAAGAAGGAAAACTTCTGCATAATTCATTTATCAGCTTGATTCTGTTTTAAAGTACCTGTTGTTTCCGAGTTATTTGCTGTTTCTGTAGCATTCTGCTCTAACCTTTCTTATTTTGTATGCTGAAGCAGCATCATTTCATTTCCAGTTCTCAGACGTCTAGCTGTTTTGGCTTTACTTTGAAGCACAGATACGTAGATTGAATTTTGTAGTGGAATCAAATGTACTTCCTGAAAAGTCTTGCTATTCCATAGCTTTTTGAGAGACTTCTAGTTGGTTTTCATGTAGTGGAAAGTATGAAGATAGATTAAAAATCTTGCAAAGAAATATTAGAGTATGGTGCAATATACTGTTCTCTTTAAGCTAAGACTTTTTTTTTTTTTCTTTTCTTCCACTTCATTCCCCCCTGTACTCGTCACTGATACATAAGCTACTTTTCAGTAGGATAGGGGGGGATAGATTAACTATTTAAATATGAAGTTACTGTTAATTCCTGTGAAAGATGTAATCATCCTAACAGAACAAAACTAATACAGTATTTCAGTTTACCTTTAATATTTCTACAGCTCAATTTATGTTCAAGTCAGGTTTTAGAATGTCGTTCTTGGAATACAGTTATGCTGTATTTTAACTTTAGAAGTCTCCATATTGTTGTTTGCATATAATTTCTTTTTTTTTTGTTAAAGAAATGTTAACTAATGGGAGAGATTTATCAGTGGAAGTCACTTCTATTTTGTGTATTATTTTTAGAAGATTCGTAGTTGGTACATGAAATAGAATCCTGGAGTCTGCCACAAATTAACAGCAAACAGGCTGAGCTCTAGGGCATTAAAAAGTCATTATCCATAGTTGTTGCATTTCAGCAGTACTTTAGTCCTGGAATTCAATAAAGAAACCTAATTTCATTAGCCAGTGACATCATTCTCTATTGTTATAGGAGCCTATTTTAAGACTTTGGCAAATTTCATATAAAAATTCGCACATATACAGTGAGCTGTGGTATAATCAAAACACAAGCCAATCACAATTAGTCTGTAAGCAAAGAAACACGCTTAACTTGTTAAGCTCTTGCTGTGACATATTGCCTCAGCCTTGAACTGGACTTTGATAATACCAACAAAAGTATAGCAGCTGGAATTTGAAGTCTGTCTGCCTTTATATCATCTTTTCAAATCTGAGCATCTAGTGTACTGCAATATTCTGTTTCTGTTTTTCCTGTCCGCAACGTGTAGTGTTTTAGGAGTTGTTTCTCCACAGAGCTTTTATTTCAGGAGATTTTACTTCTGGAAATTTTCAGTGAGGAGCTAGCAATGTAGAGCAGTTGAGGACTGACCTCTTACCTGCGATTCTGAATAGAAAACATACCCATGTGCCAGTCAAATATGTGAGGTGCTGTTTAAAGTGCACTGGAGCTCTCGGACCTGTGATCCTGATCTATGTGACAGGAAGAGATTCTGAGTCAAGGTAGAGAGGGGTGTGCTCTAGACAGAGGGGAGAGTGGATGAATCCAAAGCAGCCTCCGGGTGTGCAGGGCAGGGCAGAGCCAGATGAAGCTCTAGTTCTCTGTTCTCGGTTGCTTGGGAGGTGTTCTTGTTCCTCCTCCTCCTCTGCTGCTGTTGGCATCGCTCTGCAGTATCCTTCTCATCCTTTAGTGTCCCGCTCTTGTCATCCTGCTGCAATGAGCAGCACACTCTACTGCTTTTAGCCCAAACCTGGATGTTTTAGATGCCTTTATCTTTCCTGCTCTAGATAACAGCTTTTCTGTTCATCCAGCCTTTCCCTGAACAGGTGCTGAATTAAGTTCTGTGGCACACCTTGATTGTGTGAGACTTGATGTCAGTTTAAGTTTTTATACATTGTTGCCTTTAGCAGCTGAAACAATTCCCCGTTTCTGTTGAAACATGCACAATGAGAAAACCGTTCTGTTGGTGTAGGTGAGATTTTGTTAATTCTAAGCGATCCCATCTCTGCGATGAAGGGCGATCTGTTCCTAGGGTGTTGTGCCAGCAGATCGTTGCCAGGTTGCTTTTGGGCTAGGTCTCCTTCGTCATCATGATGCAGTGTCTGCAACCAAATAGAGGATAGTTTTATTTGCCAATGAATGAGTTTGTGTGTGTAAGCGATCATAGGAAGTTCATGGCCAAATGCTGAGGCCCCAGCAGAGCCCTTTTGTATAACTTTCAGCTGCAGTATGTGAAGAAACTCATTGGGCTAATGAAGCAGATGGGGAGGTGTGAGGGAACAAAGACATGATATTGTTTGTGAGGAAAGTCAGCAGTGTTGGACTAGTGCCTACACAAACATCAACATGTGTGGTTTTTTTTTTTAATTTACTTTTTTAGATCTACTTTAAGATAATACATATATTTCAGGCGTCTGTGGTACCTTCCAAATGCGACACAGTAGCAATTGTGTGAACAGATAAAACAATTTTCCTGAAGTGATTTTAAAGAAGTCTTTCAACATCATGCTGTGTTTTGAATTACACTTTATGGCCCTGGGAGGCATTATTGACCAAGAAAGTGGCTTTCATTATTATATATATATATTTTTAGGAATATACAGTTTTACCTGCTAAGGAATGATTCTTCTTTAAGCATTTAAGCAATTTTTGTAAATTCAGGGCCAGATCTTGGTTCCTCAGTAGATTTTCCTTTGTACAGTGCAGATACAGGAGATTAAAGAACAGGCCATGTGGACATTTCTATAGCAGTGGGTTAGAAACTGCATGATTAGAAACTTTGCTGGCTCTTGAGAGGTATGATGCAAGAGTTAGGGAAGGCACAATTTGGATATCTTGAACTCTGGTAAGTCTCTGTTATTATAATGGTCTCTGGGACAGTCGTTTTAGAGTTATGAGAAGTGCTGGTTGACCAATGTTTGCACTGGGCTATTTATATATTGGGGACAGTAGTACTTGGGGGACATGATTTTTGTGGTGGTACTAGTACAGAAAGGGGTTTTAATTAAGGCAAAACTGATTTGTGGCACCTGTTGAATCCATATAACTGGGTACCATGTTTAATAATATGTTATTTAATAATATATCATTGTCAATGGTATTCAGTCAAGGGTTAAGACACTTACATTTTAGTGTCCACAAGTAAGTGTATACCTGTGTGCTGTATATCTGAGCTCCACTGTAGTCAATGGAAATTGAGTTAGTCCAACCTAGGGAACGATTCAGATCACAGTGAAGTAGATCTCTAGCGCCTGGTTGTCTGAACCATCCCACAGGTTCCAGTGACCTAATAGGAGTTTAACCATACGCCTGTAGATGCCTAAATATACCTGTGCTAATCTTGAACTAGGTCCCACCCTATGACTTACAATTAACCTGGATTCCTGTCCTACAGTGTTACAGGCAGAAGGCTGAGACCTCTGGAGATGGGATAGTAAGGTGAGATAGATGAACGTCTCTGAGGTTTGTGGAGAGTGAGGGAAGAAAGTTTCCCGCTAAACAGGATGATGAACATGCAGCATGTCTTACCCGTGCCATGAAATATCCTGAACCTGTAAGGACTTGGGCCATCATACAACAGCTAGTGGATTTGTGCCACACACACATGGTGAAAGAGTACCGTCCTGAACCTGAATATTTCAAGTCCTCTTTGCTGGAAAGGACTCCTTATTCACCATAGACATTTTCTATTCCAAATTTGGAAATGTTTGTTGACTTTGCTAATGTCTGGTTTGTCCTATAGGAATTGTTATTTGTATTATGTGGAGACCATATTCAGTGCCTTAGCTTCTGCTTTAGAAAGCTTGCAATCGAGAGTTATAATGACTGGTGAGAGGATGAAAAATGTACAGGTAGGGTGGAGTGGGAATAAGATTTGGGATGAAAGAGTTCTGTTACACGCATTTGTAACCTTGGTGATATGAAAATTGCTGATGATGGTATGTTTTCACAGGTATTTGTAAGTGATTAGTGATACGAAAAAGATGGTATGTTCTCTTCAGACCCCCCAAATCCTTCTTTTTCTGCTTAGATGCTGAAAATCTCTTTTGAGAGTTTACAAGTTTTGAGCATGGGTGAAAGAATTGTGATTATTCCACAGCAGCACATACACAGCTGTGCACACCAGAATGCCATAAAAGTAATCGAACTTGGATATAACGTCACACAGAACAGCTGTGCCTGTGGTATAATGACTTGGTCAGTGCTTTCTCAGTAGACATTTTGTCTGCACCATTAAGCATGTAAATAATGAGTATTTACTTTCAGGACATAGACTAATACATTCAGTGCAAGTGTGAGGAGATATATTTAAGGATACAGAACTGCTTTCTTGTGCAGTCTGAGTCATAACTTGTAGAGATTGAGCTTTCTGGAGACTACTAGGATCATTTTGCCTTTTCAGTATGATAACAGAGTCCTCATGCTCTTCCATTGAACTGTACTCCGTTGGAGTGCAAACGGTACAGATCTATAGTATCAGGAAAGGAAAACGATAGATTTCATACGTTTGGAACGCGTTCTGCCCTGGTGTGGGTGGATACAATTCCCTGTATGTTAGGGAAGCATCACCCACCTATGTGAAGGAAGGCATATGCCTGAAAGAATGGAAAATATTGCAGAGAAGGCTAAGTCAATAAAAGAAACGAAATGAAGACTAACAGCATTAGCCTCTTGCTTAGCCTCTGTGTCCTAGAAGAGTTTAAGCTAAGAGTCAGGGAGGGCTTTTATTAAAGGATGAAAATTGGATGTTAGCAAAATTTAATAAACTGGATGTTGCTGAGGACTTGGCGGAGTATTTTTTTCTCAGTATTCACAAAAGAGCATCAAGGTCATATGCTGGGACTGGACAGCCTTTTCCAGAAAGGAGGAATTTATGCCTGTGCTGGAAGAGCAGGACAAGCGATTGTAATGCAACTGATCCCTTTTGCTATATGAACTGGAAGTCTTTTATGCAGAACGCTGATATTGAACATTGAGTTTTAATGCAGGTAATGATCTGGAAAGATGCAAAGGCTGTAGATAATGTCCTAACATATAGAAGAAATTGGAAACTTGGAAAGAGAGTTGGTAGGAACCATTAGTGTATTTGATAGGTGATCTTTTATGGATTAGGGTTTTCTTTTAGTGGCATCACTGAAGACATGCGTAAAGTGTGAAAAGTTGTTCAATGGGAAGCAAACATCCTTAAAAGAACCGAGAAGGATGTGCTCCAATGGCAAACCAGGGTTATCTAGCCATACGTGAAGATGCTTTTCCTACAGGAGGGATGTGCAAGCAGGGGAGACCACACTGCCGGGAAAGAGATGAGAGCTTATAACCCACATGGCCTGTGGGGAGGCTGTGCGCGTGTAATGCTGCATGTGCAACTAGGAGTTTGGGGATTAGCTATAGAAGGGTGCTTTGAAATTTGTAATGTTTGTTAAAATTTTGTAGGTGGCTAGTATTGCAGTTTATCTGTTGTTTTGCTGGTATACTAGAGCAACTGATCTAGAGTGATCAGGATCCTATCGTGGCCAAGAATAGATGGAGCATGTCCATACAGCTAAATTTGAGAACCTAAACATGAACCCAGGTATTGAGCTACCGATTCTCTGCTGTACTTCACTGTTAGTTTGCTCCTTGGCTCTTTGATCAGCTAAGTCTTTCCAACGCACAATATGAATAGGGTTATGGAGCTAGTTCATGTGACGGCCGTTCCCAAAAGGTGGCACGATGGATAACACCACACCGTGTTTGACCCCCTTCAGCTGATGTCAGCCCTGGAGGTTTGCAGTGTGCTAAGCACCTTCCCCACGTACACTTGTGCTGTGTCCTAGGGAATACAATACATTCCTTTTCACATCAGTGCTAAAACCCACCACCCTGATATGTTCCAACAAAGCCCCCTTAATGCTTTGAACACTTTCAGCTGCAAATAATAATTGTGTCTTAAGGGCATAAGAACACCTCCTGGGGCCCAAAGGAGTTCTGGGACCAAGTGTCACGTGGTGTCGATGTAGCTGGTTTGCTCTAGAGGGAGCCAGCTCTAAGCAGTGTGATGTGAGCCACTGTAGTCATTTCATCTCGGGGCTGGGAGTTGTCTCTGACCATCTTTTATTTAGTAATATAGATGTATGTGAAGTGGCACAAATTCAGCACTGCAGTCATTCTCCAATGGCAGCAATTGGTGTTGGGACAAGGCAGGAATTAATGGCATATCTTGGCTCTCCTCCTCTGTTTTATGCTGGTTGAAGCACTTTTAGCACCTTGTATTTGATGAGATGCACCCTTGAGCACAAAAGGAGAGTGGTGTATATTCCAGCTGAGACAACGCCTGCAGAGGAGTGGAAACCCCTGTCCAACAGGAATTAGCTTGGAAATGGCAATAATTTTCCTCTCCTTGTTCACTACCTGAATCTTGTAAACAGAATGCAGGCAAGAAGAGAATTTGGATCGTGGAGTCAATGGCGTACAAAATAGCTAGAAGAGATACCGCTACCCTGTATCCTGTTCACTGTATACACTCTCTTGCTTGTGGTTATCAAGAAATTAACAGCAAGGTGAGACTTTAGAGAGAAAAGAATGAAGTACTGTCAGTATTTTGAGAGAGTTTTAAAAAATTTATTTTGTAGACCTGAAGAAGAAATAATATAGACACTTCAAATTGTACAGTAAATTTATTTTATTATCCGACAGTAATTCACTGAATGGATGGAAAATTGAGTATGATTTTTGGAGAAAAAGCCTAGTAAGTAAATTAAATAGGTATTAGGACTAGCATCACTGTAGTGCCTAAATAGATAAGTAGGCATAGCAAGAGATACTACAGGGGGGAGGCCTGTGCGTATGTTGAGAGATTTTGAGGTAAGCAGTGCTGAAATGTTTCATCATCATGATCATCAATTTTGCACTCGTTTTTCTGAAGTATGACAAGAGACCATGGTACAAGAGGTAAATATCCAGTGTAGGTTGCATAACATACCTTTCCTATGACATGAATTATTTGGGAAGATAATCTCATTTTCTTTCCACTTAAAATTCAGCATCTTCCTAAATTTCAAATCTTGGAATTTGGTATGTTTTTTGTAGCGAATGTACAGGCACTGTGAAAGATATTATTGATTTGCTTCAGTCCTATGTAGGCCAGCAGGTTCATATCTCTCTCTGCCTAGAGCCCCAGTGTCCTGTTTGAGCTCTGTGCGTGTGCTTTAAATCTCTCATGTGTTTTTGAAGTAGACATTCTTTTTCATCTGTTCTACATGTGGGAAACTGAAAATGTGTCCTAGCTCTCTGAAAACTCAGCAGATAGTATCAGACATTTGTACTTTCTTGCCGGCCTTTTTTTTGAACTTTAGAGTATGTTTCGTCTAAGATATTCTATTAATATCAAATTGCATCAGAGACAAAGGACAGAATGTTGTCCTTCTACAGTGTAGCAGTGAAATACTCATTGATTGTCCATTGTCCTCCTAGTCCCATTGCATTATGTCTGTTTTGCTTTTGGATTGCTACTCATTTGATAGAACAACCATTCACCTCCATCCTCCTGGTTTTTCATGGGGTGCAGTACTACTGCGCTGAAAGGCAGTGCAGGCTTCATGTTCCCTGAGGAGTTGAGAAAAAGATGTTTTTTCCCTTTTTCTTTTATGTTGGATTCTTTTCTGTTTTTTATGTTTTACTGTATTTTATGCTGGAGGAACAATGTTCATCAAGTGGATATCTGCTTTGCTTTGATGCTTACCCATCCTTGAAAGCTGTTTACTGCTTCGTGTGCTCCGTTGTCATGATCGTTTTCTCTTAAATAATCTGGCATCATGACAAGGTATTAAATCTACAAGTAGGTATTATTAGTTGTTTGTGTTTCTTTCAAGTTCTTGGTATATATGGGCGCTTTTTCCATAGGTACAAAGAAAGAAGGTAAAAATTGTGTAAGATCAAAGCATCTACTTTTTTTATTTGTGAATGCAGTCCCTGGGCGATACACCATGGGCTTGCTGGAAATTTGATCTTTATTGACCGTGCTACCTAAGAGAATAAAGAAAATGGGTAAAAATGAAAATAGTAATTGGAAATAGGTCCCGTGGAGCAAAGCTGTCATGAGGCAGATTGATTCAGCAGTGGCAGAGTTGCTTTATTGATTGCAAGTCCTTAGTAAATTAAAAAGAGTACAAAATGCGTTAATCTTTTGTGTGTGTGTCTATGTGACAGTGACAACTTAAAATGTTCTGCCAGGATAAAGATGCACATAGGAATGTGGGAATGGTATCTACTGCAGTTGGTAATAGGCTTTTCGGAGAGAAAAATAGAGTTCTTCAAAAACCCTTCTAGGTTGAGTGTTCTTTACCGTACCATAGACAAAGAATAGCAGAAGCGCTGTTGCTTAGTTTTTAAGGCTTCAGGTGCAGTTATTCTAGATGAAGGAGTGAAACATAAGCATAGAATTTGCAGTAATTTTCTTCAAATGTTCACAACGGGTTTGTGCAATTTGATTATTTGTCTAAATTGCAATCTTAAATTTGTTCTTAATAGAAAAACTGCAAAATTTTAATATGTTTTAACTGAGGATCTCTGACTGCTACATAAACAAAAGTCAATTCTGGATTTGAATTTCTTACTCTTCCTCTTACTGCTGATTACTTAATGCAGTTGCTCATTTGTAAGTAAATTAATTCTTTATTTATATTTTTCCCCCAAATTGTCACAGCAGCACAGTGTGAGATGGTGGTAGTACAGAAGCTTTTCCTCCACAGAAAAGGAGGGAGCGGGAGTGGAGGTGGGATCCTAGACTGGTGAGGGCTAGGCTTGCCAGATGTTTTGTACAATATGTCATCTTCTGTTTTTCAGTCTCAAATTCTATACCACCAGAAACTGGTTTCCTGTTGTCTTGCTAAAATTCAGCCAGGATTACATGCTCCGTTCTTTTACTCTCTGCTATTTTCCAACCACTTTTGCCTAAAATCCCGGTTACCAGTGACAGTTTTTGGCCTGTCGTTCCCAACGTGCTATCTGTTACAGAGTGCTCTGAACCTCCGCTTTTCTAGATGCCCAAGTGCTAACAGGACAGGATTTGAAGAACCTCTTTTGTTAAGAGGCTGTGGGGACCATGCTGATGGTGGGAGAAGAGGAATTGGAGATTTGTGAAGTAGACCAGCTGAGAATGCAGGGAGTCAGAGGAGCTGGTTCCAGCTGGTTTGTAGAGCGTTCCAGCTGGTTTGTAGAGCGTTCCAGCTGGTTTGTAGAGCGTTCCAGCTGGTTTGTAGAGCGTTCCAGCTGGTTTGTAGAGCGTTCCAGCTGGTTTGTAGAGCGTTCCAGCTGGTTTGTAGAGCGTTCCAGCTGGTTTGTAGAGCGTTCCCCAGCCTGGCACCCAGAAAAGGGAGGCGGACTGAGTTCCTCTTCCAGTTTTCTCTGGAAAGAGGGAGCAGAACTGGAAAGTGTGGGAGACCCCATAGAGCTTACAGTTATTGACCCTCAGAGAAAGTGCAGTTTTTGAATGCCATCTATAAGAAGAGGGCTTTGGTACTATTACTGACCCAAAGAGAGGGCCAGAGTGGTAACTGAGCCTCTGGGAAGGGATATGGGATAGCGTCTCATTTTCACTTTATTCTGCCGTTCTTCTGAAGAACCCAGTCCCTGTCTTACCCTCTCACGCCTTTTCCCAACAGCAGTGACTCAAAAAGGGAAAAGATAGACTGAGATATCATCTCATCCCTTTAATCCAACCACTGCCCTCCCCACTTCTCTTGTTTTTCCTTCTCTTACTTGCTGTCCTTGATTAGTCATTCTGTGACGTTCTTTGCCTTGCCAGAGATAGCTACTTCTTTTTACGGAGGCTTGCCCTTAGCTGTGCTTTATCAGACAGCCTCCTCATCTGATCTGTGAAGTCACTGCGTTTTCTCCTTCCTCATGCCATGCTTCTCTGAGGATGCTCAGAGGAAAATGCTAAGGGCAAAGGAAAGAGTTTATATTAACAAGTGGCTGTCATTTATCTATTTGCGTAGCTATTGAAATATTTCATAATCGTTAATCAGCGCACATAGGTAGGCTGTGTAACCATGTGAGCATATTCTCGTTCCCCCCATGTATCTCTTCCCCTTTCAGCCCCGTTGTAGTTTGCAACACTCGTCATTTCTTGCCTTAATTTAGATAGTTCAGCAGGAGAAGGAGCTGTGTCACTCTTTGTGGGTGGTACTATGGTATAAATAAACATTTTTTTTTCCTAAAAATGTAAATGTCATCCTAGTTTCCTCCAGTGTGCACGTTGTTAAACAGTTAGCGTTGTCAGTGGTAATCTGTAGTGTTTAAAACAGTCTTGCTTATGTAGTGTCTTGTGCTTTTTTGGGCTGAATGAGATCATTGCACCGTTTTCTTTGTTAAACACGTCTGCACACAGAAGCAGAACTGCTTAATTTGTTTCGATCAGGCTTACTGTAGTAAATCTGCTTTTAAATTGTATTGCTTAGTAGGTTACAAATCAGATGGCACCACTTTCATGGTGCTCATTCTCCAGTGTAGCTGGAGCCACTGACTTTAAAAGTTTTTGATTGCTTTTCTTTTATGCTAAGTCTTCCATAATTCACCTGGCTTGCTTAGATGACCTGCTGCTTATTTTCCACAGCAAGACTTTCTCTCATTTGGGAAACGTAAAAAGCCCAGACGTTCCTAGCCCAGACAGAAGCAAAATGTAGCAGTGCCATCTGGGCTGTGAAATTGGCATAAAGCTGAAAGCGTTACCTCGGTATATTGCCATGGCTAGAAGCCAGGTGGCAAGTAATAAAAGGATGGTCTGGTAGTTGATGTGTTAGTTTGGATCTTGGAGACTGCATGTGCTTGTGCTGCAAACCTCTATAAGAAAGCGGGCAGGTTGGAAATGATTTGTCTTACCTAATATTGGCTATCTAAATGTTATGTATGTACTCAGAGTTAATGGTCTCAAGTCGACGTGCTGTGAGTGGACAGGCGTTTTCAAAGGGCATAGGGTCATCCTACATCACTTAGCTATGTGCTTTAGATTAGGATGAATCATTCTATGGAAGATGCCTACCTGTCTCTGTCTGTGTAGTCTTCACAAAAAGACACAAGATGACTGCCTTAACCTAAGTGCCTAACTTCTAGGTGCCTGAGTTACAGCAAATGACCCCTGTCTTTAGCTAGCTGTCTTTAGTTGAGGGGTAATAATACTCTCCTACCTTATAGGAATGTTGTGTGGGTAAACACACAAAGGAAGCTATCGTTGTGAAAATACAACATAAAACCCAATACTTATTTTAATAATACTTTGTAACATTGTGTATCTATTATAATTATGCATATAATTAAAATCACAAATATGTATATGTGTGTGTGTATTTTATGTGGTTGCCTCAGAGTTTTGAACACAGTGCTAAAGGTCAGATCTTAAGGGTGCAGGATAGAGAAATGGAGGCTTTTGCTTCCCTAGGAAATACGTAGCTGTTCCATGGCAATATTCTGATTAACACATTGCGCAAAGGCAGAACTGCAAAATGCCTGGCATGGATATGGAACTCTAAGTCATGCTGATTTGCGGTGGCTGTTTTTCTTCTTTTTAGATTGTGATGGATTTCAAACACCCCGATGGCCGTACAGTGGCAATTATGCTGCCCCGACGCAGTTTGCTGGTGATGACTGGAGAATCCAGATACCTGTGGACACATGGGTATGTGTAAAAGCCCCTACGTTGCTGATAATAGGAGAAGAATATGTGTGGTTTGTTTTTGTTAATGTTATTTTGTATTTAAAATTGCTCTGAAATAAATGAAGTAGAATTTTGTAGTTAACTATGCAAATTCCCTCCTCTGCCTGCTCAGGTTACATTGAAAAATTGATAGTTTTGGGAAGCTAATTGCCAGTGCCTGAGGTGCGGTTTTTTCCTACTGTCACAAGCTAAGTTTCACTCAGTAGTTGTTGTAACGTTCATCTTTGCTGTGAAAGCCCTCAGTGACTCTAATCTGACAAAGAACTGAATGTAGGAGAAGTAGCTTCACCATTTCTCTTTGCTCTTTTCAGTACACAGCTTTTCTGAATGTATCACATACGCCAAAGTCTTTGGAGGAGAATTGGCTTAAGAGATTTAGTTCCCCTGCATAGAGGGCACGGGCGGGCACAAAGTACAGTCTCCCTGAGCTTTTTCCAGTTGCCTTAAGGCCACTTTGACTACTGATAAGGCTGCATTGTACTAAACAGGCGTAGGATCCTGGAAAAGAGATTCTTGAAATGTGTCTTGAGGCTTTGCTTATTATGGAGATGAAATACACGCTTTTTAAGTCGTGCACCACTGGGAAGTACTTACAATAGGAGTGCTGAAGTTGGCAAAAAGGGTAAAAGCTTGGTGAGCTCTGAGAGTGACAGTAGTGCACTTCAGAAGGATATGTAAATCCTCATGTTGGACAGAAAGGCCCCCGGGAAATGCTTCTTCCTTTGTTTGACCCAAACAGTCACTGGTTACAGCAGTGGCGAGACTTCTTATATTCTGTGTAAATTAAGCACCAAATCCCTTTATCGGCGGAAGATTTTCTGCCTTTTAATTTTACTAGTTGATTGGTATTATGAAGAAGGGTGAATAAGGACTCCCAAGTGACCTTTACATAGTTTGTTTTTATAGACCACTTATGCCACCTGTATATTCCCTCATTAAATTAAATAGTTATAAAAAGCAGCTGTTGCTTCTGACATGCATCGTTACAGAAGCCCAGGGCAATGAAGCCCTTGGTTTATTGGTACACCGGATTGAATGTGGATATCAGCATTATAAGCTGCTTAGTATAAGCTTCTGTCCTGTGACATACTGTCAGTCTCCTTTTGGAAGGATTATCTGCAACTCTGAGAACCTAATTTGGTCTCCATTTCAATGACTTTGCTGGCCTCAATGTTGTCATTGTCAGGGCACAGCAGGAGCTGGTGGTTCCTGGTGCTGGTATCAGCAGGGGCTCCTGGTGGCGGCAGGGCCGGGCCTCGGGCCTCGTAGCTAGGGCCCGTCCCACCACCCTGTGAGGGAGCAGAGCTGCTGGGACAGCCTCAGTCCTGGCGTTGGGCACTGCTGCAGGGATGGACTGAGGCTTGGCCGGGCGAAGGCCCGTGGGTTGGGGTTGGCATGAGGCCCGGTGAGGGTAACTGGGGTCAAACACAGCCCTGCGATGGCCAGGCAGCACTTGGGCTGAGGCTGGGCCGGGCTGTTGACCCATGGGTCCAGTCGGAGTGCATGGGGCCATGGCTAGACAAGGCCACGACTATGAAACATCTCGGCCTGTAGCTCAGGCAAGGCCAGGGGAGCCTCAGCTGAGAAGCAGCTCCCAGGGGAAGGAGGGATGGCCCTTGCTGAGGCTGGTGGCTTTCTTTGTGATGTCTTTCTTCATGGCAGCTTTCTTCACAGCCACAGCGGTGCTTAGCCCAAGCTGGCCCTGAGCCCTGGCAGCCAATGCTCCAGGAGGAGGAAGGATGCGCTCAGGGCACTTACAGTGACTGCCAGCAGGCAGTCTAGTTGGACTAGTTGTAGTACTGTAGTTGTAGTACCTGCCTATTAAGAACTGGAATGAAATCATTACTTACACTTGTACCTTCAAAAAGATGGTTATCTTCTGAGAATCAAAGATACAAACTGAATTCAAAATGAAGATCCCAAATCTGTCTGCCTGGGTACAGTTACTTCTGTCCCCAGTGCTTGTCTGTCTTTCCTATAAACAGTTTTTTGAATGATAAATGTTTTGTAAAGCAGTCGTGGGAGCAGATAATCAGTTGGGGTAAAGAGATACTGGCATATCTTTATTTCAGAAGGTGTAGTACCCACTTTCTGTCTTCCTTTTAATTTTGTTCCGGTTATCTTCTTTTTCCTCTAATACTTGTTCATTGCAACACCAGCTGTTTCTCACCTCTTCACCTGGTGAAGACTTTATTGCTAAGTGGACGCTTTGTGCAAATAACATTTGAAAGGAAGGAAGCTAAAGAGAGCAGAGATAACAGAACAGACTTACATAGTTTGCTATTGAAGCATGGCATTGCAATCAACAAGATTAATCATCCTGCAAGCAAGTGTAGTCAATTCACTTGCATATATAACATCAGGATGTATTTAAGATCATTTGTAATGCCTTTTATCTGCTCCTCACAAGTCAAATTAGAGAGAGCAAGAGGTTCAGTTTTGGACTCATTCTGGAAATGTTTTCAATGTGTATGTTTGGATGCCAAGGGAATTAGAGACTTCATTTTAACCCTATTAACAGGGTATCCAGAAAAACGGTTTTTGTTCTTTCTGAAAACATGTGTTTCTGAAAGAGAGAGCTGTGGTTAAGAAATAAGCTATACTATTTCATCATGGAGAACAAAGGAAATGTGGAAGGGTATGTCCTCCTTTTGTCTTGTAGGTGAAACTCAACAGAGAAAAACTTAATTTTACTTTCCTTTTTGGTTGGCTGACCTGGCAAACCACCATTCCTGACCCTGCGACAGGAAAAGAAGCCTGTGTCAAGCAAGATGATGTGCAGCGTTTTCTTTTTGACACTGGGAATCCTGTTTTTAGCCCAGTCTTTATCTAGAGTCTTTTTCGTAGCACAGGCTAAAGGAAATCATGTAGGCTGAAATTGTAGAACCTTGAAAAAGGAGACTTCTGTCTGAAAATACTAGCTCTTGCATGCGTAGCTTTTCACTGCAGGAGCAAAAAGAACTTGATGTAAACATAGAATCCAGTGGAAAAGCTGCAAAATCTCAGGACTGCTGTCTGGGAATTCTTGGTGAGGTCTCACCTTATTATTTTGTCATAGCTCCATTGACTGCTATGGGACATGGCAGTCTTTTGTTAGAGTCAATCCTTTCTATGGCTGCCTCTGAGATTTCCATCTTCAGAACTGCTCCGTGTTTCATTTATGAAAGATTTAGACAGAATATTAATCTGTTGCTTCCTGATTTCCAGGCAGGTGCTGCAGTCTTTCTCCCTCTGCCTGGATTAAAGGTCAGCTTCACTGCGATAGGGAAGCTTATGTACAAGGAAGGACATTGCAAGCAGGTTGTTCCTCTTGATCAAGTACAGGCACTGATCAGCAGTTTCATGTGACCTGCGAAAAAGTTCCAATAGAAATTTGAGGTGAAACTCAATGCTGTGCTGTACTAAAAAAGTATAAGACACTTTTCCCCTATTGGCTGTGAGAGTTAAACTTGGATTAACCAATAGGGAGGTCAGTTTTAAACTGTGAGTCTGTCCCGCTTGGGGTCAAGCGCTTTGAAGTCAGCAATTCTGAAGGGGCTTCGCTGTGAGGCCAGTTCCTTAGAGATGATCTCTTTGTCTTGAGGAAAATTGTGCATTAATCCTGCTAACTAAGTTAGGAAACATTTTAGCGTGACAGTAACAGCTTTGAAGTGCTAAGCTGTTTCCCTATTTCAGTTTTGTTCCAAGAATATCTACTTTATCCCCTGTGCGCTTGCACACAGATTGCACGGGATGGTAGGCCACATGTGGGTGCAGCTGTATCTCTTCTCTTTTGTATGGTGTTTCCTAGTTTACTTTCTTATTTTCCTCTTGTCGCCTTTGAGAGAGTTTCATCTGCAGTAGAGCTATTCAAAATTCACATTTTTGGTACCTTTTCACAGTGTAAATCTCTTCACAAAATTATTTGAAACTTTTGTCACCCCAGAAAAGTTCCAAGTCACTTTAATTTTGTGAATTTTATCCTTGCAAAAATGTATTTACTTTCCATTAAAATCTGTGCCAGCTCCAGAAGTAAGTTAAGACACTCTGCTCCCATTTTGCTTGACTGATAGATTACGGTCAAGAAGAATGATCTGCAGTCTAGTTACTCCCTTTAGGCGTTTTAGCATGTCACCAAAGTGCTACATTCTTTGCATCTTCTGCAGTGAAAAAGTGACAAGGCAATGCTGTTACAAATCAGAATTCATTGAAGAGGCTGGTTTGTAACAAAGAATTTCAATATGCTAGTGCAGAGGTAGTCAATGCTATTCTTTTATGTCCGTAGCCACTATTTTTACCGGTGTATTTTTATCTTTAACAAATATATTTCAGATAAAGTCATGGAAAATAAACAGCAGAACTTTATGGAAGGTAGGGAAGGAAAGGAAGGGAAATGTAATTCCTTGCAAATAAAGAATCTCTTTAATTAACCTCATTGACTGATGTGTCAGCACCTCTCTTTTTTTTTTTTTCCTCTGAAATTGAATAAGTTGAAAACTCAGACGCGGCAGTGCATTAAATAGCTTGCTGTAATCACACTTGTCATAGTATTTAAGAATTGTCTTCTTAAAAAGATTGACTTTTTTTCTGATGCAAATAAAATTACTCTCTTATTTTGTGTTACTGTGTATTAGGATTACACCCCGAAAATATGATGTCATTCAAGCGTCTGAGCTTGGACAGAAGGTTGGAACAATCACTGCTGATGTTGGAGATTTAACATTAAATCGAAGGGAAACAAGGACATCGTTCACATTCAGGAAAGTGAGGAGAAGCCCTTGCAATTGCAGTAAGTGTTATGAGGTGATCTTTATGTCAAAAGCGTTGTTTGTTTACCGCCAGTGTGTAAGCATTGTTTTGAACCCTGTGTAAAATATATATTCTAATTTTGTTTTTTTTTTTTTTAACCCTCAAAGCTGAAACCTTGGATCACATGGATATTTTTACATGTCATTGCGTTTGGCATTTTCTGTATCCAATTCTTATTTTTTCAAGTCCGACACGTGATTGCCCAAACCCATTCTGCCCTACAAGGAGAGGGAGGATCTAAGGCTAATACAAAGGCTGGAACGCAATCTAGGTCTTGGCTACCTTTTTTGATGCTGCTTTTTTGTGGAACCTCGCACAAATCGGTGCATCCCTTTGGGTAGTTTTGGCAGCCCTGGAAGCCTTTCCCGAATGGACTCGGTTTAGCCATACCATATGGCTTGAATTGTTTGCATCCGTATGGTTACTGGAGTTTCTCTGTACAGGAAGGCATTTGACTTGCTCCAGAGCTAGACAAGTAATCTGGGATCTTGGATATTATTGAGACCTCAAGTGCCAGAATAATATAACGATATAGACGTATCCACTGTTCCTCAGGTTACCATCAGTTTTGAATATTTTTTTATTTGAAAGGGACTGTAATTTTGTGAAAATAAGAACATTAGAAAATGAGAATCACTCAGAGCCATGCAGCTACCTTAGGGCAGTATAGATAATTGTTGACCCACCTATCTATTATTATGTGGAAATGAAGTCCATCTACACCCTCAGAACAGAATTTCACTGGAATTTCAGAGGCTGTATTGCAGTAATGTCATGATCTTTCATGTTAGTGGCAGTGCCTCAGTTTTGAAAGCACAAGCCTTGTTAATATTGGGCAGCAGGTTGAAAGATCACATTGCAAATGGTTTCTAGTAAGCGTGAACAGATTAGTTGTTTTAAAGTCATCAGACACCTCTGCAGTCTGACCTGCATTTTAGTTTTTAAAAGGTAAAGAGGGAGTGAAGCATATATCGCATTTTAAGTTTCCACTTTTTTTTTTTTTTTTTGCTAAGTTAAGCTTAACCAACAAGGAATGACTGTTAAAATTTTTCTTGTTTGTATATCTGTTGCTACATCTAGTTTACCCATCTGTCTGCGACAGCCAAAAAGGACAGCAAAGACAGGGGCAGCCTTCATTTCCCCTCAGTGAGATGGAGGCCTCAAAGCTGGAACAAGAATATGTACACAAGGTGTATGAAGAGATTGCAGCACACTTCAGCAGTACCAGGCATAGCCCATGGCCCCAGATTGTAGAGTTTCTCAGGTCTTTACCAAAAGGGGCAATAGTGGCTGATGTTGGTTGTGGTAATGGGAAATATCTAGGCATCAACAAGGATTTGTACATGGTAAGTAGCTACTGTCATTTGTTTTCTCTTTTTATTAGTATTAATGTTTATTCCATCATGCTGTTGTAGTATTTTGGAGTTTTAGTTGTGGGAAGAGTGTCAAGAACGGAAAGCTGTTTACTGATCCAAGATGGATTACCAATTGCATTAGGTTTCCACACCCATTCACTACGTACATTACCCTTTTCTTTTTCAAAGCCACTTTTGCTTTGCAAGTCAGTATACTTTAATAAAAATTTGTAATGGAGGTAGTAGATAAAAAAATGTAGTGGCTGTTTTGGCCTTTTTTTGTGAATAAGCTTAGTGAAAGGGAAAGTAGTTGGGCTGTTTGAGTTCTTCCAACAGGTTTTTGACTTAGCTAGTGGGTGGGGGATGCAGTGTGCATGTCCCTGAAATCTCCATAGGCAGTAGTTCTTTTCATATATCCACTTTTAGCTCTCTTTGGCCTGGTGGCATAGCTCATTTGTGAATCGTGTCACTTTTGGCCATCCCACCTCTGACTCTCTGTGCATAAACCGAATAAATAAGTCCACGTAAGATTCAAAGGGGAATGTTAACTTCAGCACAGACTTCTGGCCTTTCCCTTTCTCACTCCTTCTTTTTCTCACTTTTCCACAGTCCTGACGTAATTCTTGCTAATGTTCTCACCATCTTCCCTATCTTGCTGTCTGTACTTAACCCTGTTCGGAGACATGAGGCACGTAACAGATACAAATCAAGAGATTGTTTTTATTGCAAATATTTCAAAGGCTTTTTTGTGAGGGGTAAACTTTCTGTTGTTTCTTTTACCAAAAAAAAAACTGAGAGGTGTGCATTATGCTATCTGCTGTCCCCTGTTAAGAATTCTTTAATGTGTTTGAACTGTGAAACACTTTGAAATCCATCAAGCTTGAAAACTTCTATGTAAGGCAAAACATTCATTATTAATAATAAGTCAGACTTGTTTATCTCTTGCAGGAGTTTGTCCTGCTATTTATATTCGACTATAAAATATAAGTTGTTATTTACAGCCCTGTCTGTATTTGTAATGCCTTTATTTCCATTACTGTTCTTATAAGCCAGAAAAAAAACTGATTTATAAGTAGGCATGCTTATGCCTGACTGTTGTAGCCTGAAAATAATTGTCCATGTTAAATACGTTTCAGTCTTTCACTCAGGATTGATCACTTTCCTGTAAGAGAAATCAGAAGACCTAACCAGAGGGAAAAATTTTTCCCAGGGAATCATGTAGGTCACCTGGTCCTAGAATGGATATGGTAAATTGCTTGTTTATAGGTGTGTGGTAGGCTTTTAAGCCAAAATCTGTGCAAGATGCTGTATTCAGAACCTCCTAGGTCCATTTTCTGTTTTCTGGAGCACAGAGTTAACCAGCTAAGGGGAAAAAAGAACCTGCGTTTGCTAGCAGTCAAATGAAAACCAGCCCCTCTGTGTTACTATCTTATGAGTTACCTGCTAGTGAGGTGAGGACAATGAGACGATCCAAGGGGACCTGGCAATTTGGGAGCAGATTAAACCGTGCAGCAGTCTCTTTTCTACTGAGGGGGGGAAAAATATACTTGTGACCCGTTTGGTTCCATTTATCTGATGAAACTCATGATCACAAAATACCAGTGAAGCCAAGCAGTGAGCAACAGTCATAAGGATCAAACTCTTATAAGAGAGACGTAAGACCGCTTTGTTCATACATAACCAAACCCCTATTCTTTGACCCGAAGGAAAGGGCCAGTAGACAGGACTTAGCAAGATACTTTGCATGTGGTCAACTTATTAGAGAATGATATGTCCTGATGCTTTTTTGTGCATCTTTCTCTAAAGCAACTGGTAATGACTATTATTTGAAGCAAGATAATACTTTAAACAGTTTGCATTTCCTGTAAATGTGAAAGTGACTGATGTCAGTTCTTTATTTTATGGGTACTGATTTGTTGGGTAATCCATATGCATCCATTCCATAATGGAATTTTACTTGTTTCCTTGCCATAGTGCTCTATAAGAAGCACTGTGGAACATCTCTTAGCGTTGTTTCAGTATTATCCCAAGCAGCCAGTCTCTTTGGTTTGGAATGGTATGTTGGATAAGCCAGCAAGTTCAGCCATTCTTTTTATCTGATGGAGAAAGCAGCAGTCTTTTCGTCTTTTTGTGTTCCTTCTGGATTCTTATTTGGGCTCAGTGGAAGGGACTGATTACAGTCATATTTATCATGTTGTGTTAATTCCATTTACTGTGGGTTGGACGTGGATGCGAAGGTGAGGGGCTGCTGAACGTGCTTCATGTATCAGATGCATTGTTGGAATAAGGGAATGCTCTTTAGATGTAGGCCCTCAGTTTCGTCCCCCGTTTACTCCTCTTGATTTGGCAGGGGGGAAAACTCGAGCAGAATCTTCATCTGTTGCTTCAGTCTTTCCTTCAAAACAATTGTTATGGCTCTTTTTGTGTGTCTGTACGCACCGTGCAGTGGAGCTCTTGGCCTAGGTCCTGTTGGGAAAGATGCAATAAAGCAGTCCTGGGAAATTAAGAGCTACTTAGGGCTTAGGTAGAGCACTATCAATATAACCATGCAGCTTGGAGTATTTTTACTCAGAGATACTAAAATTTAGACAAAATGACCTGGGGCAAGCAGTTTCTGAAGGCAAGTCATGTGCTCTAAAGGTTATTGTACGTTTTTTAGGTAGGATACTTTAAGCAGCAGCTCTAATGGTATGTCAAAGCTAAGGTAGCTCTCCTGAAGTTTTGATCTGTCTGAAAATGTCCCTGCAGTGGCCTGTGCTATTGTATTTGCTTCAGTTTCTTTTGATGATTACATATAGCCTTGTCTCCTTGGCTGTTGTTATGTGACAATGAAATGAGCATGAGTCCAGGCATGCTCAGTGAAAACGTCAGTACCATAATTATTCTGACACAATAAAGAACAGCAATTTCAGAAATTCAGGCTAAGAATGTTTGCACAAGAGATGGAATCCAAGTCTGATGTTGTTAGGAGAAAGGAGGAAGATGGAATCTAATAAAGTCTGAGATTATTTTTTTTTCTGTCTCTCTCAGCTTTAATTTTTGTTTGAAAGAAGGCAGAAGAGCCAGAGAAATGGCTTTAGTGTTTTGCACAGTCTGCTCCCTCATACCCCAGTCTTATTTGGGAGAATTATTTTGACAGCTTTTAGTTAAGTGTTTTCAAGCTTAATGTTCGTATCTATAACCAGGGCTTTCATTTTTACAAAATGCTACATTTCAGCCTTACCTGTCCACCCCATCACCACAACTACTTTGTTCCAGAGCCTGTCGGCGTCGTTGCAGTGTGTCTCATAAATTTTTGAGAGCTTTAGCTCTGTCTCCCAGTTTTCAGTGCCCAAATGGGGTGGTGATGTATGAGTCCCCGTGGGAAGGTACAATATCCACGCACACCTATGATGTGAGTGAAAGACATTGCAGCCTTTCAGTTTTGTGGTTTTAATTTAGCGCTTTTAATTAAACTGAAGCATTAGTGGGAAATGACTGAAAATGCATAGGCAGATCTTTTTCTATATATATAAAGAAATGACTCTACCTGTCAGAATATTGAGGCTAGGAAGAAAACTAATAGTAATGTAAGAGTCCAAATGGTTAGGTTTAATACAGAAATTTCTTTTCTGTTTGGCTTGTCACCCAAAGATGTCAATGTATTTTATGAACCTCAGCTAATGAGTAATGTTGCTTATATTTGACATTAACTTGTAAGGCATCTTGTAAGAAGATTTTCTGCTGGTTGTGTAACCACGGATGAATTTTTATTGCGCTAGGTCTGTGTTGCTTGAGAACAGATACCAATTCAAGGGACTTAGTAGCAAGTAAAAGCAGGTAGGACAGGACTGACTGACAAAGGTATACCTGGAGCCAAGTGTATTTTAGCGATTGGAGGGGAGGTGGAGGAACCTTTCTTGCCTTTTATTTCTCAGTGAATAGGAGTCGCTGAAATGATGTGAGATTTTGGACTGAGAAGAGCTCAGGAGGAACTGGGCAGCAGGAACACAAAATCAGAAAGAATACCGAATTACTTGACTGGATTCTGATGCTTTGTCATTGAGAAATGAACTTCCCATTTTAGACACAGCATTTTGTTTCCACGAGCGCCCTGACTTGTGCTCAATGGACAAAACACTACGTGAAAGAAATGCTAAAGGCCTGACTCAGACCAGCTGGAGCAAGGACATTTTTCTTTCTTGCTGTGGCTGTGCTGTTGTCTCTTTTCCTGCTTGCGTGTGTGTTTGGAATGTAATTTGGTTCCTTGAGGCTCTCGTGCTATTAGTTATAGCTGAGGTGTTTCTCTGGGGAAACAAATAATTCCATTTGGTGGTTGAGTTTCAGAATTAGATGTGGTTTTCTTCATCAGTTTCTAATGAGCTGAATCAAACAGGTTTCTAGAGAATTAAATGAACTAATTCTGCCAGGTAGAGTTGGTTATAAAGAGATAACATACAGAGAAAATATATAATAGTGGGCAAAATCAGCCTGTCTTTATCTTTATTTAAGCTTGCAGGAGGATTGTCTTTTGCAGAATTGCAGTACCATTAAAAAGTAAGTTATTTATTTAGTGTGTTTAGGCCCTGAATGATCCATTCCAAACCACTGCACTAAACAGATTTTATAAAAATTATTTTGGCCACCATTGAAAAGCAGCCACTGCTGGCTGAAGCAGTGGAGGTGAGGTCACTGGGAACCTAGAGGATCAGGATGGGATTTCTGTCTGTGTTATCCCATTCCCAGGAATCCAGTACAGAGCTGCTGGAAACTTGGGCAAATCACAGGTTTAACATTTCTCTCTCCCCTGCCTTCTCCCCATCTTAATCTTTTTTGTTATTTTTCTCATCTATGTAAAGGTTTGCGTTTCCTGATGTGCTCTAATTAGAAGGTGTCGTATGTCAGAATGACCACACACTTCTGTTTCCTCTGTGAGGTTTTATCTCCACTGGGGTTCCACTTGCAGAATTGCAGGCCTCAGGACTAATGTGGCTTATACCAGGACAGGTTTTCTGGCTTAAAACAAGAGTTCGATGCAGTCAATGTTTATCTGGATACAGCTAAAACCAGTGCCTAAAATCCCTTTAAAAAGCATAAGGGGATTCTGAGCCCCAACAAATAGGTGTCAGTGTCCACTCTGAAGCTTCAGTGTGATTCTGTAGGCTGTTCCCATCATGAAAAGCAGTGAAGAGAGGTACAAGGGTACCTGCCAGAAAGACATGGGAGTAACTGCCTGCAGTGAAATCAATGAAACTTGAAGCAGAGCTTTTCTGGGGATATATTAAAAGGTGTAGAGCCACGTGGTGAGAGGTGGCCTGGCTATGTGTGGGTTCAGCTGAAGAGTCAACCGTACTATTTGAGATAAATATGAGATATCAGATGGCTCAAGCGAGGCATTTGATTTGGAGAACTGGGAGAATAGGTGTAAGAAATGATTGAGAAGACTGACAGAGTTAATAGGATATAGGAACCTTACAGTATGTATGCAGATCACCAAGGGATTTACTGGATTCTCTTGTTTTAGACACTGGAACTAAGTAATTCCTCTACCTTTCTCCACTTTTCTAGATAGGCTGTCAGCCAGGACAGCATCCTGTGCTGAGCATAAAACTTAGAAAAATTAACTGGCAAAAATTATAGCATTCCAGTTATGTTTTGAGGGTTTTTTTTTGCTTGATTCCTTTCTTTTTAACTGGAGAGAAAAGTAAAGCTATTCTAAATTAAAATATTCATTTGAACTGTTGTCTGAAAATGAAGCTTCATCATACCAAAGCTTCATCATACTTCAGCATGTAGAAATAAGTTAGTGACAGAATTAGGAAAAATAGTTTGGGGTCTCTCTCGGTAAATGTGTTCTAATGAGACATCTCTCTTCTTTTGAGAAGTACCGCAAATATTCATAAAAAGATTATTTTCCAGCTGTAAGCTGGTGTTGCACCACTGAAGCTAACTGCTTTATGCTAGCTTACTGTTTTGTAGAAGACTGAAACCGAAGTATATTGATTTTTGAAAGAATACTTGCTTTTTGTAAACAATAAAATTCAGGTATATGGTGATTATTACTAGAATTACCTCAGAATTTTATTTTTAAAAAGTGTAAGGATGCTAAATTGCTTAGCTCCAGTACCAGGCAGACTTGTGGTGATGCCCATATTTAGCATTTATGCATATACGCGGAGCACCTATTATAAGGTTTGCACTAAAAAGAACTTAAATTTAGGCCTAGGATACCTTATAGGAGCTGGCCTTCAAATCCTTCCATTTGAAGGCCTCCATTTTCATTGCAAGATGGAACCTTTTGCTTTGGATGTAGATTCACTTTAATAACTATGACATTACAAGGAAGCCTGACTTCCTAATTATTTGATATAATTTAGATGCAAATGAGGACCTTGCATTCTGGCAGTCATGCCTCTGTTCTTATTCTCGGTTCATTGAATTTCAGCAAACTACAGTGTAGTCCTTTTCAAGGTCGTTTTGGGAGAGGAGGATTGAGTTCCATTATCCAGCTTACTTGTGCTATAGAAGCATGGGGCTGAAATGATTCTTTCTGAGCAAGCTTGTGTTAGTGAAAGATGAGAGTATTCTTCTTCCTCCTATTTCTGCCGGTAGTGAATTTGGTCCTTTGATTTTTGTTAAATTACTGAATACTGATGTCTTAATTGCAAAAGCAATTGAAGGCACTGGTAATGAGCTGTGGAATCTCTAGCATGCAGGTTGTCAATTGAATCCAGTCCATGATGAGAGTAATTTAAAGACACTCCAGTTGGCTTCCAGTGTGAAGTGACAGATATCTGTGTTTGCTTCCAAGGAAACAAGAGTTCCCTTATTTTATTCATAATGAATATTCACTCAGTGCTTCAATAAACTCAGAGGAGAGGCCAAGGAATAAATGGAAAGAAAGCAATACCGCAGTTGATCTTTTCACGTCTGTTTTGAGATATTTGGGCAGGACAGTATGTACACACTTGTAGTGCTGTTTTTGTGGGAAGATTATCCTAGGTGGTTGGATTGGCATTTTCACAGCTGTTATGTTTACTTTGGACCAAAACTCAGGGGCCTCACTAGAATGAAGCTCACTTGGAAGCTCTCAGGAAATGTAACTGGAACAGAATCCTGGTTTTCTTCAAAGCTGTGATTGTAGATTTCAAAGCTAAAATAATTTGAACTGATTAAAAAAAAAAAAGTTGTGATGGAAAATTTATTTGTTTTTGCCAGTCATCGCAAAAGAGATTTTTAATTTTAGCAATATTGTCATCTCTGCTGGGTTGATTAACCAGAGCAAGTTGTTTGCTATTCTTCCACCAAGGATGTTTTGGTGTTCTTTCTGTGTCAGATAAAAGAAGCACTGTCAGCAGTAATTATTTAGGAATCTGAATCTGTTCTCTGCTATCTGCTTTTTCCAATTATTGAAAACAAAAGTAAACTTCATGTTCTCAGGCAAGCTGAATTTGAAATATGACCTGGTAGCAGGGCTTTGGTTTGATTATTTTTTGACATTAATGGCAGATCGGAAAATGTGGATGGGGCACGTTGCTCCATTTAGTCTTACAGAAGGATTTTGATCAGTTTTGATTTATTGTTTGTATACAATCCTGTAGAAAATTTCTTCTTAATAATTTTTCCTACCATCTTTGACTTGGACACTAGTGAAAGTTCAAAAGGGGGAAAAAAGAAACATTTTATGAAAAGTGATTGCTGTAGCTCATATCATTTGGACTTGGAAAATTTAGTTGTGCTGAATATGAAAGTTTAAACTGTGTATTGTGGTTTTGAGGGTGAAGGTGCCTGAGCACTCCCTTACTTATACTGAAGTGATAAAATCTGGGTGGTTAGTGAAGTTGTGTGACAGATAATTCAGTGATGTAGTCATTAGATTGGTGTTTGCACATGTAGATGGAGCTTTTGTGAGTTCAGTATTTGGCTACTTAAAATGCTGTCAGTTTACAAACAGCAATTGAAAGGAAAAGAAAATACTGAAGCTAGGGTAGGTCACCTCTTGCTTTGCTGTTTTTCTGGACTTAAGATACATTAAGAGCCCTTTTCTTTGGGGAAAGTTAGTCTCGAAGCTTTTCTGCTTTATGGTGTTTTGAAATCAAGGGCTATAATGAATAGCCGATCTGCCATTTTTCAGTTTTAAGTAAGCATCAATTTTTTTGTCTTTTTTTTCCACATCCAGGAATCACATATTCCTGTTATTTAAGGCTGTTCTCACTCTTTCCTTTTTATTTTAAACTAAAATGTGTTACCTCAGGAGTTTGTGATGACACTATTACTCTTAAGTATGAAGTGAAAATCATTCTCCCGTCCTGTAATTATCCTCTTATAAAAAGTTTAATGAAACGCTTTCTGTAACAGATTGGCTGTGATCGCAGCAAAAACCTTGTGGATATTTGCGGAGAAAAAGAATTCCAGGCTTTTGTGTGTGATGCCCTGTCAGTGCCAATCCGGAGTGGTTCTTGTGATGCCTGCATCTCTATTGCTGTAATCCACCATTTTTCAACAGCAGTAAGTCACTCCTCTCCCTCTGCTCCTCTGTACTATTACGTTGCTGTGCATCGCTGTATTGCAGACACTACAGATATTTAAAAAAAAAAAAAAAAAAAAAGCTTTTTTTGGAAGCAAAAGGGAAGAAGAAAAGGGAGGGAAAGAGGACGTTTGCATTTGGTATAGTCAGTTGTCAGGGCAGAATTAAGCTATTGCATCACTGCTGCTGCTTAGAAATTCTCTTCACGTCTCTGCTCTCTTTATCAGGCGCCCTTGTTCCTCCTGGCACTTTGACCTTCTGGACACTTGTGTTTCATTTTGTTTTGCTTACAATTAATGACACTGGAGAAGGGGGCCCTGCTTTGGGAATCAGGAGGTGTGTTACTTCCTGGCTCAGATCTTGAACGCATCATGATCTTTTTTTTTTTTTTTTTTTTTTTTCTGTGCCTTTGTTCTCCATCTGCAAAGAACAGCAGGGACGCTGCCCACTTGTCTGCCACGTCTCTGGGCTGTGTAAGCTTCTCCTTGCAGGAACTTGCAGTTGTAACAAGTTCTACCACTATGGAGCCATAATCTCCAGGGCAGCCCCATGGTGTCTCCATACCTGAAATATAACAAATAATACAGGTCAGAAATACAAAATAGAGGCTGAGGGAGGTGATCCTGCCCCTCTACTCAGCCCTGGGGAGGCCACATCTGGAGTACTGTGTCCAGTGCTGGGCTCCCCAATACAATGGACGTGATGCTCCTGGAGTGAGTCCAGGAGGGCTACTCCTGGAGGGCTACTAAGATGATGAAGGAACATCTCTCAGATGAGGAAAGGCTGAGGGAGCTGGGCCTGTGCAGCCTGGAGAAGAGAAGACTGAGAGGTGATCTGATCAATTTGCATAAGTATCTGAAGGGAGGGTGTCAAGAGGATGGAACCAAACTCTTCTCAGTAGCCATGCTAGAGGACGAGGGGCAACGGGCACAAACTGCAATGAAGGAGGGAAGTTCCATCTGAACATACGAAAAAACTTCTTTCCTATGAGGGTGACAGAGCACTGGCAAAGGTTGCCCAGAGAGGTTGTAGAGTCTCCATTCTTGGAGATATTCAAAAGCTGTCCTGGGCAATGTGCTCTATAGATGACCCTGCTTGAGCAGGGGGGTTGGACTAGATGATCTCCAGAGGTCCCTTCCAACCTCAACTGTTCTGTGGTTCTGTGAAATGTTTCAACGTACTGTATACAAAGTAGGAAGTCTGTTTTGGAAAAAGCTGTCATATCTTTGTTGAGGGTGGTTAGAGGACCTGCATTTAAGCCATAAATCTGGCTCCTTTGGCTGCAGACTTAGTGTGTGTTTGTATTGTCAGGTATTGTAGATTTGAATCTGGGATTTTAGATGTTGATCACGTTTCTTGAAGAGACTGTGTGCAGTAGTCATCTGGGCTGACATGTCCAGAAAGCCTAGTCAACGCTGTTTTCAAAGGAAAAGACTTGTGTCCAGGAAAGTGGCTTGGCTTATGGATGTAGTGATGGACTGCATTATGAATTATTTACCTCTTCTTGGCCATTAGTGGAGCATGGCACTGCATGCTTATACATGTCAGACAGAAAAGGACACTCCTCAAAATGAACAGTGGAAAAAATTCATCTTATTTTTATTGTATGTCGGGGAGAAGTAAGAAGGAATCACTGCTGATTCCATTCGCCTGTATTTCTGTTTTTATATACTAGCTTCACGCTTTCACGCTTTCACTTTTCCTCTATAGGAGAGGAGACTAGCTACTATCCGTGAATTAGCCCGTCTTCTAAGACCTGGTGGAACAGCACTCATTTACGTCTGGGCAATGGAACAAGAATACAAAAACCAGAAGTCTAAATACCTTAAGGAAAAGAATGATAGCAAAGGTAAGGAGGAGGAAATTAATGCTGACACAGCCCAGGGACTGCTAAGTGATCAAATGCCTGATGACAGCAGCCAAGACTCAGCACGTTCTGACCAACTGCTTAATGACTCTAAGGACAAAGGCTGCGATGCAAAGTCAGTAGCAGACTCCAGACTGCCTGTTCACACTAACCGAACCTCCTTCCACTCTCAAGACTTGCTGGTTCCATGGCACCTGAAAAGTGACACTAAAAAGAAGGGGGAAAGTGCTGGTACACTGTCATTTCCAGCTGGCTCTAATGAATCCCAGGAACTCAGCCCTGTTTTCCACCGTTATTACCATGTGTTCTGTGAAGGAGAACTGGAAGCAGCATGCAGATCCTTGGATTGTGTGAGGGTTCAAAAGAATTACTATGATCAGGGAAACTGGTGTGTGGTTCTGGAAAAGCTGTAGGCCTGTGGGGCTTCCTTTGTTGCCTGGTCTTGTACAGGGTGGAGTTATTTTCAATGTAGGCTGCAGCTACTATGTCTTTTAAAATAGCACAATAAACATTGAGGTTATTAACTGAGTTATTACCAGTATCCAGCACTGTGTGCATGTGTTAACAAAATAACGGCCAAACCCAGAGAATAACTCTTCACAGTAATTATTTTACTTCAGTGAATTACAGAAAAAAAGATTAGGTATGTAAAATACTGGCCATGGAAATCAGTAAGGCCAGCAAGCCTTCAGCTGGCCCAAGGTAAATAATTTCAAAGAAAAAAGGACCTGAATCTGCATTCTGTTACACCAGTTATGCTGGTATAGCTGCAGTGGCTTCCCTGCAACCCACTGGCTACCTGGAATAAAGATCTGATCTGATTATTGCAACTGGCAAAGATAAAGCTGTTTGCAGTATGAAACTGTGGGTCAGGGAGGAAGGAGTCAATGGCACGTGAAGCAGTTTGACTGGCTAAAGAGCTAAATCATTGCCTAAAGTCCAGCAGAAGGCCCTGCCTATTTTGGCCTCTATTAAGAGTCACAAATCTCTTTCAGCTTGGAATGTACTCTCTATTCTTGGTCACGGTCCTTCTTATTTTCTCAAGTGAAACTGCAAAGCCAGTGGGCTACTTCACAGTTCCTTTTCTTTTCCTTGACACTCAGACAACCACAGTTCATGCTGTAATTCCCAGAATTTCTCAAGCTCTTTACTGAAGTGCTGTTTGAAAGCTCCTCTGAGGTGCAATACGGTTGCCCAGCTGGAGTACTCTGACCAGCTCTGTTAAATGCCTGACTCTCTGAGAGTGCAGGGCTCTGTCCCTGCAGGACTGGAGGTCATGGTGTGGTGCCAGTTCAGATGGATGGAGGTGCCCTTGGGGGAGGGGAAAAAAAAAAAAAAAAAAAAGGGAAAAACATTAAATTGAGGGTAGTGTTGGTGCAGATTTTCTGCAAAGTAGTTTCAACTCCTAAATGTCAGCAGTGGAACAAGTTTTATTTATTGTACTTCAGAAGAGCAAAGAACTCGAGCGGAGTGGATCTTATGCTTTCCTGGCCGACTCACTGTTACAGCAGCTGTTACTGCCATTGCCTGGAAGGACTAGCACAATTTATTTAATACAACCCTTGTGCTATCAAAGTGTGCTACCTGCAATGCATTTTCAAAATTAAAATACAATGGATTGACTTTTGTGGGGTGAATGGCTATTGGTGTCTCTGAAAACCAATAGTGCTGGGCTTTGCCTTCATTGCCTGTGGTTGTAGCAGGTTCTATAACGTGGGCAGGTCATTGCTGTCCTAACTACTGGCATCTAGACTGAGGTGCCCATCCTGAATTGTGAGGACTTTGAGGACAGCTGTGTGCCTCAGCCCACTCTTTTCTGCCTTCCTCTTTGTGGCTTTTTTCCCCCATCATATAATGGGGAAAATCTGAAGGGAAAAAAAAGACAGGGGTAAGAGGAGTTTGTTGCCACCACAGTTCATTTGGCCTGTGCCTGGCTCACTCTCTGCTTTCAAAGAGCCTTTGTGAAAGAAGTGCTTGTTCCTCAGCTGCACAAACTGCCCTGCTAGCTGCAGCTCTGTCCTAGCTAATTTCTTTTCCTTGTGCCACACGTGGAGACAAAGAGGCATGTCTGTGGCAGATGTGCCCTGTTGGGCATGTTCAGAAGTTGGCTTGCACACATGCAGTAACTACCGCATAGTGGGGGAAGCACTGGACTTCCCATACACATGGAGATGAGCTCCTCTGGTATGCTGTGCAGCTAGTGAGTTTAGGCAGGAGAGGCCTTTCTGCAAGGCAAGGTCAGCCTGTTGACAGGAGCTGGGCATTGCTGATCCTGACCTAGTGGTGTGAGCAGGCACTGGTGTAATCAAGGGAGATGTGATGCTGCAAAGTGAAGCCCTGCCCTTAAAGGAGCGTGCGTCTTTGCTGAGTGTTACAGCTCAGTTTGCCTCCAGCAGTGCCACGGAGGGTGAGAGGTTGTGCTCAGGCCAGCCTGGAGTGAGAACCTGAACCTAGCATTGGTATTGATAGTGCCGTTTCCAGCACAGGAACAATTGGCTGTTTGAACAGCGCTCTGTGGTGGTGGATGTGCAAGACACGCAGGAGGGAACAGTTGTCTCTCAGAGACTTGATTTAAACAAGAATGTGAGACATGGGGAGCAGAAACTAGGCCAAGAAGTGTGATAAACTGGTTGATGCCGTAGGTGGAGATGCCAATGTAATCCAGTCCCCAGCTCTACTGCAGGACCAGGCTACTTCTGTAATCTTAAAACATTTACGGTGCAGCAAAAGACTTCATTTCTGGGCTCTCGAGTTGTGGGGGGGATGCTCTCAGTGTGCTTCCAATGTGATCTTCTGGAAGTGCAGCCCTGATTAGGAGAGCTGAGCTCTTCTGAGCAGCGGCCTCGCCAAAGGAGTCTGTGCTGGGCTGAGGGGCCACTGACGTAGTGCTTAAAAAATCCTCCTTGCTGTTACAGCCAAGATTCAAGTAGGAAAACATTCACTTGCTTTCTGTCATTAAACTTTCTCTAGGAAAACATCTACAAGTATCAGTTAGGTTTTCTTTGTTTTTGATTTTTCAGGTTGATAGTGCAACGAAGTAGCATCCTCTGTTTCTAGAGGTGCTTTCTTGAGTCTGATGCTGCATCAGCAATCCTTCCATTTTTGTCTATTATTTCAGATTCCTCTGGATAGTATTTGTTTAGGAGAAGGTAGGAGGACCACATCCCTTGTGCTCTCTATCTGCATAAGCATATTTTTCTTGGTGTCTGGATTCCTTCTGAACACACAACAGCTGCTCTATTTGCTTGTAGGCACATTTCCATAACGTTATAAATGTTCAGGCAAGGAATGCAGCACTGCTTGAAACTTTCCGAAGTGCTGCTGTATCTTGACCTCGTGACAAATCAGGGAATTAGTCTGTGGTAGTGTTTAATCACAAAGACCTGAGTACTCTTGTTCTGACAGAGGAAAGCACAGAGATGATGCCTCCAAATTAAGTGTTTGGTTGGTTGAGAGTTGGGCATGAGTTTAAGCGTTATGCTAATCTAGGGCTTGAATTGCACCAAATAGTCATGAATCCTGAACAGTTGAATATGGACCCCATGTTACAGCGATCTGCTTTTGTCCCAGCTCTTTGGCTTCTACAGAGCTCTGCTGCTTCCCTCCTCTTCCCCTGCAGAGACAGTGTTAGGCAGTGTCTTGTGTAGCATTAAGCATTTCTTGACTGTTAAGGCTGATTAGCGTGATTTCTTGCCTGCTGCATAAATGAAGAAGTCAGATTCCCTCTTTCACCAGTTCTGTGGTGAAGCTTCTGGGATGTGAGAAGTATTAGAGAAGAGTCAGACTCTAGTATTAGCCCTTTGACTACCATGCCGGCATTGCTGGAGTTTTCCTTCCTTAGCTAATTCCTTTCAGCTAATTCACAGTCACATTTCTCATCTATTCTACCCTGTGCCCAGAACAGAAAGTGCTGATCTTCCTTTCCCAGCCAGCCCAGCAGTGATGGGTCTCTGCTGCTCCCAATTCTGGAAGCTGGTTGTGGCATGGAGAATGCCAGCTTGCGTAACATTGACTCGAGGGTTAAACGTACAGTATATAGTTCATTATCGAAGCAGGTTTTCCTAATATTCCTAACGTTACCCTGTACAGAGGGCAGAGTTCTGCTAGTCAGCAAGGCCGGTGAGCCAAAGGCCCAGCCCCAGGACTGTGTCCAGCTCCCCAGAGACTTTAGAGCTGGAGCCACGTACCTCTGAGGCTTGGAAATGTTATGAAATATTTCTCTGATTAAAGATAGTCTCCTTAGATGCTCAGAGTATGCAAGTGGTGAAGGAGAAAAAGACAAGGTAGGGCAACAGATAAATGTTAAAATGTATTGCAGAGGTTTACTGAGGAGTCCATTACACAGAACTATGTGCCACAAGAAATGCGCTCTACAATACTCACAGCTTCCCCCCCCCCCCGGGAAATATAATGAGCTGAAACTTTTTAGGGTCAACAGTCAGATTTAAATGTTACAGGTTTCATGGTGTAGTGGTTTTCACACTAATTATGCTCATTTTTTGGCCTTATTTAAACAACGGTTGCACTCAAATGGTTATTCATTTTCAATCTAGAAGATAGAGAGAACAGTGAAGCTCTGTGTGAGTATGACCTGTGCTATGAATGCCAATGCTTTGAGATAATCCTCCCTCAGTGTCCCAGAGCAAGGTCAAAGAGTCACCCCACCTTCAAAGAGCCTCTCAGTATGCCCCGGACTAGGGAGGTGAGAATTCCTTCTCTGCCCAAATATGACCATGAATTTTGCTCTGGACATGAAATGCCGTGATGTGAAGATCACTGTTGGTGTGTGCACACGCTAAAATACAAAAAAGTGTAGTAGTAATTTTGCTTGTGGTGCTTGTTTTTTCTCTGCTATGAGTCAGATAGTTGAGAGGGAAATTTGCTCGCTAGCAGTTCAGGGACGAAGTAAGAAATGGCAGGACTGGTGGGATTCCTTGAAAATGAAACACCCTGTAGAAGGGGGCTGTCAGTAGGTCCCTTAGCTAAGTGAAAGAGACAGACTGGAATAGAAGGACTTTCCTGCTGGAGTAATTTAAATAGCCTGTGAAATAAATTCTCAGTCTAGCTGTTTAAGAGAGATGGTCAGGGAGCTGCGGTGATGCCATCAGTGGCAATCCCTTCCGTATTTTGGGAAAAGGAAGCACTTGAATGGGGAGAAGGGAAGAAAAATTGCTATTAATAGGACAGTGGAATTTGGAAAGACAGCCTTAGTTACTGCTAAGAAGTCCGACCTTGGTGTTTGAATTGCTCTGTTTCCTGGTGTTAAGGGGTCATGAATAGATGACTCCAAGAAGAACTTGTAAAGTTTAACAAAGACGACTGTGAAGTCCAGTGCCTGGGACAGAACAACCCCATGCATTGGCACAGGTGAGGGACAAGGCAGGACTGGCTAGGTGGCAGGTCTGCAGAGAAGACCCAGGTTTTCTGGCAGACAGCAAACTGAACAAGAGTCACCCCCAAGGGGCATGGCCCAGAGAAGCTGTGGAATCTGTCCTTGCAGATTTTCAAAACTCAGCTGGGCAAAATCCTGAGCCGCTTGCCTGAATTTTGAAATTTACTCTGCTTTGAGCGGGAAGTTGGACTACGTGAAGTCCAGAGACCCCTTCCTTAGCTGTTACCACAACAAACCTCCAAATTTTCCCTCTCCCCCGCCCGGACCTCTGTCAGCCAACGGCTCACCCATCTGGTCCCCCTGGCTCTGCTGTGTCTCGTTTCCCTTGCTGCAGGCTGATCCTCTTCCTGTGTTTGCCCTGCCTACATGGCCGCACAGTCTGCTCCCTGCAGCAGCGAGCGGGCAGCACGGGGAGCTACCGAGTTGGGCCAGGAGCTTCACAGCAGCATTGAGTGGTTGGGGGTCATGATCTGATCCTGCAAAGTTCACTTGCTGCTGCAGGAGAGAGGCGCTGGCAGTCCAGAGTGTGACAAGTGTTTGAAGAAGGTTGTTCTGAGGTCAAGAAAGGGAAATAGCAATACTACGGAGCAGAGGGAGAGAGAGGAAACACTTTCCCTCTCTTCCTCTCTCCTCATGTTGTCACTGTAAGAAAACTACTGTTAATTCCATTGGCATAACCTTAATTAACTTAGCATCAGTGCCTAAAGTAGATGAAGCCTGCAGGCCTCAAGGCTGAACTGTCAATGAACTCAAGAAACGTTGCTGACAATGTGACATTGCCATGATGTAACTGCAAAACCAATTAAAACTAGCTAACAAACATACAAAAGTAGCTAATGAGGATACAGAGTAGAATGCAGGAGACAAGATGAGACGCACCTGGGTTGTGAATGACCTTCGAGAAGATAAGGGACTATGAGAAACAAGGACATGGCAGCCAGCCTGGGATGTAGGCCAGGACCTTTCAGAAGGAGAGGGAGACACCAATCAGGAGGAAAGAGACCACTGACTTTTTTTTTTTTTTTTTTAAACAAAGATTGGAGGAGACCTTCACTGGCAGGCAGGAAAATAAAACTGTAAAGGGTATAATTACCCCAGAATTTCTTTGTTCGGGATCCCTCTTCGGAGGCACCCGGCTCGAGCTGAAATAAACAATCGTGTAAGTATCTGAGCCTGACTTAGTGGTGAATGCCTGGGGACTTTTATAACATCACCTTGTGTCACATCGAGCCCCTCTGGAACAGGCAGCATTTGTGGCAGGTACTGTGCAAAGAATTTCATCCTGCCCCTCATCTTTACACCTTTTTCATGAGAGAGAATATCCAAACTTAAAGCCTATGGAAGGAAGAGGTCACTTCTGATGTTGCTAAACTCTGAATATATCTGTCTGCAGAACAAAGTCATAAGGATAAAGGCAGTGACTTCTGGTTTTACTTGAATCTTTCTAATTTGGTATGAGTGTAAATATACATTAAAAGTGTAGGCCTTATGGCCAGCCTGTGGTGTAGGGGGAACTTCACCATGTGCTAGGTCTGAGAACTTGGTCTGTTTATCAGTAATGACAAGGATGAATGGACCGGATAGCAAAGTGCTTCCACCTACCTGTACACCATCGTCTTTTTGCTTCGATGCCACCACACCGGACCTGTGGCCTCTAAGCTTCACTTAGTCTGAGCAAGTTGAAGAAAGCTTATTTGCCAAGGGGCTGTAAGCAACCCCTCCCTAGTGCTTAAAGCACCTAGCTTCTAAGTTCCAAAGCAGCCTTTTTTTACAGCCAGGACTTGTATGAAGTGAAGCATCATCTCAGTAAGGTGACCATCCTGACCCAGGGTCTCCCTCAGCCTGGCAGCTGGGGCACTTTTCTCTGGGCTAAATCTTTGTGCTAAGTCCGTCCGGGAGGTTTGATTGAGAAGAGGCTTCCCGCCACCTTCTATCCAAGACTGCCAGCAGCAGTGGGCTACGAGACCACTTCTGCTACAGGGGCCTCATTTAACTGCAGAAGGGGGAAAAGAGCTGATAATCCTACAGGGAGAGAAATGTCTTATAGGTCATTAAGTTAGATGGCTGTGTGTCTCTGGAGTGTGGGGTCAAGATGCCATCTGAATTTAGCCTGCTGATATCTCTTTAGGAAGTGTGGGCCATTTGACCTGGGCTGCCAGGGCTGGGTTACTTTTCCGGGGACTTTTCCAGAGCTTCAGCTCTGTCAGGACCTGCTGTTTACCACCAGTTCCTCTTTCTTCAGGCAGATGTGATAGTTCAGATAACAGAGCTACAGACTTTGCAAAGTCTCTTGGCCCTCATTTTATACAAAAATATGAGAGGCAGATGGAAAAATACAATTCTTGTACATTTTTTCTAGGCTACAGATTCTTTAATTGCTACAGTACATTTTTGGAATTTAGGGCAGAGTCCTCTGAAATGTCAGGATCCTACTCCTGTTGGAAAAGTAAGAGAGGTTTTCTGCTCTATAGAAACACTTAAGTTACTGTGAAGTCAGGAGCAGCCTGCTGTGCTAGATAATCATGTCTCTCTTATTCCTCACTCCTGATTTGAGACTAGTTTGTCTAAAATCTCCCATTAAGACCTTATTCCTTCTTTTACTGCTGAGGAAATTCTAATATCCCTGTCCCACTGCAAGGAAGCTAGAAGGAAAGCAGTTCCCCCCGGTTTCCTCCTGTTTGGCTGGGTCTGGTCTGTGTGCCAGCTGAGGGCCATTGCTTGCTGTCTCCTTTAAGGACAGACATATAGATACTGCTTCGCATAAAGAATAACGCCAATGAGACAATGAAAATTCATATGGTATAGTGTTCCCCAAATGCTCTCTACTAAACAAGAAGGTAGCAGGGAGCTCAGCATTTACCTAGTCTAACAAACGTTTGAAGACTAATGTTTGTTTGTGGAAAAACAAACATTTAGTGTGTGTTTGCAAATGTATTTTTTTCTTAAGTGGTTACAGAAAAAATCTCTGGCAATTCTTACTGGATGTGTTTGTATAATACTATGTCAAAAGTTACTGTCACATCTCCATGCTGTCCACTGAACTAGATTTAATGCTTTCCATTGCAACTACTTGCTTTAACAGTGCACCAGGCTAGATGAATCAGTCTAATACTTGGTCCATGGGGTCTTGGTAAAGTTTCAGAGAGATTCAAAAAAGAATACAGGCAAATACGGGCATGGGGTTGAACTAAGTCACCTCGTGATAGACTGCTTTTTAAAAATTCTTCACGCTGCTACTGCACGCTTTCTTGTACCAGGCCCTGCTAGGCCGACTTCTCTTAAAGACATCTTCAAGCAGAGACTGGGAGAATAAGGAAGGGGCTAAAATTCTGTTGCTCTGACTTAATTTTAGTGTCTAAAATACAGTAGAGGATTGTGTTACTGCAACTCGAGTAGAAAAGAGAAAAGATGATTTTATGGCATTTTACTGTTCGATCCTGCTAAATATCCACCCTCTTTCTTGATTCTTAAAGGGCTGTTTTTTATCCATTTCAGTCAATCACAAGGTTGCTACAAAGCTGTGGTCTCCAAATGTCACTGTCTCATGGGCCAAAAAAGTGAATGAGTAATGTGTTGCTGACAATGTTGTGCTTTGGTCTTCGTCCCTGTCTAGCTTGGACTGCAGTTACCATAGATTTTTGTGCTTGCAAACTGGTCTGAGTGATTCTGTGGCCAGCATGTTTTGCTACCAAAACCTCAGCTGGGAGGAGAAGATGCTAGACTATGTTGGGTATTGTGAGTTCTTATTATGCAAATGTGCAACCTTCCCCTCCTAATGCTCCAACACATCCTTCCCCTAAGGAAACTGGTAGGACAGCCAAAGATTTTCCTGTTCTGCTGAAACTCTGGGCTGTCTGTTCAATTAGGTTTTAGGTACTGTAATATTACCTGAACAGTTCAAAATGGCTTCAGTAGGAGTCAGGGATCTGTACCACTTTGCACAGAACAGTCTACCTCTTTCTGCTTGTCACGTGTTGGGAGGTGAAGAGTAACACGTACTGATGCTGTCCAGAGCATGGACTAAGAGCATCTTTCTCCCCAGGCACCTCTGCCTGGGTATAGAGAAATTGCAGTTCTTCTTCTGGTCAAGGAAGAGGGGACTTCCTTTCAGCAGCTATGGTAGACGATCAAGCTATGTCCCCTGCAGCTGCCCCCTCCCGCAGATCCCTGACCTTTTTTAGTCGGTTGTAAGGCATGTCAAGTTCAGGCTGTTTCTCATATAATGCAATAAGCCTATAAAGGTGGGTTTAGCCCAATTTGCAGTCTACAGGGAATCCTAGAGAAAGGGAAGAAAGGTGGAGAAGGGGCATTGATTGATAGGTCCTATGGAAAAAATTAATTTGGAAGAGGGACCAACAAAGAAATTGTTACACACACTGTTAGTAGTGATATTTCAAGTGCTGTGAAAGTATAAAAGAGCAAAATAGACCAGGGTAGTAGGAATGGTAATGAGAAGGAGGGAGAGCATTGTGATTAACAGTAGGCAAGTGTGTTTTAAAGAAGGTATTTGCAGAGGCTCTGTCAAAGATCCAAAGCTTGATGAGCACAAAGAGCCACTAAAGTGGAAAGATCTAAAACATTGTTCTGTGACTAATGGGCACCTTGTCTTTGTGCTTGAAAAGCTGCAAGTTAAAGATTGGAAGTGAGGAAATTGTTGGTCAGGGCATGATGAGCAAGACTGAACGTATGTTACCTAGATTCTTCTTTCCTAACACGGGTAACAAAGGGCAGGTAGAGGAGGAAAAGAAGATGAGGATGAAAACTTTGAGTTAGAGACGGGAACAGATGAGAGACCAGCTTCTGTAGTAGGAGAGGCAGAAAGTAGAAACAGTGAAATCACGCTAATGGATGATGGAGGGTGCTACAGAATGCCCTAGGGTCAAGCATAGAATCATAGAAAAAAATCAGGTTGGAAGGGACCCCTGTAGTGATGCAGTCCAACTTACTGCTCAAACGAGGGTTAATTTTCAAAGGTAGAGCAGGTTGCTCAGGGCTTTTTTTTCTTGTGACTTTTTAAAATTTTCAGGGAACACGATTCTGCAATTTCTGTGGGCATTTCTCTACTAATCTTCATGCAGGCCAAGGAGTTTTCTGTCTTCCATGGAGGCCTTTGGATTACTAGTTCCTAATGTAGTCCATACAGCTCAAAGGAAGTACATCCTGTTACTTTACAATATTATCAGAAAAAGGTGGCTGGTGTTAGGCATTGTGAAAATGTTTCAGTACCCTTGTTTGAAGACTAGAGTGGAGTGTAATAACTTGATGTTTTCCATCTATACTGAAGTTACCCTTAACTCAAACAGTGTTAAAGTAGAAACAAATGTAAGTGTTTATTTACTAAATCCGAACAGTGAAGACATTAATGTCAGAAGGAAAAAAAAATGTTTGATGCACTTTCCCAGATTCACATCTGAAAGATTTCTGTGGAGGTATTTACCTCACTGGTAACCTCATATCTGGGAGGTATTTACCTCACTCACGTGACCAAGAATCACTTGGTTTTTTTCTGAATTTTCCTTTTGAGAAAAGAATCATGAAGGACAGTGCTAGCTTTTATGCCCCAAATCTTATTTAGGACTTGTTTTCTTGCTCATTCAAATCTCCCTTGCTTTACTCACTGAACTTTTTTTTTTTCTTTAAATTTTCCCTAACTCCAGTATATGGTAGTTTTAATACTTATTCCTCTGGGCTATTGTGTGTCTTCATGTCTTTGAAATGGTGATGTCCTTTTCTTATGTCATTTCCTTTCTTGGACTGAACTTAGAGAAAATATGAAACATTTCCATGTGCTGAACCTTATATTCCATATAAATACAAACACAGATGTGCTTCATGCATACAAGTAAGATTAAAGCATGTATCTCATTACTGGCTCAACTGAGATAGCTGATTTCTATCATATCTGCTTTGATACTGGATATAAGGCCACTAATTTTCAGCTCAATCTTTAAGAGATAAAAGATAGTGGAGAAGTGAGGAAGTTGCTTTAACGTATTAAGAAATGGAAGAGCGGAGAGATGGTAAGAAAGGGTTATGGGGAAGAGCTTGGCAAAAAGAAACTAAAGCTTAATAGCAACAGAGCATTACGGTGGAGAGTGGAGACTGGTCGTAATCACTTACATGGCATGATCCTGATGGGAACAATTAGAGTAAATGTCTAGCAGAGGTATTAAATATAGGCTGGAACATAGCAATCAGTTTGAGTGATAGCAAGCCGGTGGTACGCATACAGGATGAAGAGAACTTCTGAAAAACAGAACAGAAAATCAGTTTCCTGGGTAAGTCTTCCCTGAGCAGAGCTCAGGTGTGTTCCATATAAAGGAAACAATTAATGTGTTTGGAGAACGGTGTGCCAGAAATTAATGTCATTACAGCTGTCATTGCATGCAGCAAATGTTCTGAATTATTCAAAGTGTTTCCCTGACAAAGTATGGGAAATACAGCGTGGGTGGGGAACCATCCCAAGTGCTTATATAATAGAGGTTTAGAGTGACAACATTTCTCTATACATTAGGAGATTTTCACATTTACTAGAGTTTGGATGAGTTTTAGTTTCAGAATTTCAAGCCAGATTAATTAGACCAGTAAATATCACAGGAACAGTTCCCATTTGCAAAGGGGAAACAGTAAAGATTTGTATAGAAATACTGAAGAGGGTTAATAGTTACTAGCTGTAGTGTGCTTGGTCTTGTGTATTCTTCTTGCTGTTACAATTAAGGATTTCTTGTCATCGCTTTTTGTGTGTGTCACTATGGTTTTCTATAATTTATTGGAGAGAAAAGAGGAAAAGACGTTTCATTCGTCATTGCAGATCTCTTGTGTGTGCTAATACACTTTATGTGAAGTGATTACAGTGACAACAGTGGCATTTGGACCCCAATTTATTATGCAAATAACCTGTCTTGCGTTAACTAATATGTGTCCTTCTGGGGCAGAATCAGAATTTGCATGGCTCTGTCCAAACTGTTCTGAAAGGCTGTATGTGACATCTCAGGTGGCCACAAATGCATCATTTTCCATCTCTTGCCCGCCTCCCAGCCAGTTATTTGCTGCAGAGATGCTTGTTGAATGCACACAGCTTGTTTCACTGTGCCTATTGGCACTTTCATCCACCAGGTAGATACACATTTTCTAGGCTATGAGCCATCTCAGCTAACTTTAAAAGACATCAGTATTGGTTTCTTCATGCTGCTGCCTCATCTTCACTGACATTCACTTTACCTCTGAGAATGCCAGACATGTTATTCCTTTTGAAATTTTGTGCTCCCCTTGCTTCTGTGATGCTCTCCTTTCCTGAGAGTCTCCTTGTGTCTCTGATCACTCTGTGCATGTCCTTGGGGGGGGGGGGGGTGGGTTTCCTCATCGTTCCTTTGGATAGGCTCCATAAGGCTCTGCCCTTGTTCCCCTGTTCTCCTTGATGTAATCTTGATGTAATCTCATCCACAAATACATTACAATTTAATTATCATTGGTATGTAAACAAATGACAAGTCAAACCCTGCATTACAGGCTTGTTTCCTTATGTCAGATTAAAAGCATGGCTTCTCTGTTGGAGATCTGGCAGACACAATTCACTATGGCTAAAACAAAGTTGGTCAGTCTCTTCACATATAGGTTTTCATGGCTTGCTTGCTGCCACATTTATTTTCCTTTGGCTTCAGCAATGTAATCTTACCACATTTTTATATTTGTTTAGATCCCTATACCCAATGTGTTACTGCACTGGTCATCTTCCTAGCTTCTCATTTTAACTGTCTTGCATTCTCTTTGCGTTCTCTCTTTGCATTCCTTTTCTGATCCCCTCTTTCTCACATGTCATTTTTTCATTGTTTTTAAGGCCCTTCGTGATGTGTCCTGGTGAGTTAGTGTTGACAGAAAGATAAAGATGATCATAGGAAGTGCTGGAAGCAATGAAAAATAGCGTATGTGATGCAACAGGCCAGCAATACCAGCTTTCTGCATCCAAGATGTCCAGGAATGTTCCTGTTCTTGCTTGGAGTAGAGTGTGTGTGTGAGCCCTAGATGAGAATGACAGATTTCTCTAGGTTCATCGGATCACTGCTTTACTTCAGACTACCTCTTATGTTCTCACCCTCTGCATTCTGTGATTCACCCTTTTTAAGGTGCTCAAGGGAACCCTTCATCACTGGTCTCACTGTGTTTTTTCCTTGACAGACAAACTTCTACTCACCTTGCCAGGAGCTCGTCTTCCTCACACTGAGAAAGCAGCTCTCCTGTACTCTCCTGTACAGGAGCAACTATTTCTCATGCTTTTTAGCCATCAGGGACCCCCCTGCCACGGTGGGCTACTGTGCAGGCACAGCATACCTGAATTCAGGGTGCTGTGGTACTTGGCCTGCTGCTCGTGTGCGTGCTATCCACCCTTGGCATGAGAGGGAAATAAGACTTGAAAGGGTTTTGCTGATGGTTATGAAGTTCTGGTGGAGATGTTCCCAAAGTTAGAGCCACCGCTGCATCAGTGTAACTCCTCCCTGCACTGAAATTAGGAGGAAAGAAAAGCTCAGTCTTGAACTCCTGTGAAATAAGTAACTTGCCCTGTGGTCACCCCAGTTCACTAAATTATCCAACCTCCATGTGAGTAATACGAGTTTATGGGCATAACTGGACTAAATAGTGTCTAAAGGATAATGAATTTTCAATGTATTCTTAGTTGTCTAAACCCTACTTTTGTCATACCAATGAACTGCACAGATGCTGATAGTATTTGTAAGGATGGCTTCGGTCTTCACTGGATTTGCTCTTCACTTTCGCTTTAATGGGAATTTTTGCATATGGATGGGTAGCTGTGGTTAGTAAACAGCTGAACTAATTTCACTAGAGAGAAGTGAATATAATGTAAATATGTAAATAAAATCATGGGCTGCAAGGTAAATTAAGAAGACCTTTCACAAATTACAGCTTGTTCAAAGGAAGAAGGGGTTTTGAGGTTGCAGTGTTCTAGTTATATTTTTGCATTTGCAGCAAGCCACAAGCAGGATTTAAATACTGTAAAATTATTAGACACTCTGCAATGATTTTCAACTATTTCAAAGGTGGCCTTTTTTAAATTGGTCTAACCTGTGACTGTCACAATATCGAATATCCTCTATGGTGTGGGTTGACTCTCAAAACTATACATTTTTCTTGTCAACCAGCTCTTTGACTTTGAAGAGCTGCGGAGAACATAAGGAGGAAGGTGGTGACAATCTGATGTGGTGATTTTTTTTTCCTGTCTGTTTCTTTCTCTCCTCTTTCACTTCCTTTTCCTTAGCTTCCAATAAATAAGATGGTGTCAGCGTTTTATTTTAGGACTTTTTCAGAAGCCCCTGGGGGTTGATGGAGAGTTGCCCCTTTGACTTCCGTGAGCCTTGAGGAAGGTGGCTTGGCAAGCAGGGCTGGATGTGCCAGGTCTGATGTGGCCTGAGAGAAGAGTGGAGGTGCCTGTAGGCCTGCAGGTGTCAAGACATCCCTATAGGCAGCCATATGAAAACATATCTGTGGACCTGAGGGATCAGGGATGCAGCGAAGGCCGTGTGATGGGACGGGAAACTCAGCTCTCCTCCTTGACCAGGCTCTGTGTATGCTTTATCATTACAGAGCAGCAACCCCGATGAGAGTAGTAGCTTTTCTTTTGATTTTACAAAAGCAAAGAGAAGAATTTTTCAATTCTCAAGAAAACAAAGTGGAGAGATGCATCATTACATGACTAAGTAAATCTCTCCAGTGCAGAAATGCTCTATATTATCACTTTAGCATTATGATAAGCTGACCTTTGTTGTAGAACTAATAATACCCTTTATCTAAAAAAGAACAACATCAATCTTCTGTCACAGCAATCAACCATATCAAACGACATATTTATTTATAACTGTGTCTTTGTCTTATATTCCCATTAAAATTTAAAGGAAAACTGTATTGAACTGAAGCATAAGGCAGTAGAATGAATTAGTGTGAAACATTTTTATAAATGATCTTGAGCATCTTCATGTGCTCTCGTTTTGATTTAAATGCCAAACTGAAATAGTGACTCAAAAGTCCAGGTTTAAAAATTATTAACATTAAAAAATAGCTTACAGTCTGTTGCTGAGCCATCCTGTTTCCTCAGCTTGTTCATTTCTGATGCCTTCCACAAAGCAGAGGATGGAGAAGCACATTTCTCATCGCACTCTAGCTACTCATGCACACATCAGTCCTTAATGTCAGGCGACTCATACCCTTGGATGAGTTCAAAATATAAAACCTCAGCCTGAGAACTGCTGAGGCATTCATCTCAGGGAGGCAGGCAGAGCGCTTTGCAGCACTCTGCAGCTCTCTCCAGCATTCACTCAAGTTGCTATCTGACAATATCTAAAACTCTGTTAGAATAATATAGTGAATCCTGCACTCTTATTATTAAAAGGCAAATCTTGTCTTTGCGTTTCCATTTTTAAAGCTCCCCAGCTTTTCACACTGTCTTATTCTTTCAGTTAAAGATGGTGAGGATGAGAAAGAGAGGAGGAGTTGTTCATTGTTTTTTTCCCCTTGGTTCTCACTTAGTTGCTGAAAGTAGTTTTTACAATATACAGTCCTGTTACATTCTTTGGTACTGTCTAAATCTAGCACCACAAATCTACCTCTTTTTCTCTTTTTCTTGTCAAATGCATCCTCTGTGGACAACATCCCTGTCTGAGGACCTGTTTGTGTGCTGTCCATCTTTTCAGTTTGATTAATGTGAATGTTTCCTCTCTGGCATTATGACCTCTAAACTCACCCTCACATCAGACTGCCTAATATTCCACTACTAAAATAATCTCTTGACTCACCAGGCAAGTAATGACCTGCCTGAGTTGCTTGAAAATCCTAATACTTGATATTTCCCATTCAAATAGTCTCCTCAGATTATGTGCCCCTCACTACAGGACTTTATGCAATATTTACAAATCTGCATTTTTTTTTTTTATTTCTAACCATCTTGTTGTATAGTTCTTTTTTTAATCAGACTGTGGCTTTTAAAAGGATATGGGGTCGTCCTGGGGAGGGCTCTCTGAGAAGGAATCATGTGAGATGCTGAACTCTTGAGCTTCAAGGGAAAGGCTGTATCTCATCATTAGTTCTGCAGTCCTTCAAAAGGGTAGATTACTCACAAGCCCCAAAACTGCACAAATGCTGATCACTTGTTGCAGAGGGGATGAGTTCTTGAACTGTCTGTCTGTTTTAGGCATCCATAGAAGGGCAGGCATAACCATGGTTTGGCTTCCAGAGAGCTTAAAGGAATTAATCTTATAGTCTAGTGATTAAGTTTTAAGCCTTCAGCTTAAAGCTTTTCAGACAGAAATTTCCAGTTCCTGAAAAGTAGACCCTTTTTAGGCATCTCAATTGGGCAATTTTGACACAAGGTCCCATAGTAAATATCTTGTCTGGTAACTAGCCTGCTGATGTCTTTAATTGATCATAATAACTGGTTTCTCGCAGGGTTATGCCCTTCAGGACAGCATGATTTCTTTGATGAACACTTCCTATCTTGTTTTTTTGTTGCTAATCTAATGATTTCTGCTGTGTCTACTCCCTTTACTTCTCATTTTTCTCACTCTGCATCCCACATTCTAAGGAAGCAAGGTGAGATGATGCTTTATTTAGGGTCCCTCTCTGCCCCTCCCTGGGGCAGCAGAACAAGAGGACATATTTTATCTGAACCCAATTTCTTGATTCTCAGTCTTCCTTTGGATTGCTTCCTCTCAAGTTTATCTTGAAGTACAATCACTGCAGAGGCACTGGAAACTATCATCAATGTTCGGAGCGCAGAAAATATTTTTGAGTTCTCCAGCCAGTCTAAAATCTTCTTTAATTAAAGTGAAACGAATTAGATTCCCCTCTAGTATGAGAGCTCTCTACTCTGGCCCTAGTAATACTGAGATTTATACAAAGAAGAGCCTTAGGTTATGCCTTAATAGGCAAGCTAGTTGTATGTAGGTTGTGGTAGGTAGTTTGGTTTAAAAACTTCTATGGCATTGGCAGAAGAGGGCAGTCACCTGCAACTTTTAACACTGTGCGTGGGCCTAAAGACAGTGCATATTACAGACCTCCCATGTGGAAGCCAAATAAAGCCTACTCACCATGTCAGGTTACTGTCAGAACACAAATACTTGCTGTTTTCTAGCTAAATGCAACAGGTGCTTCTGTTGGTACCTAAAATCTGAGAGGAAGGCAGGAATGCTTCCACTGGGGTTTACTTGACTTGTTTCACAATTATGGCAGACCAGAGGAAAACTTCTTTTGCAGCACTTTTCCCTCTGCTTCCTCACTAAGTAATGTTGCCGCCTCATCTGGGTTAATTTAAGCCTGAGACAAAGAAACACAGTTTCTAAGTGAGTCAGAGCATCTTGTTGTCTGTATTCAATGAAAATTGAATGAGAAGAAACCAAGTTTCTTATTAAGATATCTCTAGCACTTATCATCTCATTCTGCATTGCAAACACGTTCAGTGAAAGCAGTGATTTACCACACCACTCATTAAAGCAGAACCTGTCCTCCCGTGCATGGTTCTTGTGTCCGGGCATAGGAGGCACGTTTTTGAACATGGACTTGAATTTTGTTTCTTATTTTTGCTACAAAAGACCTCTAACTCTTCTTTCTGGGGCAGTGCTGTTAAGAAGATAGTAACAAAGTATGTTTGTCTATCATGCCCTTTTCTTGTGTCTCAGGCTGCATGAGGCAAGAAGGTAAATTAGAAGGTGATCTACAGTAAGACACGTTCACACTAATTCTTAATGAAGCAATGCCGATCATGAAGATTTGGCTTGTCTGTATGCCTTGAGATAGAGGAATTAGCATGATTAGTTCTGTTTTTTTTCCCGCTGATATCTCAAAGACTGAACCACACAAACACTAAGTCTAGCAATCCATAACGCTGTTCCTGTTCTCTCCCATTTTGTGTTACAAAACCTGAAAGATGGGGAGCCAGCTTGCAGGCCACGGTTATTTTTATCACACCAGGATCCGTAGTGGAAGTGCTGCAAGGATGGCTAGAGCTCTTCTCTCTTCTCTGCACTTCCGAAATAATCTCATTTGGGTCAATCAGCTTGGTCAGGCTCATGTGCCAGGTAGATTCCTAGGGGAACAGGCAGGAGAAAATACATGGGCAGAAGTTACTTCTTCACCTATCTGCCCTGTTTAATCTGTGCTTGGATTTATACGGCATAAAGTTATTACTGCTATGTGGCTGATCTCTTTCTGAATCCACCATCCAGGCGCAATCCCCTGCTGCTATGTGAGTATTTCTACCTATTGCCTGTGCCAGCAGCTCCATAGGAGGCTTCTGTCTTTCAGTGCGAAACCTTGAAACCACATCATAAGGGAATATTGCGTGAATCTTGACTAGGAAAGATACTATGTTTGGTCTTTGCCACTCTAAATCTCCAAGGCCAGAGCAGGCCGAAGCATACACTAAAAGAAATCCAAGGTTCTCACACTCTGTGGTTGCTTTTTTGACTTGGCGTTATTCGACACCATAATATAAGCTTACTTGGTGTTGCCAGTGTGTTTCCAAAAGCAGGGCCCTCGAGGGTGATTTGTGTTTGAAAATGGGGTGAGTGGCAAGATAAACTGAATAGTGTTACCCTCTGCAAAGGATTTGCTGTCAAGAACTGTGACAAAGACTGTGGCTTGGGAGGTCAGGCACATTACTCAGACAGTAGTTACAGCTGTTTCTGGGTCAAGGGCTGAGACAAGGATTGGGTATGAAATTGCCCTTCCCTCTTAACACAATGCTGTAAAATAAAGAAAAATGAAAAGCAATTCCAGGAACTGTTCGGTGAAATTGGAGAGGAGCAAATTGCCTGAGCTGCTGCCAAGAGAGACAATTATGGACATTCTCTGTGGCAGACAAATTCTCTTTACAATTATCATTACAGTGCTGTAGTGCCTTGGAGCCCTTCCCATGGAGTAAGACCTCACTGGTCTCAAAAATTTTTTTCAGTGAGCATTCTCCATTTCATTAGAGAAAGCATTTCCTGCTGTACTCCCATCCCCACAGGTTTTTTGAATCTCTATTGCAATGAAGGATAGATCGTCCTATGATACTTTCACACCTTGAGCCTTGCTCGGGGCACAGCAGCGGCTTTCTTCAGTGTGTGTTTCCTATTCTGATAAAATCTTTTGTTTTCGACTCACAAAAAGAAAAAAAAGCATGCAAAAGCCCCACAAGAAACGTGCTGAACAAATGATCGTTTCGCATGTGTAACGGTACCATTTGCACTTCCTCACAAAACATTTATTAGTCAGTAGTTGTCACTAGAGAATTTCCCAAAGAACATCTCTTGCTATTACCGTCATGCACCTGGGGTGGGGAGAGACAAAATGGATGTATTTCTAAACCTCTTCCCCCTGCTCTTTCTGACCATAGTTGGAGAGAGAACTTGTTTTCAAAGTAGCTGAGCAAATTAACAAAATAGCAGTTGCTTGGGAGCAGACAACTCATGTTTTGCTATTGAATATTGAACAATGGGTGAAATCATTCTTCGATCCCTTACACTCCCCTCATTCATCTTCCCTGTAAAGTGGGTCTCTTTTCCAAGGCAGGCTGTCAGTATCATCAATGTCACAGCGGCTCTTTTGTTGCTGCTGGGACCGCTCTTTTTGATGGACAGTAGAAATTTGTCTGGTTTTTCAATTCAGGCCCTCATTGCACAATTCAGGCAAGAGAAACCAATCACCTGGATGTTGCTACTGCATTGATTTTTGGGCAAGGCATTCTGTCATTTTGTGGCACAGTTGCTTTCAATCTCTGCTGAGGAAACTTAGTAACATTTCTATAAAAGAAAAATACTTCCTTCCATAAAAAAATTTCCATTTGTCCATACTTTTTTCATTCTTTGTTCTTTTCCATAATTTCTCAAGGGACTGCGTTTTCTGTTTCTTAACTGAGCCATTGAAAATGTCCATCCCAGTCTAAGTGATCCCTCAGAACCTAATATAAATGACTACGCAGTAGAAACGGCAAGTGAAAACTGGGTGGTTTGAAAAATGAACAGAATGAGAACTGACTGAAAGTCAGTCCATCCTGACTTATGTGAACCTGCCCTCCATCCGCTCCCCAGCATCCTGTTAGATATTGTGCTTCAGAATGGTGTTAAAATCCAGATAAGAACCTCCCCCTAGCAGTAAGCTGGATTTATCCATTACCTTGCAGCTTCACCGCTGCGGCAAAAAAAGTTTCGTGCTCTCAAAGAACTCCTTTCCCGAGTGAAACACTGCCCTTTGCTTAAAGGAAACTGTGCAGAATCGCACTGAGTGGAGAGGATTTTTTCCAGCCTTTTTCATATAAAAATAAAACGTCAAATGGAGCCCTAAAGGCAAGCAGTGAAAGTTAGCAGCATGGAGGTTTATAACACAGGTCCGCTGGAGAATCGCTAGCTTGACCGTGCAGCTTATTTGAGGGAAAGTGTAAAATGTGTTGTTACATGGGAAATAGTAATTCACTCTGCAAGGTCAGTGCCTCTCTGTGGGGGTTCAGGAAAGAGCAGTAACTCTGGAACATTATTGTTCTATTAGTATGTTTAATTTTGGCAGTGTGAATAAGATGACTGAGCAGAGGTGTCCTGCTGACCATTACAAGCTGTATACCAAAGACTTGTTCTCTAGGTTCACTGCAGATTTCTGAGCATGTGAGCAAGTCTCAGAAATACTAATATGTTAAAATAAATGAGACTGAAGTTTCATTTTACTCTGCTTCCTCTGAGAAAACCCTTTTCTTGGATGAGGAGAGGAAATGAGGTAAAATTGTCATCCCTTTCCTAACTGTTGACCCCATACATTAAAGTCATCTCTCAAAAATCACAAGATGGCAGAATGATTCTATTTTAAAAATAGCTTTTGAATTTTAATTGCTTTTCAATTTTTGCCCTTCTAGAGTGCATTTGTATCATTGTTTCTCCTCTAAAATCATGAATATTGGAAACTTGAATTGAAATGAAAATTTACAGTATTACCTTATTACATGATGCAGAGGGTTATGAATATCAAGAATAATACTGAATATTGCAAAAGCTTACACACTGTTTCAAGCTCTCTTCTTTGTCTGTAACTTGAGGTTGTGGAAAACACATTTCCTGTTCTGACTGCAGCTGCTGGTAGAAGAAGCTATTGTCCACAGCAGTTGCAAACCACACTCGTGTCATAGTTACTGGCCTTTCTCTTCTCATGCAGTTCTTCCAAACACTTCTTAAATTGTTTCAGTCAGAACTGGTTGGTTTGGCTCACGGACTAACAATTTGCTCTTTAGCTTAAATATAAGCCCATGAAGCCAATATACCTGACTGCGCATGAAGAGGGTTAGGGAGTACGCACCTGAACTGCTGGCTGCCTGGAGGAAGTGGTAAAATCTGGGAGGGAAAAGACCCAGTGTATCAGTAAAGAGCATACATCACGATGAGCACAGGCTTTCCTTTCTGGGCAAGACCTGCGCTGTTCTTGCTTCTCCTCTCTCAGCCACAGTTGAGAGTCTTTTGCTGTATAAAGCTAAGGAATGAGCACAGCGTTTGTCAAAGCTGCTGGAATGTCCCTTGTATCCGCCCACTTACTTTGTTAATTGCTTCCTAAAGGGGGCTGATGTGCTACTTTTTCATGCAATGGCTATTAAGCTCTATCAGTTATGATTCTCTGCCTAGTGGTGATCTACGACAGGTTTTTCTTCAGAAGATGCTGCTAATTGTCATAGCATAAAGTGAACAAAGATGCAAATATGATTTACACATTGAATACCATCATGGAGATGATTATTCAGTCAGCGTTACCACTTTTAAAACATACTATCCAATGCAAATAGCTAATGAATTACCCCAACATTTTGCTCAGACTTTAACCCAAATAATGTTACTATTATTTGGCAACTGTGATTACGTTTGGTGGCAGACACACAGTAATGATTTGATCTTGTCCCAGAGAAATTGTGTGTCAGTTAAATACTTGCTTCACCTGAGATTTAGCAGCCCCTGTCATATACTATTGGCCAACTGCAACTTGTATGTACTTGAACACATTTTTTAAAGTTGCGCTTCTCCTGTCCAGACAGGTATTGAGCATTGGCAACCTGCCAGCTATAGAAGCCATATGTTAGCCATATGGAAGCCCCAAACTGGCTGCAAATGGAAGAGAAAGTGGCTGGAAGATAGTTCTGAAGACGGATCGTAGCAACGGGGAGCATCAGGCGCTATGTGGAGTCTGGGGGAGTCTGTTGAGCCACATCTTTCCCTTGCACAGTTCTCCTTAATCTGGGCTCCAGATGAGAAGTCCGAGGCTCAGGTAGAGTCCTTTTGGGCAGCAGCAGCACCTAAGGCTGGAATTCGGCCTTCCCATACCAATACTCTGTATTCATGGCCCTGTGAGTCAAGCGCCCACTAAGCTGTGTGTGCCATGACATGACATATTTGCTGTGACATTGACCTGGCAGGCTGTGGAACGTCTCCTAGAAGTTGGTGTGTGTGTGTGTGTGTGTGTGTGTGTGTGTGTGTGTGTGTGTGTGTGTGTGTGTACGTCTGTAGGTTTGAGTATGAGGTCTGGAGCAGGGCTGCGGGCCTCGGGCACTCACATGTCCCGGCACCAGCAACTGGGGACAGCGGGGATCCTGGGGGCAGCTCCTGGAAAGGCTGAGTGTCTACGGGCAGCTGCTGGAGGGATCCACATCGTATGTTTATGTATATATATGAGCTTTCCACTAATAGGCTTTCATTCTGATGAGCTGGTGAGTGGAACAGCATGAGGCCATCAGCGCTGCTTGTTTGCGCGAGTGCTGTTGTCCGTCGGCGTTCACCTCTGTGGCCACGTTCATATACGTTCATATATTGTATATATTCATATATATGCACGTGCTGTATGCACGCTAATTGGGAATAGGTGCTCAGCCCAGGCTGCACCTGGGCACAGGGGGGTGCGGCAGCCCCTCTCTCTCTCGGGCTGCCGGATGTGGCAGCTCCGAACGGAACTGCCCTTTTCTCGCAGGGGGAAAATGGCGGTTTGCCCTAGCAGCAGGGCAGCACCGAGACAGCCGCAGGCCCTTACACAGCCCTAACCCTGCCCTACGGAAACCTTTCGCGCGGTGCCAGCAACGCGCCTGGCCCGCGGGCGGGCTGCCCGCTTCCTGCGGCGCTTTCGCTTAGAAACCCTTTTTTTATTCTTTTTTTTTTTCCCGGATCATCCGTGCTGCCACGCCCCTCGCCCCGCCCCCGCCGCAGCGCCCCGCCCCAGTTCCACTGCCCCTCGCCCCGCCCCCGCCGCAGCGCCCCGCCCCAGTTCCACTGCCCCATCGCCCCGCCCCCGCCTCAGCGCCCCGCCCCTCGCCCCGGAATCCCCGCCCCTCTCCCCGCCCCAACCCCAGTGCACCGCCCCTCGCCCGCGCAGCTCCCAGCCGTTGTTTACGACAGCGCCGTGCGTGCGGTGAAGCTGCCCGGCGGCTGCTTTACGGCCGGGCCATGGCGTCGGAGCTGGAGGGCGAGGCGCGGGTGGCGGCGCGCAAGGAGCAGAGGCGGCGGGAACGGGAGGCGCTGCTGGCACAGGTGGGACCCCCGGCCTCTCCCCCCTTGCCGGGCAGAGCCTCTCCTCCCTCCGGGCAGCTGTGCCGTGGCGTACCCGCGGCGAGGGGAGGCCTCGGCCGGCGGCCTCCTTCTGCCCGGCCCCGAGGGCGGCCCTGCCCGCGTCCGGGCCCGGTCACGGCGGCCGGGGGCTCCGGGGGGAGAGCTCGAGCCCCTTCTCCCCTAGGGAGAGCCTTGTGCTGTCTGGCCAAAAAGGGGGGCTGGACCGCATCACCGGCAGTGACGAAAAGCTTTTCATTGGCAGCGGCCTCAGTTTATGTGTTTTGCCATTTACAGTGGTATTGATCCGTTCGGTATTTCACTTATCGTGTATGCCAATTCTTACATTTAAAGGCAATGTTTATAAGAAAATTAGGCAAGTCAGTGAACAGCAGCAACTTTGCCAGAACACTTTCATTTCCTCTTTGAAATCAAAGAAGTTCATGAGTATAAGAATAGTAAAGGAGCGTTTTGCATGACGTCTGGAGCCTATGGAAAGCTCTGTGTAAAAAGTTAACTTGGAATACCTTGGGTAACAGATTGCACTGAATATCCCTGTTCCTCTCGATGGCTTTCTTAATAAATAATGTTGAAATGCAGCTCTTCAGAGAAAACTCTATTGCTTGGTGCCATGATGCATTGAACTGCCCTGTCCTTCTCATTTTATAGAAAGTCCCGTTCACATCCCACTTTTACAAGATCAGATTGCGCTGTATAATGTTTATTTTAAGATTTGTTGAAACCAAGTAGTTGCTGTTCTTAATCATGCTTAGGAATACTTGAGAGCTAGCCAGAAAACAGAGCTTGTTGTACTTGGCACTATACAAATACAAGGTAGTATAACTTCAGAGAGTTTATATAGACAGAATAGCCACCAAGTGAAGCAACAGATATAACACCAGCTTGATGACTTCCTAGGGAAATGTATGTGCTTATAATTTATTTTTTCTTCAGAAGGTAATATAATGGGTAGGTAACAACTTGGACAGAAATGGGAGAGCCTGTTTTCGTGGAGCCAAGATATTAACTGATTGGTTACATCTTGCTGTAGCGTGAGCCAAGAGTTGGAAGTCTCCCTCTCATAGATGTTTTTGTCAAGTTGCTGCTACTATGAGAGCTATGTTAGATTTTATTTGAAGCCTGCTCATATGCTATCTTTGATACTTGTGCTGTAAGCTGCTGATTCTTGGTATGCATGTAGAGTGCATCCAAGTAGAGTGAATGATAAAGTAGTAAATGTCATGTTTGTTCCGTTGCATGATTTATTTTGAAGTTTAAGGACTAGGAGATAACTACATAGAAAGAAAAGTGAAGAAAAGAGTAAGAGGAGAACTGTTAAGGAAAAAGTCTAAAGTTGTGGTGACGGACTTTCAAGAGAAGGAAGACTAAAGTAAGCAGCAAACAAATCTTACTGGACAATACTGTTTTCAGAAAAAAAAGGAATTGGAAAGTGGCCTGAATATCCCAAGCGGCCTACAGGGTAGCGATGTTCTTCCTCAAGGTAAAGTCAGAGAGAAGACTAGAAGTAATATGTTGTGTGGGTATCTCCCTTGCACAGTTAGGGATCTAGGAGCGTTCTAGTGGAATATAGTAGGCGATAGGATTTCCCTTAAGTAACTTATTTGTTGAGTGGGATGTAATTACACTGATTCTGTGCTGTAGGAAGGGTGCATTACAACCTTGAATCTTTTCCGCCTTTTGACAAGCAGTTAAAGGAAATTCCTTTGACTTGGTAATAGTAAATAGTACCATCCTGTGAAAGTTTTACTTTTCATTTTGTTTTGCATTTTTCGCTACATTTAAGTTGTTACTAGGACTCCTGCTTTGCTCAGTTCAACCTCTTGGGTCTTCAGAAAATACTTTTAACTGGGAATGTTATGTAGGCTGCCATTTTCCTATCTCACATTTTCTTCCCACTTGCTGCTGCTTGTACTGCAAGCTCTCTGGGACAATTTTAAAAACCTTTTACTCATTTTACCTCTCATTTTAAAAACCTTTTACTACTACAGTAGCAGTAGTTTATTAAATAACCATATTCCTTCTTTTTATTTCCTTCAACATACGTCAGCAGTTTAATATGAAATAAAGTTCTTCTGTGAAGATGTTTGCAAATTTTTGGTGTAATTTCCCTTCCCGAATACCTGTGGGTGATTTCACTTCTTTTGTTCGTATCTGTAAAATACTGTTAATTTTGACTCATAGATACAAAAACATCACAAAAGTGTTTAATGTTATAGTAACGGGATTGTGATATTAATTATGCTGCAATCTCTGAAAAAGCTCATTTGCAGGTAGCTTTAACCTGTCATCATGCCCGTTTAAGTTCAGGGAGACACAGTAAAGCTCAGGAATTGGTTTTGGTTGCAGTAGTGTTGGAGAAATGCTACAGCAATGAAATAAAGCAGCTGTCATAGAGGAAAAGGTTGAAGTGGCTGATGTGAACGCTTAGTCGTCCAGAGCATGTGAAGTAAGAGGTGGTGAAGGTGGTTTTGCCAGGGTTTGAGTTGGTACTAGAAAGCACAATATCTTGAGCGCACTGGCTACAGTTCCACTGTTAGGATGTCTCGAAGTCCTTGATGATACTGTAGCCTTGTAGGTCCTAACTGTCTGTTCCACCCATTCTTATAGGTTTGGATGCTGTTCTTCAGCTTTGTTGAAGACTATTAGAAAAAACATGTTCTGAGGTTTTAGGATGAAACTAAATCTAAATCCTTGCCATCAGAAAAAGAAGGACAAAGCGGAAAACAGACAAACCAAAAACCTAACCTCTTCTTGACAGCACTCCCTGAAGTTTTATGTAGGAAAAAATTGCAAATGGGAAATTGTTTTTTTTTGTTTGTTTGCATATCTCCTTCTTCCTAGGGAAGGAAAATAGTCCTTATTTGAAGAAAATTAAGTATTTGTGAAGTTATAAACTCTTAAAGGTGTTCATCTGTTCATTAAAATATGGATATTGTCGATAACAACCATAAATGAGAATGGTTTAATGTCTTAAGTGTATTGACTTTCTCTGGTTTACCTAGACTAATTTGATTATGGTCAGGTTGCATGTTGCTATAGTAGCAGAAAAGCACTGTTGCAGCAGTTTATCCTGGTGCATTTTGATCCTCTTTCTTGCTAAGGCAAAAAAGAAATTGGTGTAGTTTGTCAGACTTACTGTGCTATGTAAGGCTTAAAAAAAAGGAGTGAGAAGCTTGGTGGAGGTTGGGGTCACCTTGTGATAGGGTGCTAGAAATAGCAGTAATTTTTAACATGTGACCAGCATGTGGTCAGGACAGATGATTGAGGAGAGGAGCTCTGCTGGACCTCATAGCTGTGAGTAAGGAAGAACTGGTTGGAGAGGTGAAGGTCAGAGGCAGCTTCTGCTGCAGTGACTATGAGACGGTGGAATTCAGGATCCTGCAAGGAGGGAGCAGGGCAAAGGCGCAGAATCGTACCCCTGGACTTCAAGAGAGCAGACTTGGGGGTGTTCAGGGACCTGCTTGCAAGAATCCCATGGGCTATGCCCCTGGAGAGAAGAGGGATCCAAGAGAGCTGATTGATATTCAAGGATCTCCTCCTTCAAGCTCAAGAACAGTTTGTCCCAAAAAGCAGAAAATCAAGTAAAGGTGGCAGGAGACCTTCATGGATGAACAAGGAGTTCGTGACAACATTCAGACATAAAGAAGAGGTGGACAAGAGGTGGAATAGAGACAAGTGACCTGGGAGGAGTATAGAGACGGTGTCTGATCATGCAGGGATGGAGAGCCAAAGCCCATCTGGGGTTCAGTCTGACAAGGGATGTGAAAGGCAGCAAGAAAGGCTTCTCCAAGTATTTAAGCAGCAGAAGGAAGGCTAGGGGAAACATGGGCCTGTTGCTGATTGGGCAGGGGCCCTGGTGACAAAGGACATAGGAAAGGCTGACTGCTTTCTTTGTCTCAGTCTTTCCTGGTAAGATGGGCCTTTGAGAATCCCAGGCCCCTGAGATTAGAGGGAAAGTCTGGAGAAAGGAGGACTTTCCATTAGGAGAGGAGGACCAGGTTAGGGAACGCTTTCAAACCAGCTGAGCGTACACAAGTGCATGGGCCCTGATGGGATGCACCTTGAATGCTGAGGGAGCTGGCAGATGATGTTGTGAGGCCGATTGTGATTGTCCTTGCAAGGTCATGTCAACTGGGAGAGGTTCCTGAGGACTGGAAGAGAGCCAGTGTCGTTCCTATCTTTAAGAAGGGCAAGAAGGAGGATCCAGGAAACTAGAGGCCAGTCAGCCTCAGCTCGATCCGTGGGAAGGTGATGGAGCAAAACTAATCCTGGATGCCGTTTGCAGACGTGTGGAGGAGAGGAAGGTGATCGGGAGTAGTCAGCATGGCTTTTTAAAGGGGAAATGATGCTTACCGAAGCTGATAGCCTTCTGTGATGAGATGAGTGGCTTGGTGGACGAGGGGAGAGCTTGTCTGCCTTGACGTCAGTAAGTCTTTTGTCGGTGTCTCCGCTAGCGTCTTTGTGGACAAGCTGAGGAAGTGCAGGCTGGAGAAGAGTTCAGTGAGGTGGACTGAGAGCTGCCTAAGCTGCTGGACTCAGAGGCTTGTAATCAGTGGCATGAGGTGTGGCTGGAGGCCACTCGCTTGTGGTGTCCTCTGGGCCTTGATCCTGAGGCCAGTGTTATGTAATATCTTCATTAATGACCTAGGCCTGAATGCACCCTCAGCAAGTTTGTAGATAACCTAAAATTGGGAGGAGTGATTGATACACCAAATGGTTGTGCTGACATTCAGAGGGACCTTGACAGGCTGGAGAAAAGGGCCGATGGGAACCTCGTGAAGTTCAACAAAAGGTCAATGCCAAGTCCAGGAACTGAGGAGGAATAAATCCATGCAGCAGGGGAGGCCAGAGCTGACTGGCCAGGGAGCAGCTTTGCAGAGAAGGGCCTGGGAGTCCTGGTAGACAACAAGTTGAATATAGGCCGGCAAGCCTTGTGGCAGTGGCGGCCAACAGCATCCTGGGCTGGATTAAGGTGGTTCTTCTCCTCTCCTCAGCCCTGATGAGGTCGCATCTGGACCAGTTCTGGGCTCCCCAGTACAAGAAAGGTAGAGAGCTACTGGAGTGACAATAGCAAAGAGTCACAAAGAGGATTAGGATGAGAAGAGGCTGAGAGGACTGGGATTGTTTAGCCTGGAATAGAGAAGGCTCCGGGGGATCTTTTCAATATGTATAAATGACTTGTGGGAGGGTGTAGAGAAGATGAAGCCAAACTCTTCTCAGTAGCGCTCAATGATAGGATGAGAAGCAACGGGCATGAATTGAAACACAGGAAATTCTGTCCTTGAGGGTGGTTTAACAGTGGAAAAAATTGCCCAGAGAGATGGTGGAGTCTCCATGCTTGGAGATAAGCCATCTGGGCAGCATGCTGTAGGTGACCCTGCTGGAGCAGGGAGATTGGACCACATGCTCTCCAGAGCTCCCTTCCAACCTTAACCATTCTGTGGTTCTGTGTTGTAATCTTGGAAGTTCCTGCTTTTTGCTTTGGGAAGGACAATGGGGGCACTGTATAGGTCTGATAATTCAGTCCTAATGCTTCCAGATGCTCTACAGTTTCCAGAAATTACTGAGCTTCAGCAGTTCTATTTCTGTAAAGGTGAGAGGAGATGTTGACTGGAGTCACCTTAAGGAGCTTTTAGTTATAGAGATGCTGCAGATATTTAGTCTGTGTAGATTGGGCTAAAATGAAAGGAAGCCCTTCAACTCTGGTTACAGATACCGTTTGTTTGCTGATGGTTAGGACAGCAAGTAATCTGAGGGAACCTCTCCTGTATCTTCAGAAGTAATCCTCCCAAAATCACTGAGCTCACTAGAAAAATCAGGAATTAGCTGTGTATTTTCTTTCTGTAAATTTCATATACACAAAAATCAAGAGATTATTTAGTAGATTTTGAAACAGTTGTAGAAATAGAATTAATTTCTTCATTAGTTTTTACCTTTAAAACAAAGAAACTGAGGAGATTGCTTCCTGTTGATTTTTAATTACTGTTTCATGATTTTTTTCTGGTTATGATTGTTTCACACACTTCAGTTGAAGAACCAAAAAAAAACCTCTGAATGCCTTGATAGAGATTTCTCTCTTAAATTTTGGAAACATCTTTTTTCGTGTAGTCTGTCTTCTCAACTGCATTGGTAAAGCACAGCAGCTGGTTATGTTTATCATAATGATCAGTAATCAAATAATTAAATGTTGACATGCAAAGTGCTATCAAGCTCCAGAAAGAGCATCTTATTTTGATGTGTAGGATAGTTCATAACACCACTGTTTGAATTTGCAAGTTTAGAAAGGGAAAATAAGGTACAAATTTTTGTAAATGCAGGGATGTATGCCTTTTTAGAGGAGAACATAAATTCTCCCTAAAAACTAGCAATACTACAATCTTGAATCAGTCCCTGAATCTGTATCATGACATGGCATTTCTGTATTTTAGTGTTGATCATCCTCTGTTCTGTAGTTTTTGATGGACCTGGATGAGTCTTTTACCCTTTTGTCTGTATGGTTGATGTGATTTGGCCATTGCTTATATAGAATTACTGTCTTTTAATTGTTAGGAATGCGTGATAGATGGCAAATTTCTGTTGATGGCAGTGCATGTTGATTAAAAATACACGTGTAGGTAAATAAGCTTACTCATTATTTCACATAAATGTGAAGATATATTTTCAAACAATGCAGATAAGATCATGGTACCTTGAAACAATCTTATCGCACAATATGAAATTATGTTCAATTTTACTTATTTAGGTTTTGGAAAAAAAATGATTTGAGATGTGCAATCCCTTATTACTTTGATTTGTCGTCTTTGATTCTTTTGGCTTAGACCTCTACCTTTATTTTTATTTTACATTTTTTGTTTTATTTTCTTTAAAAACCTGACCTAAACCTTAAAAAAAAAAAACAGTGTGTAGTAATATCACTTAGTGCACTGTAGGTAAACTCTAAACAAGCTGTAAAATGAGCAGGTTTTCCCAGTGAAGTACTGCTAGGTATTTCTTCTTAAATCAGCGTAGCTGTTGGGTTGTTGCAGTGGATGATGTGTGCAGAAATAGTGAAATGCTTTGGCAATATTTTGCACTTCATTTTTGGTGAAAAATTACAGAAATTAATCTTAAACCAGAAATTAATAGCAAAACGTGTCACTGTTTTCGTTTTTAGAGCTGATATTTGTTGGAAGTTGTTTATATGCAGAAATACTAAGCACGTTTCATGTTCTTTCCCTTATAAAATCAAATCCATCATGAAGTGTTACATCTTTGACTCTCTTTCAGAGGAAGTAAGCACGTCAATATTATTATATTCACTGAAATCTTAAATCTTTGATTAGTATTAGAGAAATACAGTACTGAGAAGTGAATCCTATCTTTTGACAAAAGATCTCTATATGTGTTTTTGCAACCTATGCCTTTAATGTAAAAGAGAGGTCATTTTAGAAGCCTGCTGATGTCTCAGTTTTTATATTCTGTTAGTCCTTCCTTTAGAGCTCTCTCTGCCACGGGCCTGGAGAAGTCCTGGGTCAACATGATTCCCTATGGTTTGCTAGCAGTAGTAGCTGCAGGCAGGCGTCTGTTCTGCTGTGGTGTCTGCAGCTGTCCCAGCAGAAACAATTCCTGCCTTCCAGCTGCTGCTCACTGAAGATTGTCGTCACGTATGGTCTGCTTTCTAAATTGCATGTCAGATTGTTCTGGGATGTTTTTTGGTCACAAGAGGTTTCGAAGTTATTTCCTGTGTACCTTTTGACACGCAGATGACAAAGAGCAGTGATGTTTTCAGCTGTCACAGCTGCGTCCACAGGAGGATGAGGGTACAGGCAGCACTAATGCAGTTATGATTTGGCAGCCTGGCATGGAAACTCATCCCTTCTGTATGTCTCCACTGCTGTCCTCCTTCAGGAATTCCTTCAGGAATTTAGCAATAATGGGAATACTAAGGTAAAAAAGCGTAGCCTAAGCATTGATAAAAATAACTGCGTTATCGAGATTGAAAATGCCTACAGGAACATCAGAATTATCAGAGAAGGCATATCCAGGTTCCCTGAAGATAAGCGCTCATATAACCAGGCTTCTGCAGCCCTGAGCTTTGTAATGATGCAAGCTAGGAGAGTAACTCAGGCCGCAGCAACCTCTCTTGACAGTTTAATATGGGAACTGGTAAATGAATAGAGTGGATTGTATGACAGATAGAGGTAGTCCCGAAATCAGAAATTAAACCTCATTGTTTAGATTTTGGGTATCTTATGTTGGTATCCTAGGGATTGGGCTAGCAGTTTTGTCTTTTTGTCCTAACAAAAAATAGTTGCCCAAAGGAGTTGTTTCGCACTTCTCCTTTGTTCTCCCATACCCTTTCTCCCCAGGCTGCACTTTTTTTCTTCCTTCCTGGTGCTGGAACTGGTAGCTTGCATGACCTTGTAAGAGGGCTAATTTGGAAGTTAGATCTGCAGAAAGCTGTCCCCTGTTCTTGGCAGGATTCACCTTCTGTCAGTTTAGTCCCCTGAAGTAGCCCCCCCTGAGGCCAGAGAAGAGACAGGCCAGTGCAAGGAAAGTGGTGGTACACACAGATGGGAGTGCGGAGTGGAGCTCTGCCCTTCGATGGCAGGTATTTGCTCAAGCAGCTTAGCTGTGAAGCCAGACAGCCCACTTGATCTCTCTGCTGATTGTGTTTGTTACTCTATAGTGGTACGGTATTGGGCTATGGAGTGTCTTCTGACTGTTTGTTAGAGGGGAAAAGGGAATTTTTCTGTGTTTTGATGTTGAAGTTGGCTTTTGGATGGTAGCGTTTTTCATCTTATCCTGAAAGAGCTGGAGATTGACCACCGTTAACAATGAGACACTGCATGGACTTTTTAGTGATATTGAAAATTCTCTATTGCCTTGCTGAGAGCTGAATTGATAATTGGAGCTGGGGTCAGGAAAGAGTGCCGGTCAGGGTTTCTGGGCACTGGAGAGGGAGTGGTTTAGCCTCCCTCCTTAAGGTGCGGTGTGACCCGCTTCTGGATATCTTTTGGGTGCTGTTGTGTGACAACTTCTGTTTATTGTGCAAACTAGTCCTGCCACTGGCAGCGCCTTTGAGCTTTTCTGCTTCTTCCTGGGGTGGCATGCTGTAGTTTTTGTAGATTTTGGTGTTTGTCTCTGGTGTATTGCGGGCTGTTTGGACAAAGTTTCGTAGCTAGATGCTCTGGTCAACAATTGTGCAAGCCTGGTCTTAATGACCTACCTCATCCCTGTACTGAAAAATGGAAGGGACTTTCCTGAACTCAATTTCCTTCCTCTTTCAGATGGGACTGTGAAATCAAAGATCCTTTGACTTGTTTGCAGTAAAGACTCCAAAGAGTTTACTTTGTCCACCTTGGCTAACATCGCTACCATATTGCTGTAGAATACTATTTTTATAAGAGATTACCAACAGACGTTTCATAGTGCCTTGCCAGTATTATACTTTACCTAGTGCCTATTGCAAAGAGGACAAAGAGCAAGTTTATTAGGGTACCCCAGAAGTAAATGTAGCATGCTGCTTGCCTTTCATGATACTTAGTTGCTTTTAACAGTACTGTGTGTTTGTGTGCCGTGCCTGCACCCTCACTTGCAAAGTTAATGCATTGTTCTGAAATAGAAGTTGTTTCAGATATGTAGCATCTTACATTTATGGTGAAGAAACATAAAAATATTGTTGCGGTGGTGACCTAAAATGTACTTAATGTTAAGTACTTGTCTGTAAAGGTGAAAGGATAAATTGTTGATATTTTTGTGGTATCATAAAGTATTAATGAACCTTCATTTGAAATAAACACTTGAATTGCTATGGGTTGAGAGATGTTAAACTATTGGAGTTGACCTCTATAGAATATAAGAATAAGGAACTAAAAGTAGATGGATGCTGGTTAGCCATGTGTGATTATAAAGACGAGTAGAATAGGAGGTTAATGTCTGCAGCTAATAAAGAAAGCAACTTAGATTTCCCCTCTTCCCCCCCCCCCCCCCCAAGTGAAGCTTGAAATAATTGGGGAGGTGAGAGGAAAATCTTCCTTGATTATAAAAATGAATATTGTAATTTGGTGCTAGAGGGAGCTAGATAGTTTTTAGAGATAGAAAGGATGAAAGGTTATAGCTGCTAGCTTTCTAGCCTGGCGTTAAATTGATGATTCAGGTCAAAATATAACTTCTTTAGTCTTTTATAAATCCCTAGGCAGCTTTTTTAAAATTATTATTTTACATATGGATATTGTTAACAATCATCTGTATTTTTTGTCTTAGTCTAAGAAAAAACCAAACTTTTCTCTACTGCTTTTTGTATCTGTCTCTCTTTTAACAGTCTGGTGGTAATGCCACTAGAGATTCATCTTGTCGTATTCAGGAGACCGCAGTCTGCAGTTTAATGATGATTTAGAGTCATTCTGTGTCCTGGATATGTATTTACATACTTTATTCAGGAGTTTGATCAACCTCTTTTATTAGGATCACATATCTCATTTACCTAAATACTTGCCTATATTTTTCCTGTTTATTTGTAAATCTAATAAAAAGTGTTCGTGCTCCTTTTGTACCTTATTTGTAATAATTTCATTTTGTTCAATGTGTATTTGTAACTTTTGTAAATGTAATTTTTGAAGGAAGTAGTAATTTTATTTAAAATATACTTTTTATTATAGAGATGGGAAGGAGTCTAAATCACAAAAAAGACCAGCAGATAAATAGAAAGAAGGTAGTGGAGAGTAAATGAATGAGTGTCAGTTGAAGAGTACCTCCCTCTCTCCCCACAAAAGAAAATAAAATGTCTGAAATGTAAAGAGGAAATGAGTTTGGGGGGCAAAAGAGATGAAAAATAGGAGAAAAAAAGATGCTTAAAAAGAAAACTTAAAAAGAAAAGAAAGAAAGATGGAAAACTTGTACTACTCTTGTAATTTATAAAACAGGGCAGCCAGCTCCAAATGTGTAACACTGTCGCCCTTTGGACTGCTTACTTTGCTAAATAGCTTCTAACTGAAGGACTGTGGCAGAGGTTTTTGAAAGTAGTTTGCGTTATATGAACTCTATTTTTAGAATTTTTTTGGTAGATGGGTGTAGAGTAATATTCAAGGAGAGCGCAGGAGGAATTTAGATTTTTTTTTTTTAATTTTACCTATCAGTGCTCAGTTGAAATATATTTTGATTTACCTTTTTACTTAACAGTTCCGATTTTATATTGTTAAAATGGACACGCTTAAGGGACCATTGAAGTGCTAATGTATAATCTTTACTGTAATTCGATTAGGAATAGCGACGTGTTTGTAAATGTGTATCTGGACTGTGATACAAGTTGAATAGGATTGTGTCAGTTGCTGCTTAAAATTGCATAGACTATGTGAATAAAGATTTGCTTAGTTTTGGTTAACCTTAATTAAAGGTTTTTTTAACATGGAATGTGGACAAAAACTGTAATAATGGTACTTCATTGTTTATCTGTGGAGCAAATCTGAGGTAATATCAGATAAATACCCTATTTATTGAGAAACCAGCAGATGATCAACTTATTCTAATGCTTGTCTTGTCTCTACTTGCCTTTGTGGTTTGTTGCAGATAAAATGAGAATATAATTTCTTATTTGTCTCTAACAGGTGATATGAAGTGGTTTTTTTTTTTTGAGATTTTGAATATGCTATTTTCAGATTCTGTGTTGTGCTTTATCTGGAGCTTGTGCTTGATACCTTTAAGACTACTGAGTCTTCAGTAGCAATAAGAAAGAAATCTAAAAATACTTTGGAAGAGAACATGCAAATTTGATGTGATTTGAAGCAACAATGGATTTTCTGCTTTATGCAGTCAACATGTGGATATGTATTCATACACAGATGTAATCTCAGCTAACCAAGAGAGTCCTATAAAATCCGTGTAATGATAAACTGATGCTGTGGTAAAAGTCAACCAGTGTCTTGAAATAACTATTTGGGAGTTTATACATTTCAATGATGAAAATACCAGATTGGAGAAAATAACTTTATTGTACAATTAGAAGTAAAATAGTGCATTTATATTTAAAATACTTTTGACCTGACGAATACACAGAAATCGGGGCACACGCTCTTGCTCGTTATGCATGAAGTTTGCTTTGCAAGTGATGGTAGAGTGCAAACTCGCTAGTGTGCTGCATTTGCTGCTCTGTGGTGGGGATGCAGGCTCTCTGGAAGCCCCCTTCAGAGACTTTTAGGGTAGCACAGAAGCAGCTGGAATTTACTGTCTGATTGGGCCAGCCCAAAGATTTTACTTCCTGATTTACAATTTTGTGGTAACAGTTTTATAATAACATCTGTTCCTTGGCTATTTACAAAACTAAAACTTAATTCAGCTTCTCACGTGAGCCTGAGATACTGACACAGGATCTTGTCCTTTCTCTAAGGAAGAGAAAGATGTCATTACTGTAGGTCCACACCTTACATGCAAAGGAAGACAGACTTGCATCTTCTAATATTAACTGCCTAGTAAGGAAAGGAATATAATAAATGAAGAAATGTTGACAAGCTGATCTTGACTGACCTTCATTTGAGGTTTTCATAGGTTAATATGCCAAAGTATTGATGGTAGGGTGAAAGTGAACTGTGAACTTCAGCCTCAGCCCTTTCTCTACGAAAAGTGAAACAGTATGTGGAAAGCTTATCCTTTCCCAGTCTAAACCTTGACAAGATAGTCCGTGTGTACTTGTGGAGCAAACAAGCTTGAAGTCTATATTTTATTGTTGATGGGGTTTTTTTGCCATCTAGAACGTTATTAAAATTCCCTGTTAGCCAGCTTTTGTGAAGTTTATAATTAGATAGAGATGGACACTAGAGATAAATGTAAGTTTTGTGTATGTTTGGTTTGTAGGGGCTTTATGAGTTGCATAGCTGAGGATATCCTTCGCTTGCCCATGAATGTGGCATGATTAATTACTTTATTTTGGTCAGATGAACGTATTTTTAAGACAGAAGGGTCATCATGGTCTGTATGGACTAGACCAGAGATTAACAGTCAGTGATTTCTGCATCGAGTTTCAGGGCTGTTGTTCAAGCTTGAGATGTGTTTCAGGGTTAGCGAAAAGAGCTTTTTGGATTGTGTTAAGGTACTAAAGAACATGCTTGTCTTTCCAGACTCCTGGTGGGTTTGAAGTATTTGGGCTATACTTGACAACTATTTCACTCTTACTGGATTATAGTCCTGCTTGTTTTTCTGTTGTTTTGTTTATTTATAAAACTCAGAACTATTTTGATGCTGGAACGAATATCTCAACATGGTCTAACTCTTTCCTTATCCTTGCCTTTTGAGTTTGAAGATAGACCATTCACTTGGTCCCTTATAGACCATCTGATTTGTTCTAGAGCTGTTAAGTCCTAATAATTTTCAGCTACTTAACAAAATTTCCGGTTCTTGGCCTCTTTATTCCAATTGACTTACCCTAACTTGTTCTGATTTCTCAAAGTCTGTCCTTCTGAAATTAAGAGCCCTAGGTCCGAACCTTCCTTTGTTTGAGTTTAAATGCATTGGAAAGATCATCACCTTCTGGGGTTACTGAGAAAGTAAAGGATGAAGCTTTAAAAGGGTGCTTCGTTTACCCTAGGCATGTGTAGTATTCTGATTTTTATTGTCCTTTATGCTCTTTTCAATATTGCTAACGGCATTGTTTAAAAAAATACGTTAGCACTCCTAACTTATGAGTTGACTTTCTTATTTTTTAGATTGTATTTTTGTTCTTTGAACCATTATAGTGAAAGAACACTGACAGTTGTTCTTTCTCCAAGCCTCCTCTTCTAGCCATACAAGAGCTAACATTTTTTATTAAGAAATTCAAGTGTTATTCTCTGCTAGAGAAGGTGAACTTTCCGTGAAACTTCAGGAGTTCTGGAACTGGAATATGCAGAATCCTACTATCCTTTTTCCCTAATGATTTAAGACTAGTAAAATCATAGGAAAAATAAAAGCTGTGATTTTCATTTTCAATCTCAAAAAGGGAAATCCTTCCTGAGACCATGGAGCTCTGCAATTCCAGATTTTTCACCTGGCTGAGGTGATTTCTGAAGCTGAATGTGCACGAAGATTGAATTACGAGCAGTTTACTTTTTAAATTAATGTCTGGTGAGCAGTGCTTTGGGATGGGATAATTGACCAGAGAATTTTTTTGAAATGGAAAATCAGAAAGCCAAGCCCTCTTTATGATATGTTATGTACTTCATGAAGGTTGTAAGAACAGGAGGCTTCTCAAAATGGAGAACAGAAGTTGAATGTCTTAGTGTCACCCCATTATTTAGGATGATATCAATGCAGGAAAGGCTGCAAAGCTGTTGGCTAGGGAAGGGAGTTAGGTAATGCAGTTTAACTGAATTTCCCATTTAACATGTAATCCTAAAATATTTTTCATGCTATCCTTTTGAAAGAAAAGTTCTCAGGCACAGTTCTCAGAGTTGTGCGCTGTTGTGTTACAGCGTGACTTAGAGATGTGTCTGCAAGTAATGCTGCTGAAATTTGGCTGTTTTTCTCCTCTGTTCACCGTAGGCCAAAATTAGTTATGAGAAGGAGCAGAGGCAAAAGCTACTAAAGCATCTGCGCGGTGAAGATACATGGATGCTTGCTGATGTGAATGAACGTGTGGAACAACTGGAAAAGGTGAGGGAACTGTAAATTGTGGAATTATATTTTTAGTTTTTTTGGTGCCATCGTATGAACGGAAGGAAGGCTTCAGTGGCTTTAAGATGCTCTGAAAAACCTCTCAGCTTCTAAATTCCTTTTACTTCAAAGTTAGCTTTCTTAAACTGGAAATAATCTTCTACTCAGAGGGAAAACTTCTGTGATTCAGTTACAGCTTTAATTCCTACCACATGCAGGAGGGCAAGTGCTGCCAGACAAGAATTGTACCAGGAGAAGAATTATGGAGGATCCGAGGCTTTTTAGCAAGCCCTTGTGTGAGGGATCACAAGAAAAGCCCTAATGAAACCTCAGAATATTCCGTTTTGGGGTATTGATTTAAAATCTGTGTATTTCAAGATATTTCAAGAAAGGACATATGTGCATTGATACAATGATTCCTAAGGAAATAGCTTTGAACAAAATAAGCAGTGTGTAGAAGATGTACGTATCGTTCCAGTGCCTTAGTTCCGGAGAAAAATATATTAGAGGTGGGGGGAAAACATCTCCTGTAGATGTGAGGCATGAAAACTAGAAGGAGTACAAAAGAGAGGATAATGGAAACAAAATGTGTAGCTGTGTCCAGCTGTGTGTAAGTTTTGGCTTTTTCAATGCGATTTGGTAAGCAGGTTGTGATCACTTTTGTTCTGTGCTGGAAATCTGGTTTAGTTGATTTCATTGACAGACGTTTACTTGCAGGAACATTCTGTGCAGAAAAAAAAGAAAAAGGATAAACATTCCCGAAAACCTAAGAAAGAAAAGAAGAAAAGCAAAAAACAAAAATCTGAAAAGAAGGATGACTTCCTTGATAGTTCTTCAGTAAGTAATAAATTTTAAAATGCTTCAAAAGACATTTTTTAAAACCTGCACTCTTTCAGTCTCTGTGGGCAGACATATTTTGTAGCCTTGTGTCTTACTCTGGCCATTTTCTTTTGGGGAAAAATTGTGCCAAAGTGTATCTTTTTAATAAACCAAGTATTTAATCAATTTAAAAGGTGCCATTATTTGAATGTCTCCAAATTTTGTCAAATTCCTTTCACACATTGGGAACTAAGAAATTTACAATTTTTCAGCAGAAAGAAATTGAAAAAAATCTTGATTTTTGGGAACTTTTGGGAGACTGTGGAAACATTCATACGTTTTCTGCAGTCAGTGCTATATATGATGGAACAATGTGTCTAAAATTGCAGATACTCAACTTTGATTTTAAGCCTGAATCACTACTGCCTTTTTCCATGGATGTTCAACTGGGGCTTACTCGTCTATGAGTCCAAAGGAAGGTTCACGTTTGTGCGTTTGAATCCCTATACCGTTACATTGAGGGACATTGAGGCAAAGCAGTAAAAAAGACTTGATTGCAAATTGTGGTCCTGCTTTCTGGCTGCCATGTATAAAATGCTAGCAGGATGTTTTGCTGCAAGTCAGGTAGCACTGTGATTTTCTTCTTAAAGGTTTTCTTTTGTTGAGAGACGCATGTATGCAGTATGATGAGACTTCTTTTCCAGGGACAGATAACAGAAGTGAACTGCGTTTTTCAGGGTGGAACCTAAGCCACAAATAGGTCCCACATTTCCTGTGGGAAGCATCAAAAAGCCTCAGATGGCATCAGTGGATCCCAGGATACAGCACAGTCCTGACTAATAGCTTTAATCTAAAGTTTGTTATTCCTGTGACAAGTTCCTATAAATAATAGAGAAATGCTGTCCATTAGAGGACTGCTTGCTCCAAGTGTAAAATCTCAGTGCCCTGTTTGCAATTGCAAGTGTGGGAAGTGGGATATGGAAATAGAAAGAGAATGTGAAATGTTTTATAACACATTGTGTTAATGGTTTTACATTAATTCTTCTTATGTAAAACATACTTGGTCATTAATTTAAAAATTTTATATTTGTAATATCATCAAAACAGTTTTTTGGTTTTGTTTTTATTGTGACAGTTTGTCTCTAACAGCTTTGTAATTCTATTAAACTGCCAGCGAGAGCTAGAGTTCTTGCATACTGTGTTGATGTGCTCGTGAAACCTGGTGTGAGGTTTTGATCATGAAGCAACAATTTCCATGTGAAAATATCACAATTATTTTTACTATCAATGTTATTTAACTAATTAACTGTATTACATTAATAATGGTTAGCACTATGCATCAAGCTGGATTAGCAGTACACTTTATTAGTATTTTCTTTTTATCAATATGTAATAGTATGTTGTTGTAATTATTCTTTACATCAAATTCAATATTTTTAGGATTCTTCAGTTGAATGGGTTGAGTCCAATGTGTCACAGTCCGATACTACAGAAAAGGCTTGGAAGGTCAACGAGCACTCGGATACTACGAAAGAACCTTCCTTAGAGGTGAGCAGTCTGATAGCTACTCCAGAAATATATTCGGTGTGACCACGTGTGAAACGTGGTTAGGTTTCCTGAGAGCTCTTTTGAAATGTGTTGAACAAAAACTATTTTGCAGACAAATGTCTGTGTTTATCTAGGTAAATAATACATTTCTTTCACTAGAAGACTTCCCTGCATGATAGTTATTTAGTGTTTAACAAGGCGCTAAACTTAAGTTCGCCTGGTACCAGTTCCTTTTATTATATTTTGAGGCTCTAGCCCATTAGCTTGATTTCCTTACTGAGGTCAGATTAAATATCCTGACTAGACATGTTATTTTTTTCTTCCTACTTAAGGTGGTTATTCTACAAGTGAGTGGATTTTTGCTTCTGTGATGCTTGAACAGATGTAAAGAAGTAAGGGAGGTGCAAAACTTTTCATCAACAGCATTTATGAAATCAAGGCCGTTTTTGATCATCTTAGGTGAAATCTGTGCGTGATAAGCAATTTTTATTCTGGAAAACTGAGTCATTCTGAATTGAGCTGCTGTGATTTTAATAACACAAATGTAGTCACATATTCATGACATTGTCTTTCAGTTGTATTAAATCGCTGATTTTGAATTTAGTGTTTACTTCCACTACTGAGAGTCCTTGTTTTTCAAATCCTGGATTTGTGTATCTGGTCAAGAGAATTAAAAAAGATTCTCTGCATCACATGTATCTTCTTGGTAAAGTAAATAGTAACAAAATATAAATCATTCTGTATGTCATGATAATTTATTCTGCAGATCACTGGTTTCTCCAAACATTTACTGAGTGATAGATATCCCTTGCTTTGCACGCTCTGGGCACGTTTACATTTGGATGAGAAGTGTGCTTTCAAAATAAAACCCCTGATCATTCCTACTCTCTGTATTTTGGTTGACATGATGGAGCAGCCCTGGAGCACATAAACTCGTTTTCTTATGGATGAAACTAAACTGGAAAGTGTGTTCTCAGAGTGTACCTAAGGTGCTCCATGGGACCAGACTTGGATTAGTCCAAAGCATAAAAAAAACAAACAAGCAAGCAAGCAAACCAAAAAACCAAAGCAAAGCAAAAAAAAATCCAAATGAAGCTGCAAATACGAAATGTATGTAGTGTGGATTTCTTGTCCTCAGCACCAAGGGTTGTGTTTTGCAGATCCGCCTGTATTGGTCCATGTTGCTTGCTAGCTAATGTGGGCATAGCTACTGTTAAATCACTTGAAAATAGTCTGTTATCCAGTTCCCTGTGTGACTTGGAAGAGATCTGAGAAGTGAAATGCTGTGTTTCACCTCTGAAACTCTCTAGTATGTTGTCTAACATCATCGTTTTTAAGCAACAGAGAAAAGGTGTGACTTATAGCATCTGTTCGGATTGACATCTCAGACTTGAACCTTACTGAGGAGAAGTGAAGACACTTCGGCAAGGACCTGCTTCAAAATAGATGTGTCTAGACTGTTCGTAGAAGTATTCTAAGTACCTCTTTTTGCAGAGCTGTTGTTAATTATGTGTAGGTCACTGTTTTCTTTTGAGGCTTCATAAATGTTTTAGGTGTATAAAGGAAGAGCGTTTGAGGTATTAGATTTGGGTGGGTATATCACTTCATTGAATATGAAATATTGTGATTCTTTTTTGGAGACCTCATGTTGTTAATATGCTACTTTTCTTTAGAAAGTAGCCCTTATTTTTTAAATATCCTCAGTCTGGTTTGTATTTTGTAAATGCAGTTTTTACCTGCTATTATGGGTACAGTTCATAGAATTTAGGTGTGTAATTGTTTAATTTGTCAGTGCAGTTAGACGCCTATACATCTGAGCCTATGAACTATGCTGAGTGATGGAGTGCAAATTTTGTATATGTGAAAGCAGACATGAAAAGTCTTAAAGCCAGAAGTAGCAAGATACAGTTCTAGAACAAGATGGCAAAGGAATTGGTCTATATGTCCAGTGTTCATTTAAAAAAACCATAAGCTGTGTGTATGGCTCTGCATATTTACTAGCTCCACAAATACTTTGGGAAGAGGTAATTTGAATTACAAAAAGATCTCTGTGAAATTTATATGCCTAAGTGAATATTAAACATATTGAAAGATTGGAGTTCTTAAATTTGTATTTACTTTTCGTATAAAATACTACTAACGAATAGAAAATAGTGTTAGTCAGACCTACACTGTTTGTTGTGTGTATCCTCAGTAGTTGCAGTAGTTTGATTTGCACCTGAAATATATTTTGGTTAGAAGTAAGAACACTGATTTTGTATGTTTTAGTGTCATTTAAAACTTTTTTCCCTTCTTTTGCCAGAGAGAAGAGTGGATGACTTTAGACTTCATGTCTTTGAAAACCACATCAGCATTATCTGTCAAAGCTGAAAAACAGAAAGAAAAATTATTGGAACAACAGAAAGCTCAAGAAATTGAGCAGGTAGGAGGAATTATATATTAACTTATTTTTTCCTGCATCTTACTCAAATCAGTATAATGATTTGGTTCAAATACCTAAGTCTTTTATATGTCACTAGTTGTTTAAATTAACCTCTGATATAGTTTACTACAAAGAGTATTTCTTTACCTTGTGATCATGACTTTAATGAAATTGTTCTGTTTGTGATGGGAAGGGTTTCATACAGGAGGATTATCTTGTGGAGCAAGCTCCTTATACTATCTTCTTGGAAAGCAGCAAGCCAGTTAGTTAAGTACTAAATTCCATCATATTTAAAGTACTTCTGAGATCTTTTGCTTAAGTAATAGTGGCAGACTGTGAGGCTGGCCTTCTCTGTTTTATATGTGTAAGAAGCAATGTTGCTTTGTGTGACAAAAGCTCACCTAAGTTTCTGTGTTGAAGCATAGGGTGTTGCGGCTTTTTTTTTTCCTGCAGAAAAAATTCAGACCAGGTGCTTGTGCGTCTCATGCCGCAGTAGCGGGGCAACATGTGGGAAGATCAGGGTCCAGTTGGGAATAAGGTTGTCAGTAAATTAGTTCTGTTTGCTTACTGTTACTGGCTGCTTCTTTTCTTTATGGATCTCCAAAAATGCAGTGTGGTCTGATCTGAAGACGTAGTTGCTGATCGCTGCCTAATGTTTACTTGTTCTAGCATCTCACATTAGGCTATTTATTGCTGTTAGACGTTCCAGTTAGTTGTGTTCTGGCTAAAAACCAAATTGGAGTGCTGTACTTGTGTGGTATGCAACAGTTGGGTTATTGTCTTCTGAGTAGGGATTAAAGGTTTTCTTTTTTCCATTTAATTTTTGTTGTATATTTTCTGGACTGCTAAAGGAGCACTTAGTGTGGACATCTGATAAATTCTTAAATCACAAGAACGTAAGCAAGTACTGTATGCTTAATGACAATTTATATGTGCTGTTGATCCTAGAAGAATACATTTTTTTATAGATCCTTCTACCCAATCATGTGCTTTCTGTGCAGCTTTATACTTTAGTGATTTCTGCACCAGAGTGTCTGTCCTGACATATTTGTTTGTGCAAAACAGAGTGTACAACAGATATGCACAACATACCTATGGCGGTGATGAATTGAAGATGTTACATAGACAACTTCTAGAATTGGAAAATTAGAAATTAGAATATTTTAGGCCATATCTAGGTAAGGGAATGAAGATCAGCTACTGTGCACTTGAAAATATGCTTGCATATGTTTCAAGAGCTTCACATACTTCAAATTCTCTTTGGTATCCTATCTACTGCCTGTAAATACATCTTCGTACTATTTTGTACACAGGAAAATACAAAGGTGTGTTCTGGGGAAACTGGACAAACGTAGCTCTAGAAGTTGGAAGGCCCGTGTTTCTACATTGCTCTGGGGAAAATGAATTCGTGTGTGCATGAAGTGGTTTGTTACTGATTCACAATGTGTAAAATGGTAAAAGGTTTTGGGACTGTATGTGTGTGTGTGTGTGTGTGTGTTTAATTGGTGACCAATTCAGGTTCTTAGAGAGGTAGTAATCCTGGAAATGAGTGTAAGAAGATGACTTGAAATCTCTTCATGATACGCTTTATTAAAGGAAAGAACATCTTTTTTAGAAGAATTTGGAAACTGTACGTGGTGGTGAAGATTGAAGCATCCTGATGTGGTGGATTTTTCTTTTTATTACTCTTCCTCTCTTTGTTGGAGATGCAATAAACAAACCCTCCCCCTAAACCTATCGTATGTTGAAACGGCTTTATGGATTCTCCTAACACAATTAACTTTTTTTTTTTTCTCTGTTTTAGCCCAGTGCTCTGTGTTCAAGTAAAAATGTTGAATTTCCTCTTTATACCCGACATAAGTGACTAGTCTTTGGAACGTCTTTTTACATATGAGCCTTTCCTTGCTAGATAATGAACTTGCTGCTGCTTTTGTATTGATCTAATTTTCCAAACTGGTTACAATTTTGTTTTCCTGTCTCTTGCATTTCTCTAGATGCGTCGATACAAAATGCAGTGAAGCAGGTTATCTTCAGTGCAGAGTAGAGCAGAACGCGCTAGTTAACCTCAGATTCTGCTAGGAGTTACGTTTTATTATTTTGTAGTAGTATGATGCTTAATTTAGCATTGCAGTTTTCCATACACAGGTTCTTCATCGTGTTGACCTTTGCGAAGTAATGACATATTAGTCACAAGTCACCAGTTGTCCCCTTTTAAGTGGGAGACCTGAACACACTAGTAAGTCCAAGCAGATTGCGGGTGTCTACTAGTAATTTTTGGTAGATGTATGCTATACTTCTATTTGTTTGCATTTTAATTATTAAACAGAATAGACACTATTCTGAAGTATGATGTTGGTATTCAAGCTGCCTTGAATTCTTCTAGCAATGTGAAAAGAGCCAGTTAGAACTACAGTTTTCAGTGAAAAATTTTTGTTAAACTATCTTACGAATCAGAAGCACTTCAAAAGTATTTCGCTCAAAGTCTTTCCTTAATGCTTCTCTTGAAGAGTAGTTCATTTCCTCTAGGGCTGCCTTGTTCCTGCTGTTTATTTTAACTTAGATGAATTGACTAAAACCACTGGTTCCTGATTTTGTTTTCATCCCTTGTTATCAACAGCTAGGGTTAATACAAAAATTCTTTGACTTTTCGGAAGCTTGAGACTGGAACCACTAATGATATTGGTTATTTCTGTATCTGTTATTTAAATATGTGTAAATGGAAATGATTGTAAGAAGTTGTGGCATCTTCATATGTTGTCTCTGATTAGTGCAGAGAATTGGTATAATTAGATATTATAAAACTGGTCTTAACCCTAGATGGAACCACATATTACGGAGACTGTTCTTTGGAAGAGACTGTTTCCTTCAAAAGTTTGTTAGTGTCTTCCACAAAGAAGGTTAACTGATTCTTTACGAGAATCCATAGTAACAGTGCCCTATTGAGTGCATGTAGGTTGATAATATACTTTTATTCATTTGTAGGTGGGCTGACTGAAATATTTTGATAGCTGTTGTTAAAGTGACTTTTTAATGCATCACATTTATACAGGTTGAAATTTTTTCTGTTTAAGGCCAGGCTTGCTGAGAGAGAGCTTAATCCCTATTGGAAAGATGGTGGTACAGGTTTGCCACCAGAGGAAGGTGAAGCAGCTTCAGTTAAGAAAGGTAAAAGACAACTTTTAGTAATAATCTCAAACCTCCTCCTCCGTTCTCCAGTCTCTTTACTACTATCAAGTTACTACTAACGTTGATGTAGCAGAATTAAGAATAACATAAAATAAAGTAAAATTTGGAAGAAAACTCAGTAGTAAATATTGGTAAACGTCATATTATGTTATTTTACAGAATTTATCCTGACTATTTTTTAATCTTGAGTGGTTTGACCTTCAGTATCTTCATAGAAAGTCTCCATTTTGAGCTAATTAAAAGAAAGCATGGTTTAACCAGGACAAGATAAATTGTTGTCATCTCATTTGGTTCCTTTCATTCCATTACACAAATTACAGTCTTAAATTCCACCACAGAAGGCTGAGTCACATTTAAATGAAGTACATTACAGATGCTGTTTGTGGAAGATATTATTTCTGCAACCTTTTCACGGCTTTTCTTACCCTAAGGTTATCCTGTCTATTTCCAGAGAGAGCAGCTAGGAAAACATTTTTCAGAATGTCATGGAACATTCATTACATGATAAGATGGGTCCTTGTATCCTGGTGACAGGGACAGTAGGGTCTCTGACTTTCCTGGTCGGGGGCTTTCCCCTGTGGGCAGTCTGTCCTGCAAACCATTAGCGTGTCCCCACATGCCAGCTTTTAAGAGCAGCAAAGATCAGCACTCTGTAAGAGGTGACAGGCCTCAGTGAGAATGCATCCTGGATGTTAAGACCCCTGCTAACTTCTCAAATGAAAAGCAATGGGTTACTCATTAATTTTCTATGCACAAGGGGTGTGTTGAAGAATGCACGCAAGAAAGGGAAACAACAAGAAGGTTCTTGAGTTCCATTAAGAAAACACAACTTCCCATATGCCACCGCTGCCTTGGAAATGCTCATTTTAAATGGAACAACTTAAATTAAATCAGTGGTATTACCAAGGTACATCTAGCATTGACTGCAAAACCATGTAATTGTATTATTATATTCCTTATTCTTTTGCATCCCTTCAATTTTTATATTACGTTTTGTTGAAGGTTTCCTATTACAGGTAGAGCGTTAAATAGGGATAACTACTGAAATATAAAAATATGCATTGTTTTAAACGCTAGTTACAGTGGTAGAAGATGCTGGGCTAAGTTGGTTACGAAAATCGTACCGAAGGATGAAGGAACAGGCTGAGCGAGAGAAACGGAATTTTGAGGAAATTGTAGCTGAGAGATATGGGGTAAGCATCTTGAATTAATTTTTTTTTCTTTTATTTACAACTAGTAGATGCTTGGAGAAGATTACTTTCATATAAAGGCATAAATACTTAATGTGTAGTGTAAGACATATAAAGAAGTAACCTCTAAAGCTTCTCTCAAGTGTTGGAGAGTTTAATGCTACCAAACTGTTTTATATCTTTTTCGTTAAATATTTTTAATATATGGGATACTATAGCAAATTGAAAATTCTTCTGCCTTGGGAGGTTCAAATGATCCCTGATACATAGTACCTAAGTGCTTCCACAATTATGATCTATGGTCGGGGAGATAGTTCTCTCTCTTCCACGTACAGTTTGTATATAATAATGCCAAGATAATTTGGAGAGCTGTGCCAGATTTTACCAAATGTGAACGTTCTGGCTGTTTGTGATCTGCTCAGTCAAGGTGTCTTGAGAATGCTGCTTGCTTCTAAAGTGTTTAAAATAGTCTTGAAAAGTTAATTTTTAATAAAACAACCTGCCATAAAAATATCAACTCCATAAAGCCTGTCTCCCTACATATTATAATACTATCTTCAAAAGCATTGATCGAGGGTCTGGGGTGTTCAATGTTTAGTCTTGGTCATAGCATCGCATTTGAGTTTTCTGTGTTTCGGTTAGGACTACTAGTGAAAATCTTGGATAAGGCAGTATGACTTCATATTACTGTCTTTGAATGGAATTGTAGTCATTCTTGAGTGATGAAACCAAGATGATCAGTACTGGCAGAAATTATTCAGAGTCAGTGATTCTGAACAACACTATTTTTAAGAATCTTTATCAAGAAACTAGTATTCAAATAATACAAATGCTGTAGTTTCCCAAGTACAGGTTAGTGGTTGAGAGAGATCCATGCCTGATTTGCTTCAGTATCTAATGTTTTGGGCAAAAAAAAAAAAATAATTGGTGGCATTTAATTCAGCTTGAAACAGGGAAGAGGAACACTCTTTTGTGTAATTGTCTAATGGTTAGAGTATTTTTCTAGAAAGCTAGAGATACGAATTCAAAGCCTGTTGCAAGGTGAAGGTTTTTAACCCACTCTCCCATGTTTAAACAGTATAACTGGGTAGTAAAATGCTTTAGCGGAACTGTCCATTCGTTCTGCTGAAGCTGAGCATCTGGTGAGTATAAATAAATGTTCATGATCAAGAAAAAGGAAGCCTTATTCTCTAGCTGAAGTCTCTAATTTTTAAGTTACAGGGAGAAGGCAGTTCTGAGGATTTGGTGCCTGCTCTCAGGAGTGCTTAGGCACTTTAGAGTGGATAAAAGGTTGAAATAGCCCAAAAAAAGGGATCAGAATGTCTTCACAACACAGAACCTCAGAAACTGGACTGTAACAATGAGCTCCCTTTTTTTTGTATTGATCTTCCTTTCCACTCTGTGGCTAATGCCTTCCACCTGCACAGTGACTCATTTTCACAGGCTAGTGCCTTTCTTGTAATACTTTATAGGGAACTTCTCAGTACCCCGTGACTGAAAAAGCAGTATAATTTTTCTTTTTTTTTTTTTTTTTTTTTTCCTTTAGTCAATGGAGATATTTCAGTCACGATTAGAAGAAGCTGAAAAAGTTGCATCCAAAAAAGAAAATTATTACAGACAAGGAAGATGGAGGAAATCTGACTATTCAGAAAGTGGGCAAGAGAAGAAGGAGCAGCATGTGAAGAAGGAGACGCACGATGAAGATGATAGAAATAAGATGATGTTCAGAGCGTATACTGGGGAGAAGTATGGCAAGGGATGGGTGCAAGAAAATAGAGGTTGCAAACGAGATAGATCAAGAGAACTCCAAGACCCTGACCTCAGTAGCCCAGACTCAGAGTTGAGAAGCTACCGCTCCAAAGCAGAAAAACTCTCTGATGAAAAACAAAGTCTAGAAAAGAGCTTATCTCTAAGCAACATGAAACACAAATTTTTGAAACCCTCTGAAGACGACTTATCATCTTATAGTTTGCATAATGACTGTGAATCACAACAGTCCTCTTTAAAACTGCCAATTCATAGCTCTTTGAGCAGCCGTTTCCAAAAACCTGGTGAGGATACTGCACTGTGGACCAAAACGCACGCAAAAGATAACGATGAGAAATTAATGTCTGATCAAAAGTCAGCAGGTGCTATGGACCAAGTTAATAAGAGTTGGGATAGAACTGCAAGTGATGGAAAAGAAAAATCACAACAGCAGTACCCAGAAAATACCCCTGAGAAGAAAGAAACGTTATCAAACAATAAAACATCATGTTCTAGGTATTTTGCAACTCTCTTTGCTTGCTGACATTTGTTTGCTGTATTGTTCGTGGGAAAGTATACCTGAAACTGTGTCTTCTGTGTTTGTGATAAGATTATATCTGATCATATCAGAACTCTTTAGTTGTTTTAACTTGGCTAATTTTTGAATAGCAGAAGCATAAGTACAGAAAATGACTTAGCAGGGCTAATGCTTCTGGCTTTAAATTAAATTTTCTGGTGTTGGGGAGAGAATGAGGGTAGGGAAAGGGCTTATAATTAATATTTCTGAAAACATTAAAACATACCTTGTTGATTATGAAGAGTTAGGTCAGGATTCAAACATCTGCTGTGGGCTGATAGATAAAATGCAAAAGTTACGGGAGAAGTATGCTCTTCAGGAGTGGCCAGGGGATACTCTGTGGTCTAAAATGCATCTAGACACCTATGTCTGGGCAATTGACTTTTATCCGTAGTTGACAACGTCAGGAGCTGACATGTAACATTAGCAGCCTTGATTAAATTTAAAGCTCAGTACCTTTATTCTGTCTGCTCACTTTTCCACTGCAATTTCACCTCAGCAGAAGCAGTACAATTTCTTTGACGTAAATCATTGTGCAGTGTTGCTGTAACTTGTGCTTTTAGCGCTCCTCTAAATTAATGCTCCTTCTGTGCTTCAGAGTTGGATTAAGTAAAAGACATTTATGTAAATATTTCTTTGAGTGTTTGGCGGGATGAAAGGTATTCTATGAAAGTGAAGTTGGTAGTATTGTTTCTTATGCAGAGTAAAGAAAGTTGAGAATGCTTGTGTAGCAACATATTTTTAAAGCTGTAACCAGAAGTTTATGCTGGGAAGTGTGTGTGTGTGTGTGGGTGGAATTGTGAGTCAGTTATATATCTGTCCAGTTAGCATAAAGGGAAATTTTCTTGTAACCGTTTGCCTCTTATTTTAGAGGCTATTAGAAGATACTATATTGCCAGTTAATAGAAGATACTGTCAAGTGTTAAAATGGTCTAGGTTATTTAGCATGCTGCTTATTCAAGTGCAAATAATGTAGAATAGTTGTGTAAGCAAATCCTTTTTTTGTGCAAGCCAGCTTTTAAATTTTGAATTCAGCTTTTTCTTCTCTTTTTGGTAGAGGGGAAAAGACATTTCAGGATGAAAGCTGAAAAGGTGAATTTTTTTCTCTATTTCTTTGGCACCCCCTGAGGAATTCACAGCTCTGTTATAAACATCTAACTTTAAGTGCCAAGTCCAGAAGCTTGTGCAACTGTCCTCCACCCACAGACTTTGGAGAGAGTCAACTTTTGGCTGAAGTGTCCCAGGGCAGGAACCTGTTCCATGCGGAGGAGAGGAGGCTTCTGGCCTGGCTCCTTCCAGGGTTGGGTTACATTCTGCCCCAAATCTCATCTTTCTGCAACCCCCAAAGATGCCTGAATTTTTTTTCTGTGGCTACAGAGGGAGACTAGCCTCCCAGCCTGAGCAGCTAAAATAGACCAAAGTAGAAGCTATGAACAACCCCTAGTCCTCTCGTCTCCTCAGCATGCTGTGCTCATGACCCATTATTTTGCTCCTCCTTTCCCATGTTAGCTCACACAACAGTATAATTGGCCTCTTAGGCAAAGAAACTGCAGTACAGTATTTCATCTATTGTTGAATTTAGAAAAGAAACATTAAATGCTTGAAAACACTGAATAAAAACTGAAGTAATTAATGTAGCAGGGGTAGATATGCTACCTGTGAGATGAACTTGTGTGCTAAATATAGTAATAGTAGAAAATAGTAGAAATATAGAAGATATTTATTTGAAATACTATGAGTGGTAGTATTATTACTGTAAATAGTTTCCTTCAGATCTTCCCAATAAGTAAAGCCAAAAAGTATTTTAGGAGTCAGGGCTGAGATAGTGTTATGCAAGTATGGGTAATTTTATTGTTTTGGAAAACTTGACAAGTAAATATTCTTGGGTGGTGTGTATCAGGAGGCTGGTATGATTTAGTTAGAGACAGGATTTGATGAGGTATAGTCAAGTTTAATTCCCTGTTTCTCATGTGCTCATTTCAGTTATTTGCATAATGAATTTCTTATGGAGAGATGATGAATTTGATTTCAAAGCTTAATTGTTGGAGTCTAACAAAAAGGAAATAGTTTAAGAATAGTTATTTCATTTGTAACAGTTACTACATGTAGTACTTCCAAATACCTCATTGTGTTAAAAAAAAAAAAAAAAAAAAAAAAGTATACTAAATCAGTACTGCCTGACTAGCCAGAAACAACTGGATGACTCTGAACTGTTTTTGTATTGTACAAGTTAGGTATGTTTTCCAAATTCTGCTTATTACATGAAATTCATTATTTTCTACTTTCATAGGGGTTTATGAAATGCACTTTTCCTTTAATTGTAGGACAAGAAATTGTTTGCATGATGTTTGAACTCATTTAAAAAAAAAAAGAATTTGAATGTATAGTGTGTTGCATGAGGAGTTCCTAATTCTAGTACAAGAATAATTTGTATGCATTACGGGCGTCATAAGCGTCTCTCATTTTTGTTTTGTTGTTTGTCTTAGTATTAGCCTAGGTGTCATTTTACTGGGAAATAAGAAATACAGCGTTATAGTGTGTTTAGTTCCTCTGAGAGTAAGACCTCACAGAGTTAAACCGGCAATGCATTAGCTATTTCTAGACATTAGACTTTTGTGATCCTCTTTATTTTTCCAAAAGTTGCCCAAATAGTTGTTGCCCAAATAGTTATTGCCCTGAAGTGTCTGGGGCTTACCAATTAAATGCAACGTATAAACTAGTGAACAGAATGATTCATCATCTATCTCAATAGGAGCCTATTGAGGTCTCAGCTGGAGACTTTCTCAGCTCTTAGTTCTGTTTTTTTCATCCTGGCTTCATTCAGGGATGAGGTCTGGATGATCCACGGTTCTCTTCCGCCTTCCTTATACTATGCTTTGGCTTCTGTAAAGACACCTAGGTATTCATGGAAGGAGAGGTGCTGTGGAGAGCTGGAAGAACGTGGAGTGCATCTGTGTTGCGGTTCAGGCACAGACTCTGTGAAAATGAAAATGTTCACTCAGAGTTGTGTGTGACTACAGAATCCATAGCTTGTTCTTCTGCACAGACAGAAAGAAACTATTACATGTGTTTAGATAGTTAGATTCTTACCCCTCATCTGAAACACTGTGCACATTTTTTTCAAACAGTGTGAAACTCGTATCTTGCTAACGCTTTACTAATTAGGAGCGAATAATCTTCTCTCTCTTTTTTTTTTTTTTTTTGGACTATTTTTAATCAGGCTGAAAATTGTCTCCTTTAAATGCCATGTAATCCTTCAGGAAGTCTGCCTTCCTTCTCATTTCTGTTTCTTCCATAACTTTCAAAAGGAGAAAGCAAAATCTGAGAGCTGTAACATACAACTGATGGCAAATATAAATAAAGCGTGCTGGATGTCGGAACATAACTGTTGTTAATTGCTAACAACAAGACAGTTCTGGAGATTGTCCAAAATACAGAGACTTGAATGAGAGAACCATGTGAAGGCGACCTTCATTTTGCTCTTACTGGATTTTTTTTGCTTTTCCTGTAACTACTGAGTAGAAGTTAGTGACACCATTCTATCCTTATTAACTTGAAAAAAGCAACTACTGCTTTATAACTTTATTTTCATTTTACTGATAAATAATGGTGAATCACTTTTATGGTGCAGAACCATTACAAGTATAAAACCTGTAGCTTTTTAGCTTATGGCTGCCACAAATGCAGTAAGTGCAATGTTAATTCTAACTGGACAGAGCTGCAAATTTTGGGAATCTAGACTGTGTGCGGAAATGGTTTGCTCATACAAGTGCAATGAATCCAATTATTATGATAGAAAAGACTGAGTAAACTCAATTCTCTTCTTTCCTGTGCAGAAGAGTTAAGCATAGAAACTATTGAGCTAATCTTTTCTTTTGTATGTGTCTTTTTTTGTGTTAGTACTGTTAAACCTTATTATGCATCTTCTGTGATATTTTAAGTCTGTTTCTTAGCCAGTACACTTACTGAGCTAATTTATCTGTAGTGTGAACATTACATGTCTGGAAAACCATATAGCTTTTGCTTATATTGACTTACTTTTTTCCAAGTTCTTTTATGCTAATTCTTCTCCTTAGCGGTGTTTAATATTACTGTGTCTGAGGTAGTATATGACCTGTCTTTCCATTTACTTCAGTGAGGATTTTTATTCTTTGCAGAATTTTGTAGAAAATGTTGACTCTTGGAACTTTTCAGGGTTGGATTTTATATATATATATATACATATACATATATATATATATACACACACACACACAATTTACATATTTTTTTTAAAATTGAGAATAATTTATAAGCTGCTTCTCTCTTTGTTTCTTCCTAAAGTTTTAAGTCTTCCAAAACATATTGTACTCTTCTACAATCTTGTTCAGTCAGTCACAAGGAAATCTTCATTGATAGGAGTACTCGGATTAATAGGTGTTGCTAGTTCAGCTCCTTATCTCTCACACTGACAAAGTACTTGTTGGGTTTTATCACTTCTAAAACACACAGTTTCTTCAGCCTATAAATCAAAGTGTTTTTGACGGTTATGACACAGGTTAATTAAAAGTGCTGATTGGATGCCCAAGGGATCTCCCCAGAGGGAAGTGTCCATCCAGCTAGTTTGCTAAAAGTCACACTTAATAATGTGACTGCTTCAGAGTTTAATTAGAGACAAGATAAAAACCAAACCAAAATAGTGGCACTAGTCTCAAAAAGTTCAGACAATGTTTCAAGCAGTAACACCACTTTAAAAAAGATCATGAAGTAATAAACATATCTTACTCTCTTTAATGAAATATTCCCACTGTGCATCCAAATCACAGGATGGCTGAGGTTGGACAGAACCTTTAGAGATCATCTAGTCCAACCCCCTGCTCAAGCAGGGTCGACTAGAGCAGGCTGCCCAGAACTGCGTCTAGATGGCTTTTGAATATCTCCAAGGATGGAGGCTCCACAACCTCTCTAGGCAATTTGTCCCAGTGTTCTGTCACTCTCACAGGAAAGAAGTCTTTCCTCACGTTCAGATGGAACTTCCTGTGTTTCAGTGTGTGCCCGTTGCCTCTTGCCCTTTCACTGGGCACCACGGAGAAGAGTCTGGCCCCATTTTCTTTACCCCCTCCCTTCAGCTCTCTCAGCCATTCCTCATATGGGAGATACTCTAGGCCTTTCATCATCTTAGTAGCCCTTTGCTGGATGTGCTTCAGGAGCTCCATCACTCTCTTGTACTGGGGAGCCCAGAATTGGACACAGTACTCCAGGGGAGGCCTCCCCAGGGCTGAGGAGAGGGGAGGATCACCTCCCTCCACCTGCTGGCAACACTCTGCCTAATGCACCCCAGGATACCATTGGCCTTCTTGGCCACAAGGGCACACTGCTGCCTCATGGGCAACTTGTTGTCCACCAGGACACTCAGGTCCTTCCCTGCAGAGCTGCTTTCCAGCAGGTCAACCCCCAGCCTGGTTGCATGGGGTTATTCCTCCTGAGGGGCAGGACCCTGCACTTGCCTTTGTTGAACTTCAGGAGGTTCCTCTTTGCCCATCTCACCAGCCTGTCCGGGTCCCTCTGAAGGGCAGCACAGCCTTCTGGTGTGTCAGCCACTCCCCCCAGTTTAGTCTCATCAGCAAACTTGCTGAGGGTGCACTCTCCCTTCCTCCAGGTCACTGATGAATACATTGAACAAGACTGGACCCAGCACTGACCCCTGGGGGACACCGCTAGCCACAGGCCTCCAACTAGACTCTGCGCCATTCACCACAACCCTCGGAGCTGTGCCCTCCAGCCAGTTCTCAATGCACCTCCCTGTCCACTCATCCAACCCACACTTCCTGAGTTTACCTAGGAGGATGGGATGGGAGACAGTGTCCAAAGCCTTGCTGAAGTCCAGACGGACAACATCCACTGCTCTCCCCTCATCTCCCCAGCCTGTCCTTCCATCAGAGAAGGCTCTCAGGTTGGTCAAGGATGATTTCCCTTTGGTGAATCCATGCTGACTACTCCTGATCACCTTCTTTTTCAATTGTTTTAAAAAATATACGTTAAGGAACAGCAAGAACTTCGGTATCTCTTTCTTTCTTTTCTTTTTTTGTTTTTTATTTTTTTTTAAATAGTGAACGTTTTGTTGTTCATCTTGTAAGGTTCTGTTTCTGTGGAAGTTAATGTAAATCTTTCCGTTGACTTTTTGGGTGTTGGACTGGGGATCTTCAAAAGAAACAAAAGTAACTTTGGGAATTTCCACAGGGCTGGGGAGGCCTAGCAGTTAAAAGTGACACCATCTCCAAAATTCTCTCATTTTTCAAAGCCTACAGGATTTAATCCTATTAAGTAGCGAGTGGATGTTTTCTTCTCCTTTTGATGTCAGGGACCTATATCATAACCGTATTGTTATGTCTCTTTTATGTCAGCTATTTTACTTTCAGCGTTGATTGGTTTTTAGTCTTTTCTGGGTTTAGAGAAAAAACCCGAACTTGTTTGCCTCTTTAGAATAATTCCTAGGGAGCTTACCTATTGTTATAAGAACTCATATACCTACTTTTAATATTAAAACTGTGATATAAGACTATTTATTACTTGCTGTAGCTTCTTAATTTTCGTGAGAATTCTAGCATATCAACCATAACATCCTTAAAAACAGAGAGTGAACTGTGAAAAGATAAATACAGAAGTATAGGTAAGACTTCAAGAGGTAGAAGTCCATTTGACTGGCAGGAGGAAAACTGGGAAATGGATGATTATGCAGGAGTTGGGAGGTATGAAAGGGTCACCAAAGCCAGAAAAGACAGTTAAAGAGTGGGTTCACATTATTCTTCCTGTTCTCCTTGGTTGTAGCTTGCTTGTACCTGCTACTGGCTCTCGACTGTTATTTCATGCTAAAAAAAATGTTCATTAGATAGTGCTTTTCATTTTAGTGATATCAGAAGTAAAAGGAAACATACCTAATGAAAATTTAATTCAAGCTTCTTGGTTTGAGTTCTTTTTAATATTGTTTTGTAAAAGAGAAGAATTGTAAAAAAAAAAAAAACCTAGCAGCTTCTGATGGCAAATATTCCTGTAATACATTGTTATAAATTATTTTGGCAATGGGAGCATAATACGCTGGTACAGTAGGTATCTAATACATAATTATTCAGGTGAATACTATACTATATTTCTATGGATTTAGTGCTGTTGGTGTTTTACAGGCATGTGTCAAAGGATGAGATGTCTCAGGTCCTTAGTGAAGAGGAGATGAACAAACTTGGAGCCAGGATTGTGAAAGCAGAACTCATGGGAAACATGGTAATGTTTTTGAAGGGTTGTCATGATTTACTGCAATTTTTCTTTCAGGCTCAGTGTTTTAGCCTAAAAAAGGAGATTGAGTCAAGTGAATATTAAGTTCTGTGAAATATGCTCAGAAAAAATTTGAAGATACTGTTTTTCCTCTAACTTCTGCTTTAAATGCCATGGTCCGTAAACTGGAATAGATAATTCAGGTCCTCAGAATTGTAGGCTTGGAAGCATATCCCAAACTGGTTGCTCTCTGCCTTTTTGGTAGGATTTAATGTGTTTCTGTTAGACAGGAAGGAGGAGAAGACAACAAAAGTTCCCAGTGTGTTGCAAGGTAGGCAGTGTCTTGGAGTTCTTGTTATTTTGTCAACTTTATCTCAAGAAGACGCTTGTGGTCCATACTTTGGCTGTATGGACACAGAGCATTGGGTTAGGGTATGGAAATACAAGGTTAAAAGGATGTCCGTGGGTTTTTGCATCCAGCTCTGCAATGAGAACAACTATATAGTTCTTTGCATAAAGCTCCCCAGAATGTCGTCTTGTTCTGGAAAAAAATTTATCCATGAATTCATGGTTAACAGCTGCAGATGTAACACTGCTGTAGGGTTTTTTTTTTTTTTCAGACGGCAACCTGAAAGAGCAAGAACCTCACAGTTTTGGAAAATTCTGAATTCTGAGAGCATATATATATATTTTTTGTTATGTTCAGTATGGTTATACTGGGTTATTTATTTTTAGCTTTTTGGTAGGGGGAGTGAAAAAGCAAAACCAAACCTTTCTTCCCCTCTCTCCTCCCCCAATCTTCTTGTATACCTAATTCTCCTTCATACTTATTTGCAAGTTTATTCTTTTGAATAATTTTATCTTGTTCATAATTTATGTTATAATACTGCCTGGAGACTTCTATTATAACAAAAGTCTTAGTCTATTAGTATTTAAGCTGTGTTTTGCAAATGATTGCTTTGAATAGCTGCTCCCAGGGAAATATTGCTAAACCTTTTTTGAAGGATATTGTGAAATAACCCTTCTTAGAAGTAAATCCTTCCTTTTTTTGTTAAACAGTAATTTTTAGTGCACCTTTGTTTACCTCTGCCTCTTGGGACAGAATCTGAGCACCAAAATCTGTGTAATTAAATAACAAGTAGATGTTATGACTTCAAGTACCAAATTTCTTTTTCATGAGAGCCATTGATTTTTTTGAATGGCAGGAGTTTTTAGTGTGGTTGGCACATGATTTTACTGGCTGGATTAGTGCACAATGTTGATGTTTTCAAAGCTCTTACCACATAATTAAAACTTTGATATGAGATAGTATCCATTTTGTAAATATTTTCTTTTCAAACTGATTTTATATTATGGATACGAAATTTGAACAAACATACCTTTTACAGAAAAACTGTTTGAAATCTTATCAACTTCAGTAGTGAACTAAAAGTAACTTAATCTGTAGCTTTTGTAGTTAGTACATTTGTGGGGGAAATACCCTGGTGAGAAAAATGTGTTTATGAATGAGATTGTGTGTTAGGATTGTGAAGGACTATAGTGTCAGTCATATAAGATTATTTTATAGCCTTATATTTCTAAGGGGAAAATGATGGAAAGCATCTGTACACTAATTATTATAAAATGTTGAAAAAAAGGAAAAAAAGGCATCCCAAAGGCGTTGTCATGGAGAGCAGTGAAAATTCGAAAGTGTTTTTCCTCTACTGCTCAACTTTAGTAGCATTGTCCTCATGAAAGTAGTTTGGGCACAAGTGTCTTTAAGCCTGACAGTAACAGAATAAGAATAGTTTGAATAAACATACGTGGAGGGTATGTGGGGAGGGAATTATTCTTTTTTTCTACGGTTTTGTTTTGTTCTGACAAAAATCAGGTAGCAGAAGCCAACATTACAGTTTTACTGCTAAGTTTATGCTTTTCTGCACACGGACTCTGAAATTGCGTATTTTTAAAATACAAATATAAATCACAAATGACAAACCCTCACCTTGTTCCTCTCTAAATACATTTTCAATCTCATCAGAGAAAAACCATGAAAAATTAACTTTTTTAAACAAGATCGTCGCTGTATATTAGAGCAGATGATTATGTAACTGCGTGGGCTGGAGCTCAAGGTTGCTCATATGGGACAAATGAATTCTGAATTGCTAGTTTTTCCTGACGTGCTGTATGATATTAATCAAATGACTTAATTTTTTGGGGGCAAGTATAGCCATGACTGGAGTCCAGTGAAACTTGCAAAGTGGTCAGAGCATGAATGGTTGTAGACTTTCTGATATGTTAATAGGCTGTCACCTGACTTCAAATTCTTAGCAAACCATGAATTTGGCTCATCAAAAGCGAGATGCTTAGTTTGCCTAATGAAGAGATGGACAAGAGAGCAGGAGTGTCAGAAACAGTTTAAGCAAGACTGTAAATAGTTCTTATTTTTGATTTCTTTTCTTTCCGTCTCTTAATATCCGAAGCAAGCGCTTAAGTGCCAAAGACAGACAGGTAGTGTAGAGCCATGTAAAACTGGATCTGAGACTCCTTTCTCTTGACTCATTAGAGTAACAAGTAGACCAAGGGTGTGTGTGTGTGTGTGTGTGTATATGTGTGTGTGTGTATACACACACACATATATGTCACATGTACATACACACACAGCATAACCTGGAAAAAGTTATATGCTGATGCATTCAGGCTTCCTTATTTAACTTCCTATATGTAGAACAGCACCTGTGTTTAGTTACATAAAGCATTTATTAGCATAACTGAATAATGTTTAGACATCATTTTTGTTGTGTTTTTATGGTGATATCCTTTAGATGCCTCTGTTTTGAAAAAATATGTCAATTTTATCTCCAGTAAGGAATTATGTGAATGGTATCGACACTTTTTCTTTAGTCTTTTGTGTCATAAGGGTTAAAAAAGTATATAAAGCATGGAGAATTGAAATAAATCATTTACTTTGTGATACAAAGGTCTCTTAAAGTTTCAGCAGTTAAGCTAATTCATTACCACCACTTTCTTTGAAGGAGTTGGCTTCAGAACTTCAAGCAGAGCTTGAGAATGCACGCAAGTTAAGGGAGAATCAAAACCAGGTTCCAGCAAAGCCTGGCAGAGAGGTAAGGGAAAAATATTCTTCTATTCTTTGTGCTAGCAAAATGGTGTAATAGAGATAGCAATTAAATTGTAGAGTATGTAAAATATATTAAAGAAAATTGCAAGGTGTGACTTAAGATGAGCTATTGTTCAACTAAAATTGTACTTTTTGGTGAAAACATTTTCTCCGTTGTAACCAAGTTTTTCTTGTAGTGTTTTCTCAGGAATTATGCTTATACCTTCCATTAAAAGTAAAAGTGAAATGTGTGATGTGTGATGGATTGCCCCGGAAGCCTAGACCTTGGTATCTGGAATTTAGATTCTCTTGCCTTTCAAGCGCTGCAGTAACCAACATAGGCACCGAAGCAGATGGTCTGCATCTTGCTTAGCTTGCCAGGATTTGGTGCTGGCTGTTGTATAACTGGGATGTCCCTAAAGAACCTGTCACCTCACATACCCTTTTTAAAGGGTGGCATTCAAGGAATGCATAGTAATTTTCTTCCATACTAGCTTTGATATACCTACAAAGGGAACAGGGTCAATACCTTCCTTAATGGACTAGTCTTCATGATGGGGAGGAGACTTAGGCAAAAGTGTAATTTTTTTTTTTTGTCCAGTTTGTCACTGACCCCAGTTCCAGACTTCAAATTCAGCTGCAGGTTATTATCACAGTTTGAAGAGCCACTGATATTTTTTGAAAAATACTGATGTCAAACATCTTACATTGACTAGTGTTTCTCCTGTCATCAGAAGACAGACTAATATAGAACTTAGTGTATGATCTGTTGCTGAGTACATCATGACAGTCATGTGAAAGTATAAGTCTCAGCCCTTGAATTCACAAGGGGAATGCAGGATGCAGAGTGGAAATGCCCTTTCAGTTCCCAGATTCAACCCCGGTAACTATGCACACAAACAAAACAGAACAAAAGCTCTGGGTAGGTAGACTATGTCTCGTGTAGTCTGATTGTTAGGCCTGTTTTTTGTGTATAAACAAAAAAGCTGAATAAAGCCAACTGTAGTTATGTAATTACAAAGAACAAATACTTTCGAGTTTTAAGACGAGAAAGTAGAAGGCTTGCCGTATTAATTGCTGGTCTTAAAAAATATATGAGAAGACCTATTCCTTAGGAATTGAATAATGAATAAAAGTTTTGGGCAGCCTAAGTCTTAACTGTAGTCTGCTTTTTAAACTAATTTTTAACAAAAGGACTTTTAAAAAATGCCAACACATGGTCATTACAAAAGTACAAAATGTAAATGCCACTGAAATTTCACAATGGATAAATCATTAATTTAAAAAAAAAAAAAAAGTGAAAACCTACTTAGCGTGAGGCCTGTCTTTCTAGCCTTCTTGATCCTGAGGACACTTGATCCCGTAGCTTTTGCTTTTACTGAGTGATAGGCTTCTCTGCAAAGAGTATTATGCTCCCAGCATGTAGAAACACTAAGCTCAGGAATGAAAGAGTTTGGGGTTCCAGAAGGGTAAATGGGTGAAGAAGAACATGAGTCTGTATCCTTCTGGTTACAGCCTGACATAGGTCCTGATCTCTCTGTCAACTGTCATTTACTGAATGCATGAACAGGTCCAGAGGAGTACTACTGAAGAAGGAAGGCACATTACAGATTTGGCTAGACTAGAATACCAGCTTGCTACCCTAAAGCCTCAAAGAGGTTGACTCACTCATTTCTGTTTATGAATATGCCATATAATATGTATTTTTTTTTATTTGTGTGATTGTATGTCTTCATTTTTGAGCGGTTGTGTGCATAATTACCTGGGTTGAATCTGGGAACTGAAAGGGCGTTTCCACTCTGCGTCCTGCATTCCCCTTAAACCTGATTTGGGGGAAAAGAAAGTTGTGAATGTTCCCTAGCTTTTCTCCCCTCCCCCCCCCCCCCACCCTGGGAGCTTAATTAAGCCCCCAGTGATCGCTTAGTGTAGTGACTGATGTAAGCTCCTTAGAAGGATTGAAGGGTTTAAAAACAGGGCTCCTACCTCTCAGAAGCAGCCTGTGGATGCAGGGTATCTACAGCTTTGTTTTTCTTGTTGACCTTCTGTGTACCCCAGGGGCAACATGTTGAATAGTTCCATTACTTCAAGGCTAGTTTTTAGATCTCTATTTCTGAATCCCCTCCCCACCCCCTTTTTTTTTTTTTTTTTTTTTTTTTTTGGTTTGTGGGAATGAAGACTGTTGACAGTCCTGCTGTTTTGGAGTTTCCATGGTTTGCCAATGAAAATAATCCTTCGCAGATGCAACAGAGCTGATTTCTGTAGTTCTGCAGATAGTTCTGGAACCATGTCATGCCTCAACAGTATCCACCTCTTTACAAACAGCTACCATGTTCCTCAGCTTCTTAGGTTTGTGGTAAATTAGCAAAATTATCCCCAAACCACTATGAAAACCTTGGGATTTAATTGAAATCCCTCTGGATTTAATTGCTGCCAGGCCTCACTATCTAGCAGGTGAATGGCTTCCCGTAGATTTTCGAGGCTTACTGTGTTGCCTTTATGGATATGCCTTGCTTGTGGCTACTTGTGGCCTGTATTTCATGGCTTTGAGTATGGGCAGTCCAGCGAAGTTGATGGTTGCTCTGTGCATAGTACCGTTCTTGTGATGGTTGCCAGGGTTTTCTTGCCAGTTTTACAGCTCAAACTGATTTTGGAGTTTTGAAGCACAAGCAGAATGTGTTAGGTGTCCTACGTATCAAGGGCCAACTGTATCATGCTGTGTGTTTCAACAGGCAAGAGACAATCTTGTAATGCAAGAGAGGACGATCTGTGAAGATCATGTATTTGATACTGTTTGAACCAATCTTTTAGCCTTGACTGTCCCAGTGATAGCCTCAATCAGTTCAGGCAGCTACGTCCTGAAACAGTTTCCACAGAACTGTTTTTCCAAATGAATGTCCTGTTGATCCCAAAGTTGGATACCAGTAAAAAATGTGAAGAATATTATTTCAAGTCTGGTCTGTCTTGGGCTCCTTGAGGCAGCAGGCTCCTAGAAGGTCCTGAAACATGGCTTTGCCTTATCCTCACTTCTGTTGTGATAATCAGAGACATAAGTCAGGAAGCAGTGAAGGTAATTTTGGGTCTCCGTAGGTAGGGCTTTTCTGTTTTTTCTTTCTTTTTTTTTCTTTTTTTTCTTGATTAATTGAACATGGATCAACTCCCCAATTCAGTTCACTGTTGCTGAATGAAGACTTGTGCTAACATAAGGGGTGTCCATGGGTGACCGAAGTTTGTACAAAGGGCAGGATCAATATTTTTGACAGTAGTGTTGCCTTCTACTTTCAAGTGATCAAGAAACTACAGACTGAAGGGACTGTGAAGTGGTAGTTTAAAATCTGCCTTTTTTTTTTTTTTTTAAATCCCTTCCCCTGGCAAGAGAGAATAGAGGTGAATCTAGCTTTTATAGTTTGTTCAATTTGGACAAGAATTCCACCCCCCCCCCCCCCAATTGTTTAAAAAAAAAAATTTGCAAATGCTGATGTTTGGTGTTAAATGCCATACCTATATCAGGTTATATATGTCACCAGGGTTGCAGGCCCTGATAAGACAATTTTTTTAGTAGTTTTCCTTTTGGCCATAGTGATCCTTAGCTTTAAAACCTGCTATTTGTAATGCATTTACAATTTGCAAGTAGAGATTTCCAACTGAAAGAAGCAGAACAGGACTAATGTGTATATGTCTTTCAGAACCTAGAATAGCAACTTAATTGTACAAGATATTGCAGTAGAACAGAAGTCCGTAGGTGCATCCTGAGTTTTAGCCCACTTGGGTAATCTTATAGCCAGGATTTATCCTGGGGAGGAAGGTTTTTTTTGTTTTTTTGTTTTTTTTTTCTTGTTAGTGTGATGTTTCTGGTAAATAAAGTGAACAACCACAAAGAAGTAATGTTGTTGCTTTTCTGTACATGAAGGTATCCTAGGTTAAGTTATCTTGATATCGAAAGAACAATAGTAACATTGTAGGAAGCTGTTTTTCGGTAGCATTGAGGGGCTTCTGCATTCACTAATAGCCCTAATTTTTTCATTTTCAACTGCTAGTCTGGTACGTGTCCGAAGTACAGAGAAGGTGAAAATCTGTTAGTTGAGTTGTTCCTAAATTGTTGTTTCTGAGTAGCTTTATAGATGAAATTCTGTTTGAATTGAGTTGCACATTTTTCAGTCTGAATTTGTCTGGTTAAAATGGTTAGTTTTTATGGCTATTCCTCTTCAAGGTATGAATACCTGTTGTTTTGCTTTTTTGCTACTTAGGGAAGGATAATAGTGTTGTTTGGGGATATTGGCTCACCATTTATTTAATGACATCCACATTGTTTTTGATCTTAAACAGTTAATTTCTCAATTGCATATTCTCCTACTGATTTCATGTAGCTAATTTTGTGGTAAAATGTCAAAATGCATTTATGAGAACCCAAACTGAGGATAATTTATTTTCAATAGCCTCTGAACTGATGTACTTTCATTAGTATTTTCATACTTAATTGTACTAGGAAAGCTAAGAAGCATCCCTGTTATCACACTTTGTGCATGAATAAGCGATTAAGAAGTTTTCAACTCTATAGTAGGCAGAAAGACTGTGAGAGAATACAACTGTGTATCGGGCTACCATAAGCTAATAAGACTTCTCAGATTCATGAATTAGAACAGACTAGAAGGGAAGATAATTGGTAGTGAAAGGCACCTTTATTAATTTTTCTTCTCTTCGCACCTCTAAATATGTCAATATCTGATGTCCGAAGCGCATCAAAGATTACTTTCTCTATTACTCTACTGGTAACATTAAATAAACATTCTGGTCCTGATTTTTGCTAGTTTGGAACATGAATTCAGAACAGACTAACAGCCTTATTTTGTTTTCTGGACACCAGACAAGCCTGACTTTTGGCACATTGGATTAAATACCTCTGATCGACTAGATCCTGTGGCTATATCTGTTGTGAATGGCAAGTATCAATGCTGTGACTGAAAGCACTAGGTGCAAAACGTTAGGTGTCTCAACCGTTTTTTGGTGCGACTCCTGTTAGACGTTTGCCTGTTTGAACGTAGCACCCCGAAGGTCTGTAGGCTGAAGGTGTTTTGTGTGTGGTGCTGTTGGGTGCTGTGTGCGCTTCTCGGCTTGGGCAGGTGCCAGCCGGGGAGCCTCTGTGTTGCTCAGTGTCGGCGTGCTCTCGCCCCAGAGCACGTTAGCTCCTTAAACTCCTTAGTTCAGTAAGGTGCTTGAAGAAGTAGTAACCTTAAGCATGTAGACCTATAAATTTTAACAGGAATACTGATATACTTAAACAAAGCATTCTGCTTAAGTACCATGTTAAATTTGGGGCCTTAATTGCTGTCATATTTAAATACTTGGGTCAAATATATACAGTTGCAGTGAATGCAAATACAAGCCATTTCAAAAAATAATAATTTGAAAGCATAGTTTGTGCTTATTTTGCCTTTATGTTCGAGCAGGAAGCAACCTTCAGAGTCGATGGGAATCAAAAATCTGTCCAAATATGCAGAAGAGGAATTTGTGCTCTGTAAAGGCATGAACCCCGAGTTAAATATTTTAATTTAATTTGAGATAAAATGAAATGATGCTTATGTTCAGATGCTCTGATGCTTAGGTCTAAATTTACGTGGGCGTTTTGAGGAAAAACAAAGTTCCATGTTGAGCCCTAGTGATATTGTATAAGAGAAGTTTACCGTGCCATAGAGTTTCTCATTTAGAATAGGTGAAGACAATGAAAATGAGCACTGACTGAGTGTAAGGAGACAGAAGAAAATTGTGGGGGCTTCAGCCTTTAAAAAATAAGTTCTACGTGTTCCTGGTTTACCTTTTTAAGTATAGCTTGTATTAATGCTATCTGAAAGTGCTACATACAACCCTCTTGATTTGGGCTTTGTTTATGAGGATGTGATCTCTGCTATTGTCAGTCATAACTGAATTGTCACTCGTGCTTTTATTCTATACTTAGCAACATATACGTGGAACACTAGCACTCTTTGGCTACGGGTTTTTCGCAGTGGGTTTTGGTGGTACAAAGGTTAGGAGGCAAGAAGTTAATATGAGTAAGAGGCAGATTGAAGACTCATGAATAAAAGGTGGTTCTTTATAGAATTGTTGCTGCAGGATAGTGTGGATGTTTAGCAGTTTAAGTAGATTCAAAGAGAGACTGGGCGCGTTCATGAAAGATAAATCCCTTAAAGGCTGCGCAGAACGATATCTGGCTCACTTGAGTCCCTGAGTTGCAAACACTTGGAAACTAGGAGCAGTCAGGAGAAACGCTGTATGCTGCTTTTTCTAAAATGGTTCAGTAGGCCTTTGTTTTTGGCCACTGTGGGAGAAGGTAGATTGGGCTTTGGTCTGACCTAGTGTGGCTGCTTTCATGTTTTAATTTGCAGGTAGAAGGTTTTCATTACAATGATTCTAAATAACTTGTGGTGTACGTTATTTGTGTGCTTTGCCCTTGTGTTTTTTTTTTCTTTCTTTTTTTTCCTTTTTTCCCACGTTACCTTTGTTGTGGTCCATATATAAGCACAGAGTCAAATTCGCTAAGCAAAAAATAGTCTGCTTTTGTGTTACTCAAAACAGACTTAATTATTTTTGCTTTTTTATCAGGAAATATGTTGACATGATAGATTAAGTAAATCTCTTAGACTCAGTGCGTGGTGGTGGATGAATAAAGTATCAATTCATGCATCTGGTAAAATAGTTCAATTTGGTGTGAAGTTTAGCTTAAGAAAAAATAAACTTCTCAACCCTGAACTTAGTGTTCTGCAGCTCTTAGATAAGTGCTGGAAGCAGAAAGTAGACTCTGCTGCGTGATTGCTAGACACAGTTCTTAATGATGGATTGTATTTAAAATACGAAACTAATACAAAACTGAGTGAAAAATAGAGGTTGGTACTTTAAGCAAAATGACATGGTAGAGACTATTATAGAATATTTTTTAAAAAAAGTGAACAAAGTTCATAGAACAAAGCTTGACAAAGTTCATAGAACTATTAGTACAAGTTTCTGTTGCAGCATAAGAGTGAGGCTTCAGAGCAGTGTTGTTAAGGGTTGGAAGTGATGTGGAGTGCTGCCTTTGTGGGTGGACTTTTGGGTTTGTATCCCCCCCCCCTTTTTTTTCCCCCTGGAATTCTGACTCAGTAGCGTGTTATACTGTATATAACCACTGTGGGAAGTGGTGACCTTGGCTCCTGACATCTACTGATACAAAGCTGTGGTGCTTCCTAATATGATAGGACTTCCTGGAGTTAGTTTTGTTTCTGCAGTAATAATTCTGTCTAGCTTAACAGATTTTTCTCCCTCTGCTTTCCCTCCCTTCCCCCCCCCCCCCCCAAAAAAAAAAAAAAACCTAAACCAAAAGCAAAAACATTCTTGGGCAGGCTTCCTGGTACAGTAGATACTTCCAATCTGAAGCAAAGGTAGAACCTCATGGATGCTTCTGCACCTCTGTTGGTCCTGGCACAGCCTCAGTAAATACATATTTTAAGCCATGAAACACAAAATAAGTTTATACTCTAAACCTATTTTAAAAATGTAAACCATAATCTAACAATGTGTTTTGTAGATTTAAGCAATGAAGCACAATTAGTGTGTTAAAAATGAGGTCTTGAATGGAGAATTTGATCAATTTGATTTGTGCATGGGATTTTTACGGTGGTTTTTTGCCGGTACTAAATTGACCGCCTTGGAGACTGGCGTGCTCTGCTTGAGTCTAGAACAGATGCATTAATGCCCACATCTTGTTTTAGTTTCTCCTTTCTGTTCTGCCAATGAGCCCAAAGGAATTCCTTCTAGATAAGGAGGTGTTTTAGACTCTAGGTTTTTTCAAGTCCTTGCCTTTCTTTTGGTGTCATCAAAAATAACAGCTATGGCAATGGTTCTAGTGTATGGATGCTAGACTAGAAACTGGAGTTGCTCTTTCGTGTAGAATACCAAACTGAATTGCGTTAGAAACAACAACTTCAGAGGATGCAGAGCTGATTCTTTGTCCATGCTCTCCTTGTGCCTTAAAAAAGAAAAACCAAAACTATTTTCTATACATACTCCTTTGATAAAATAGTTATTTTTCAGATTATGCAACATGTCTTTCTAGTGAAAATAGAGAGCTCCCTCTTATGCCTGAATGAAGATTTTCTGACTGGAGTAATCTGTTGTGTTCCATTCATAAATTTATCCTAGAATATCTCTTTTGATGCTGCAGTCTTTGAAGACAGATTTACTAAGTAACTGTATGACATTTTCAATGTAGTGAATAGTGGGGCCTGAACATCTCTGAAATTTCTTGCAGTTGTTTTTATTCTCAAATGTTATTTTTATTTGCATAGGCAGAATTTTTGTTTATCATATTTTCAGTGTATTAGATTGCATTTTTGTCTTTAAGATGAAACAGGAATTTGTGAATTTAAGAAGTAACCTGCTGCAATACCTTTTCTTGTTATGGTCTGAATATACATATTTTATCTAAGATGTTCTTACCATAGAAACATGCCATCTAATCACTGCATTTTTTTGTTTTTCTTTTCTTGTGTCCTATGCCCTCAGTGGCTCTGTTACGCTGTGTTAAGTGACTAGCTATTTCAAAGCGTAGCTAGGAGTTTAAAATAGCAAACTATATTTTTAAGCCTTTTTCCAGAGTTGTATATACAAGGTTACCTGGCTTGCTTGCACCTAGGATTATTGTTTTATTAGACTTAAGTCTCTTTAATTTTCCTTGCTACTAGTCATGGTACTAGTTCTAATCTTACCTGCAGTGGTTGGTGGTATAACTCTTACTGAATTTTTGTTATTCTGCTCTTATGGTTTGAGGTTTGTATCCTTGTATGTTCCACTCAAAAGATATTTTTCTGATTACTCTATCTCAAAGATATAGTAAGAAAATAAGCACTGAGAATGAATAGAAAGATTTTTGAATGCAGGGATAATTAGAGGCATTCAGTTTTAAGAGGAGAGATGAATATGAAGGTCAAGGTAGTTATTTTGAAAAATGAACAGTTTGGATAAAATAACCTTTTTCTTAACAGAAGAACAAAGAATTGTTGAATTTAAAGGGCAACTATTTTTACATCAATAAATGAAAATTATATTTTTGCATGCCATGTTATTAACCTGTGTCACTCTGAATTAAGGAAAAAGGAGGACAAACGATTAGTATTTATATATGTATCTAATCCTTTTATAACAGTGAATGCTTTCATTTATAAATAGGAGTGATGATCTTTTTTGAGAGTCTTGAGCTTTGTCATAAACCTAGCACTAACTGGTGAATTACTTTTCTATACGCTAGTTAATTGTACATTAGATTTTGTAATGCATCTCCTCGCTGTTAAATGCCGGGTGTTGGTTAAGGCACACCAGCTGCCCTGATCTTGTGAAACTATTTTTCCAGCCTCTATTTTCTGTATTAGCCTAATCTCTTATACTAATAAGCATCACTGTAAGAACTTCATATTTACTGAGCCTTTCTTGAAATAATACAATTTTAAGTTAAGTTGAAGTTTGCTTTTGTTTCTTCATACTGGTATTTTCTTTTTCTTTTTCTTTTTTTCTTTTCCTGCTAGAAGAAACCAAAATCAAAGATTTTCATACCACGATCTCTTCTGTTACAGACCTGTGATCATTGTAATTTCATCTTGCTGTGAGATCCAAATGTTGGTCTTGTTATGGAGAAAGCCGTGTCTGCTGATTCTATAGGCATTACCTTTGAAGTTGACAGTTCCGTTATTCACTACAAATGGCAGATCTTCAAGGGTGACTTAGAGACTGTGAAATTTATGTGATGTTATATGGGATCTCAAGGCAGTGAATACACTGAATTTATCACTGGTGAAATATCCTCTTAGGAATTATTACCACTGAAGGAAGCAGGCGGTTCATTCTAAAAAGAATTGACCCCTCCCTTCTGTTAGCTAATGATCATATATAAAAACAGCCTGAGAACTGAACAGAAGGGTATTTGAAATGGGATAAGAAAATAATTGAAGAAATAAGGAAGCAGCAAGTGGAAGAAATAGCTCTTGGTATGTCCAGTGTGATGGGAATCACAGAATCACAGAATGGTTGAGGTTGGAAGGGACCTCTGGAGATCATCTAGTCCAACCTCCCTGCTCAAGCAGGGTCCTCCAGAGCATATTGCCCAGGTTCGCGTCCAGGCGGGTTTTGAATATCTCCAGGGAAGGAGACTCCATTACCTCTCTGGGCAACCTGTTCCAACGCTCTGTCACTAGAGGTGACAAGTATTAGATGCCATTGAGTACTAGATGTAGAAGAAGTACTAGAAGTACTAGATGCCGTCGAGGCATGCAGTTCATATGGTGATAGAGGGACAGATTTTTCTGACAGAGGAAATAAGATGATAGTGGATTCAAGTACTTCCGTTGGCCATAGATCAACTTCTGAATTGTCCAAGGTCATAGCTAGTCTTTGGCTTTCTTGCTCTGTTCCTTGTTGAAGGCTCTTGTTGTGCTTGTTATTCCTTCACTGGATGATGCTTGGGCTACTTTAGTGTAGTTCTTGGTGGAGGTTTGGGGACAGCTCTCAGCTTGTGCAGTATGCAGCTTTTTGTTGGCTCAGTAAGTAAAAGGAAAAAAATTCATTTTTTTCCAGCTCTGGTAGCTCCCTGTCCCGCAATTTACTGACTCTTAAAAAAATATATCGTTCTGTATATTATTAGCTGTTAGTACTGAAAAACAGTTCCAATTTGATTGAACCTATCTCACATGATTGGCTTGTTTCCTCTGCGCATTCGGCTTCTCAAGAGTCTGTTCTTCAAATTAAGCTGCACACCTGGTGGCAGAGCTTTTTCATTTCCTCCTGTTAAATTATGGAACAGACATCATCTCTGGAGACTTGAAATCTTTTTCAGAGCTACATTTTATTTATTTATGTATTTAATTTAAAGCATTTATCATTTGAAAACAGACTTGTCTGCTTAGTTATCGTCAGTTGCATTAATTGCTGTATATCATTCTGTAGGTTTTGTTGAGAATTAGTGAGTGCTGTGCCTATTTAATCAGTTTGATTTGAAATCCATGTTTCTTCTTTAATGACAACAAACAATTGCCCTCTAGTTTGGTAGGTTCACACAATCTTTATTTGTTTTAGAGTATAAATTATGCTGTGGAGAGGTCATCACAGCGAGACCGCAATTCAGGGATGGGGTTTGAGCCTTTTCTATAGTTCCAGTTTTAATATTTAATGATATGTATAATATTTAATATAAACGCGTGTAATAATATTTAAGATAATTTGTTTGGTCTATATTGTAGTTAAATATAATTGCATACAATTATCTAATATATATGCATTAATATATTGGTGTTTTATTATAATGTATTAATATGTTAAATGACTATGTTAATTATTATGTGTATTATTTAGTACGTTTTATATTTAATACTTATTTGATTCAAGCAGTCATTCATTCAAAATCGTGAGAGGTTTAAAGTAAGCTTTGCTGGTTTTTTGAAGGCGATGCCTGCTACTATATGAAGAAATAAATATACTGTCAGATATTAAGCACCGGTTAAAACAAAAGCAAAAAAACAGACTCCAGTAACTCTATTTGTGTGTAAAGGACAATAAGATAATTAGTGCCCGTTTTGTGAAATATGGTTACAGTTCCTGGGAATATTAGTAAGGTCTCCTGGATGATTTCACAGATTGTTATTAGGAAAGAAAATAGTTATTCTGTTCTAGTGCTATGCTGAATGGATAATTACTCTATCCTGCATCACATAATCTTAAGAATGCAAATCTATAAAAATATAAAGAAAAATTTAATAAATGAGAGTGGGAAAAAGAACAATAATTCCCATTCTGCTTGAGGTTTTATTCCTGAATTAATGAGACAATTGACATCTCAAATAAGTTTGATTTTTTTTCTTAAAAAGTCATCATTTCTGGAGTAATGGATGCGCACTGAACAGTCTTTATTGATCATACAAAGCTATCAGTTGCACTGTAGGAGTACCAAATTGGTTAAAAATATCAAGACAGTAATGTGTAGCCTTGTATCGAAAATAAGACTTGGGAAAATAGGACTAGAGAGGATCTGAAAAGCTAACCTAGTTCTCCCCCCCCCTTTTTTTTTTTCTAGTCATTGTTGGATCAATGATGTAATGTAAATAAATCATTTCCTGGATAAGACCAAAGGTTCTCCAGCTTCTAGCTGTCTCAGATTGTGGTTAGTCTCAGGTGATTAAGTGAGGGTTTAAGAAGCGGACTATGTTGATCTCTCTTCTAATATGCTGCCCCACCTACTGGCATTCAGTGATTTAGAAATACTTTATTCAGTAACAGGAAGTAGCATTCAGACCATTTTCTTTAGCAGCTACACGTGAACACGTCTTTAGGAATTGTCTAGTTTTTACAACTCACTTACTTTTTTGGTATCTGTAATGCCAGTAATGAGTGCCACTTTCATATCTCCAGCTGTTTCTACTCCAAGCTGTTTAGTTTCTCTTTGTATGGAAGCTGTTCTGTATTTTTGACTATTCTCATTATCCTTTCCTTTGAACTTCACCTTGTGTTTTACTATCCAGTCATTCAGCCCTGTCAATTCTTTCTGCAAGTGCTTGTAGTTTGCTCTGGCTTTGATTATCCTGAATAACAGGTATCATCACCGAACTTTGTCATCTCAAAATTTATTCCCCTTATCAGAATAAGGCACCATTTATTAATATATTTAACAGTGGAAATCCTAATGCAGATCATTGGGAAGCTTTCCTTTTAAGTCACTTGTTTGGAGAGAGCTAGTTATTTGTATCCTTTGTTAGCCAAGTAGTAATCAAAGAAGGAACCTTCCCTTTGGTTCCTAGAGCAGTTTTCCATATCTGTGCTGTGTTGTTTTTTTAAGAACGCTGTATCAGTTAGATCAGTATCCACACACCTTTGAATCGTAATGCTTTTGTGAGTCATGCCGTCTCTCCTCAATGTTGCTTTCCAGTATGCCACACTTACTCAGGTGTGTAAGAATCCTGTTCTTTATTATGGCTGCATGAGTTTGCCCATTACAAATGTTAGCTGTATTGGCCTGTAGTTCCCAGAAATAGTCTCTGGCGTGTTTTAAAGATTTATGTTTTACTTACCACCCTCTGTTATTTTTTCACTGAGAACTATAAAAGTAATATAATGCATTCTGAACAACGTAAGGGAAATTATATATTGTAACTTTTGGGACTATAGCAAAAATCATCTCTTCATGGCACCTTGTTTGAAAACCTCTTTTAGTGACACTTCAGTTTAAGGATAATTCCTAAATTTTATTCCCTGGTTTAAAAAAAAAAAAAGTGGAATTCGGAATGCAAATGATTCATTTTTATTTTTCAAAAGTCATCCTTTGATACTGCTGTTTCCACCTGATCATCTCCTGCTTTTCTGTGAGAAGACTTTCTGCTTGTGATATGTTTAGAAAATACTGTTTTAGCCCTTACCTTTCATAAGATCTTCCTCCAAATAAGGTTTTGCCGTGCCTTGTTATGTTGTTATGCTTCCCAGTTTAGGCTGTTTTTTTAGTTCAGGTCTATTTAGACAGGATTTTGACTTCTGAAGGATGCCTTCATGTCTAATGGCTTCTATAATCATCTAAATAATCTTGCTTGGTTTGTTTGATCCATTAGATTTTCTTGGTTCATAGTATACATGTTCTCTTAGCCTGCAATATGACTTCACGTTAGTCTTCATGCTGCTCGTTATTTTTTTCTTTTTTTTTTTTACCCCTTTTGTCTGCTCCTTTTCATTTCCTCTTGATGGACCAATTTTTACACTTTCTTTTTTTAAAGTTGAAGATCACTATCATTTTTTACCTTTTCCTTTTTTGCTGGAATATTACATTTGAATCCATTAGGGTCACTCTCATGTGTCTTGTGTCAGGACTCTGTATATGAACGCTTCATCATTAAAAAAATTATTCTGTCAAGTCTGGGTTTTGACTCAAAGAATTCAGTATTTATGATATCTAAGCATTTGGCATCGCGTCATTCCATGTTGTGTAAATAGGAGCCTGTTGAAATCTCTCATTAGAAATTATTGCCCTGCTGACTTGATCTTTAACTTCTTTGTACACGTCTATGATTCTTTATAGTTTCCTAGCCTTTTTTTGGTTTGCTTTTAAAAAAGACCTGGTGATGATTCCACATTCTTCTGGCTGCGTTTGGATATGGAGTAGTTATTAAACCATCCATCTCTGGTGAAGTGGGAGCAGTTTCGGGCATGCTCTGAAGCATGACTATGTATGGTCCTAAATCTCTACTGATTAAAAACTTAGATGCCCATAGGGTTTTAGGTGCTGAAAGGCAAACTAGGAGTTTGGGCATTACGCTTTTCTGCCCAAACTAAAATGACTTCACTTGTAGGTAATTCCTTGAGCTGGGTGTTTGCTTCTGGCCTGGCAGTTCTGAGGAAGCCTACTATAAGGACATGCATTAGTTGGCAAAGTGTTCCTGATGTACAAGGAAAATCAGGGGTCTCTTCTGTGTTCATATGCATGACAGTGATTTTACTATCCGTTCACCTGTCACTGACTGCCTGAACTCAAGCCAGGCAACTGAGTGCTTGCTTCCTGGCTTCTAATAAAGAATAATTAATATTATCTATAGTTTTGATTTTAACCTTCTTATATCTACATCAGATGGTATGGACCACTCTAAATTTTTTTTGTTTCTGGTGAACAACGTTCAATATGTTCACCGCTCCTTTGTTTTTCTTAGTTGGAAGATAATCTCAGCAGAAGTGTCAAGCCACAGCTAGTGGGCTTTCCTTTACTTTTTTTTTCTTCACCTGAAGCAGAGATTAGAAGCATAATGGAGAATGGACATACGCTTTTCTTTGATAGCCTCCCTATGGAAGTTATGACATAGATCATGTGATGCCTCTTCACATCCGTACTAACCTGCCTCTCTGAGTCTGAGCTGAAAGTTTAAAACAAACAAACAAACAAACGAAAAACAAGACCAAAAAACCCCAGACATGCCAGAGTACTAATTTCAGGTCCTATTTTCTACTAGTTTGTGACATGGTGCTTTGTGTACTGCAGTGTTGTAAAACAAGTTGTGTTCCAAATTCTAGTAGAGACAATAAAAGGAAGAGGGCACTGTCTATTTTTAGTTTCCTTTTAGTCTTTTTATCAGTCTTTTTATTCAATTTAAATAAAGGACATGTTTCAGACAGAGGATTCAGTTGACTTTGCTATTTCCTGATGAGGTAACTCCTGTTTATAAGTTTCGAACTTGTACGCCATTATATTATATTATAGGCCATATTAGAGACAGTTTAAAAGGGAATACCGAAATTCATCTTTTTCCTGCTCAGAGGTCATGGAAAGGTCTGCATGTTCTGTCAGGTAATAATAATTATGAAATAGCTGGCAAGATTGTGTACCTGTCTCCGTTTGCCTCATTAAAGAGGAGAATGAAAAACTTGCTGACCGCAGCAGTCACAGGCAACAAAGTTTTTGCTAGGAATACAAGATTTTTTGCTGATACCTGATGATCCCAAGGAAAGCAAAGGCAGCCTAGAGACTTGAAAAGCTGTACAGGGGATTTTACGTCCATTTTAAATTAGAAATTGTGTTACGCTCTGTATAAACAAGATATGAAATCTGCTTGAAGACTATTTTGTATCTGTAACTGTTAAATATTGAAAAAATTATAGAGTAGAAAGTTGCTATAAAGCTTTTAACTGATGGTTGAAAGGATGTTTATCTGAACATGCATTTGCAAGAAAATCTTCTTTGTGTATTGTTATGGAGGAATAAAAAACATGATTTTTTTTTTTTAAGCATTTGACAGAACTTAAAATTTCACTCAACCGTAATGTTCCAAGGCCAAATGATACTGCTTTACTTTTAAAGCTGTCTTTAGTGTGGTGGTTCAGCTTGCATTCACTGCTATCCATAGCTCTTCTGGCATGCTGACATGAATGATAACAAGAAGTTGATTTAATTGGCAGAAAAAGCCTTCAGGCAACGACTTGCTGAAATATCTGAGTATCTAAAGAAAAAAAAAAAGGTCCTTGAAGTGAGGGTCAACAGTAGATATAGGCATTGTCTGAAAAGTTGGTTCTTTTTTTGTGCACTAAAAGCTACATGCTTACCTCAGTAAAAAAATATTTGTTTCGGTATATTTTCCTACTGTCTGCTGTCCAGATCTTTGGGAGGATGAATTTTTTACGCTTGTTTCATTTGCCCGTTTCCCTGTGTAATCTCATGGCATAATTTATAGCATAATTTGAAAATTATTTTCTGTAATTCTTCTGTGGGTAGTAAATTGAGGTAATAAATTGCATATGCGTGATTAAGGGTAGTGTTTTGGCCTGTAGATTTTTTCATTACTTCTCCATAAAATGGAAGATGTCTTACGTACATCTGTTGGTTTTGTGAGATTAGTAAGCTTAGAGGGAAAATGTAGTTTTACTCCCAAGCCAACTTTCTTGTGGGGATGAGGCATTATGAGAAAGAATCAAGAATACAAACTTGGTTCTTTTTGGAAAGGATTCCTTTACTATGGATTTTATTAGGTGAATGCATTTTTGGTATTTCTTCTTTTCTCAATGTGGAAAAGAGAAGCCGCTAAAGTAAAGCGAACTATTACTACCTGCTTTGAATTAAAATGAACATGCAGCATGTAAAGAATCTGTATTTTAAGTAAATAGGATTTCAGATGTTTATTTTGTGTGAGATTAGGTGTTTCTTGGTTTTTGTTTTGGTCTGTATCATGTTTTTAAAACTCCATCTTAAAACCTGCCGTAGGCTTCAAGCCTTCAGGAAGCTGAACAAGTGGTCCTTGTCAGAACAGATCACGCTGGAAGGGCATGGCCTGTGACCACACCAGCGGAACCACTGGAGCCAAAAGGAGGAAGAAGAAAGCGACAGGCGGTAAGTTTTACAGATGTGAGTGAGCGTAACTTTTAAATGAATTTGTAAATTTACTTTTGTGATGCCATAATATAATGTGTCTTGTAAGAATGTCAGTAGGTTCCCTTCAGATTATGATTGTAGTTAAGTATTAGAGAACATATTTATTCAGCACATATTAAGTTTATTTTCAGACTTATGTTTCCATAGGGACCACTTTAGGGTTTCTTTAAATGTACGTTCAAAGCATGTAAGTCTCTTTTCAGATGATCATAGTCTCTTAGCTAACTGGTTTATATTTGATAAAGCCTGTAAATAATGAAGATTAGCAGAACTGAATATTTCCAAAGTAAGAACATTTTTTATTGAGATAGGTCTCAGAAGCTGCTACTTTTATTTTCTCCTGATCAAAAATAATAATGATAATACTAAAAATTGTCACTTAATCTTTACAGCAAAATGAAAATGTGTTGATCTCCATATATTCTAGGAATAGGACTATGGTTGCTATATGAGATGTTGTTTGGGTGTGTCTGTATGTGTCTTACTGTCTTCAGCTTGTGCTTGTCGCAAATAGGAATTTTATCTTAATGCATTTACAAATATCTTGTTCTGGAGGGGACAAGGGACAAGCAAGGAGGCTGGACGAGCATATTTACTTGCCACATAAAGTACATAAAATAATATTTTGAACTTCTTGGGGCAATGGGAGCTGAGAATATCTCAATGTTTCTAGCAAGTATGTTTTTGATTAGTAGAACAGATCAGTTTGTAATACTGCCATGGAGGATTGAAAGGGACAAGCGATAAGGAATTTGTTTGTCATCCTCCTGTTGTTTCTATTTTGGAAAAATGTTGTCTCTGTTATATTAATGACCGCTTTCCATATGCTCCTTCAGTATTTTGTCGTAGTGCTGTCCTGAAGGATGAACTCTGTTCTCCTGTGTACCCTCTCTAAGATGGTAGGGTATCAGCTTTATACAAGTTGTCATTAGTGCCTGTGGTTACTTTTTTTTCTGGCTTAGCTGTAATGGGTGCCTTGGGAATTCAAAAACGTTTGTAAATAATGGATCTTTTTGGACTGTTCCATCTGTTTGAATTGATTCACAGTTTCAGTGAATTGCTGTATTTCTTTCCTGCATAGACCATCAGAGCACATAGACATTACTACACATCAGAGCATAGACATTACTAAGGATGTAAAGGATATAGTGATTGTGGGCAGAGGTGATAGTTTTATTTAAACCTACTGATGTGATTGGAGAAAGCGGAAGTATGTACCTTTCCTTAGGTCAGATGAAGCAACAAGCCCAGCTATTTCAGACCTGTGCTTAGCTTGGTTCTTGTGTGTTTTTAGACTTGCTGAGGTTATCAGGGTCTGAATTTCATACTTGATCTTTCTCATTAGGTTAATACTCGCTCTCAATCTATTCATTTCCAGGTCACTACGCATATGGATAAAGAAAGAGTCAGGTATTTTCAGGATGATGATCATATGAGCCTGAAGGATTTAGTCAAAAATGAGAAGATGAGAACAGCAGAGGATCAGAACACGCTATTCATGCGTATGGCATCGAAGGTGAGGTGTGGTGTATATGGCTTTTTATTAAGCATTTTGTAATTAGAAATGTCAGGGAGGACGTGGACTCTTGGAGTACTAGGTACTTTGCTTTTGGGTGAGAATTCTGATTAAGTCTTGAATAACAATTAAGACTGTTGGAAGATGATCTTGGTAAATGTTCTCAGCATGATGGAAACCTGCATGCATGTAGGAAGTATGGTGCATTCAGTTCCTTTATAGAGTTGATTGTGCTAGTCCTCTGTCAGATTTTGATGCTTTTGAGATGAATGCTTATAGTGGGTTGTGCATGAGTAGGTTGCTAGTGCCCAACAAAGTATGCTTTTCCCAAATTGCGATTAATAAGAGCAGCATTTTCTTAGCGTTTAGAATTCCCCTCTTCCATCTCGTAGCTACTAGAATCAATGAGATTTGAAGTAAACTACCTGAAATTCCATTAAGACATGCTGGGTAATGAGATAAATTTATGCTCACAGCCCACACGTAGATTAATACTTTATAGTTCAGTGTCTGAATCTACCTGGAAGAAGGGCCAGCGCATAGACAGATATTGCAGTGCAAAATGAATGACTAATTTCTGTCATCCAAACTGTGTAATAAAGGATGTTTTCTGAGCCTGATATGCGAGTCTGACGGAGAGGACTTTCAATAGCCAGGACAAAGTCTCTTTAGCATGCTTCGAATTCTACTTAGTTATTGGTCCACTATTTTGTGCAGCACTGAGCAGGTTTTGAAAAAGCTTTTAAGCATGGACTTAGCTTCATCGCATACTTTTTTTTTTTTCCATTTATCTAGAAGACAGACAACATCCTGGAGAGTGTCATAAAAGTGGTAGTTTTTAATCCTCCTTTCCTTATAAAATCAGGAAAGCAATGATAGTGTTCAGCAGAAAGTAGTTAACCTGATGCTATAGACCATCTGACAGGAAGCTTTTCTGGAGAGATTACTAGAACGAAAAAGCAGTGTGGTTTATGCATCTTTTCACTGAGGTTCTTCTGGCAGAAGTTCTCAATCTTCTCTCTCACTGGCATACTCGAAACACAATGTCCTTGGAATCTAGTTAAATAAATACATGTGTTGCTGCCGGAGTAATGCTATCTGATTTCCTTCTCTGTGTCCCCCCCCATCCAAAGAAAACCCAAACAAACCAAGACCCCAGTATAAAACTTTGTTTCCAAACCCATCTAACAGTGCAAATTCTTAACTATAATTACTTAGCATGTCTATCTATAGCATGCAAACATTTACAAGTGTGAATGAAAATGTGAGGACACAATACAACTTTATACTATCCTTATCATATGGTAATAAGCATGTACCTGATCAAGGTATAAATAGAATATTTAAGAAAGATAAATGCATATCAAGAGGAGTAATGAATGGTTTATGTTAATACTCAATATAAATGAAGTCAGAGTTTCACAGAATCACAGAATGGTTGAAGTTGGAAGGGACCTCTGGAGATCATCTAGTCCAACCCCCCTGCTTAAGCAAGGTCGCCTAGAGCACATTGCCCAGGACCCTGTCCAGATGGCTCTTGACTATCTCCAGAGAAGTAGGCTCCACTGCCTCTCTGGGAAACCTGTTCCACTGCTCTGTCACCCTCACAGTGAAGAAGTTTTTCCTCAGGTTCAGATGGAACGTCCTGTGTTTCAGTTTTTACCTGTTGCCTCTTGTGCTGTCACTGGGCACCACGGAGAAGAGTCTGGCCCCATCCTCTTGACACTTTCCGTTCAGATGCTTATACACAGAGCCTAAGTCTCTTCCAATCCGAATCCCAGACTAAATATTTTTGCAGCCATGTTCCTGTCGGAATGTCTGAGATGTGGTGTTCAAGTCATATGTTTCCTCTTAAGTTTAGTCCCCAGCCATGAAATTTCCATTCTTAGGAACCCTGTGAGATCTAATGGAGGAAATGTTATCCACTCGTTACTTGTTTGTCAGTTTAGCCTATGTTTTAAAGTGAGGTCAAAGTGAACTCTGATTTAGCAGTCTCCGTTTGCCCATTCCTCTTTCCTAAATGTGGTTATAGTACAATCCCGTTGTAGTTGAAGGTTTTCTTTCCTTTTATTTTTGGCTTTTGTTCCTAAGAGGTTGATGTGGACTTATCTCAAATAATTCAAAATACAGCCTCTGCCGCAGCTGTTCTGTGCATGCTGCCCATTATGTCAAATTTATGATCATCTTGAAGAAGCCTAAAATGTTTCATCTTCAGTGGTGAAAAAAACCTTTTATTTAAAAAAACAAACAACCCCCTGAACACCAGGCTTTTTGCTAGATGGAAATAACAAGTCTTAAAAAAAACTGATTCTTTCATATTTTACTGTCATGTCTAAGGAAAAAAACTGTTTGAAATAACCATATTTCTAGTTTTTACTTTCTTCTACTTAGAAAGCAGGTTGGATTCACACTGCTACAGAAGCCTAACTTTACAAGATATCAAAAAAAAAATCAACAAAATATTTGAAAATTTTCTTTTTGACAGATTTATAATACAAAGCGTATGTGAAGAATTAAGTTTTGTCTAGTGTTAATTTCAAATAAGCTGTCTTTAGCTCCTTCTGCCTTTGATTGTTACGAGTAGTCCAACTTTCCCAGATTCATGCTGTTACGTAATCCTTTCATTTAAATCGATAGATGCTTGTGGTGTATGTAAGAAACCAATTTCCAGAATATTACCTCAGTCGAAATTACTTTTTATTTGTATGCAAGAATTCTGTTAAGGGAATTTTTTTTTTTTTGGATTAAATTTTACTAAAAGAAAGTGAGGATGAGACAGGTTAATTTTAGGGATGTTCATCAGACCATTTAAGTTTTGGTTATAAAGTTACTTTATTTAAAACTTTCTATAGAAACCTGTAACATGAATCTAAACATTTTAAGATTTTTCCTTTTTTTAAATACAGAGCTAGACTATTAATGTTGACCTTTGTTTATGGATTTAGTAAAGGGATATGCTGGAATGAGAGTTTTGCAAAAAAAAGAGGAATTTGCATGTTGCCTTTCCGTGGTTCCGAAGCCTGTAAAATGGCAAGTTGCTTTCAGCCCTGTCGTTTTCGCTTCCTGTGCAAACTTGCGTGTGGAGCAAGTCAGCATAAAACAAACTCATAGTGTACAAACACTTCAAAAGCTAGGCTATAAAAATAGAAAACGCTACTCCTGCTGCTGTTATGTAATAAACCTATTTCTTCGCTCACATGCTGAAGCCCTACTGGCACAGTATTTAATAGACATGATAAAACTCTTAGAAAGCTCTTGTGCACTGTTGCTTCTTACATTTTTTCTTAAAGATCTAAATGTTTGCATGGTGTGCTGTTAAAAAATTAGAAAAGAAGTGAGATAAAATCATTTTGAACACTTTCCTGTGCTCTTCGCTACAGCTCAGGGCAATGAGCAACTTCCTGTGTATATTGTATGGAAACAAAGTAAAAACTATTCCTATATGTGGAAATAAATCAACAACAGTAAAAGCTAGATTAGAAAAGAAAACATGAAAAAAGGGGAACTGTGTGGATGCAGCCTACATTAAATGACTGTGTAAGCATTTGACATTATTTATGAATTATGTTAAAATTACAACATATGTTGTAAATGAAGCCTGTTGGAGAACTACCTTTTTATGCCTTGAAGTCATGGCCAGAAATAATTATAAAGTTAAATGCTAATCATTTCCACTTTCAACAGACGAGTTTTGTAGTTAAAAGGTATTTTCTGTTTGACTTGTATTCCATTTCACTGAGTTGTGCATATAAAGTTTTATCTATCCTAGTAACTAATTATAGCAGAACATACAGTTTCTTTTTAAAGTAACTAAAGCAACAGTGGTCATAATCCCTATATTGAACAGTACTCCGTTGCTGGTTATTTCTTGCTTGACTTCTGCTGCCCTGAGGTAGTCCTGATCTACCTTGCTCGTAAATGTTGTTAATAATGTTTTCTTGTTGGTGACGTTGACAGGGTTTAAAAACATTCAGTGGTGATGCTGTTAAAATCCTTTAGTACTGTTTGGAAAATGCTACCTGTATGTTGAATTAAGCATACAAATGTATATGTTTCTGATTGTAGGAAGATTGGACTTGATTAACAACATTAATATGGTAAAATTTTGTCAGTAGTTTGACTTAAGCAAATACTATTTGAGAACAGAAAGACTGTTTCTAAAGTGATTTTGTCTTGAACAATAGGTGCTAAATGCTGACTAAATTTAAATATGATGAGATGTATTCATGTGTCACTCAGGTTTACTTTTTAAAGTAATAGTTTATTCGTCTTTTATGCAGCTTCCCAAAATATATTATGAGTACAACATTCCGCAGATATTAACTGCGTTATTTAAAATTGAAGATGTCAGTGTTGCCATGACAATTTAAAACCAAACTGATACATTTTATACAATCTATAGACTTTTCTCACAAATTTTCCAAGCCGATGCACTTTTATTAACATATATGGAAATAACCTTAAAAATGATTGTGTTAGAAAACCGGAAAAGCAAAAGTTCAATAGTTGCGTACAAAATAGAACAAGAAAATAGATATCTAAAATATGTATGCAAAAAAGCTGAAAATAACCCACAACAGAAAAAATCAGGTATGTTTTGTTACCGTTGCGTTTCTGTTAAATTGTATTTAATAGGATTTTCTGTTTTATCTCCAAGTATTCAGAGGGAATTTAAAGAAAAAATGTCCATTCGAGGTGTACTATGTAAGACTAATCCACTGTTGATTGAGAGTATTGTCTCTTGCGGTTTATTTTCAGTATAACAGTGATATTAAATTCTTGAATAGGGCTTTCTTTCCAAAGGGTGTACCCAAAGGGCATGTTCACGTCAGCAGAGGGAGAGACGAGAGACAGCAGGTAGCCCAGTTCCAATTGGATGTGTCAGTGGCTGGCAGCGTATAAGGCTCTAAGGGTTCTACTGCGGAATGAAAAACACGGGATCAATATAAAATTAAACTACGATATGCAGTTCCCGGTGACCTGGATGTATGTTGGCAGAAAAATGAGGCTGATCCTGGAGCGTGCCTAGCACAGATCTAGAAGAGGTACTTTCAGAGAGAGTCCCCTGCCAGTCAGAATGAAACAAGATCTCAAATTTGCAAACAGCAGGAGGACTAATATTGTTTGGAGACCTCATTTAGCTCAGGAAAGACGCTTTTCTTCCGTTTTGCATGAATTTATTCATGTTACAAAATGAATGGTATATTATGCAATTATTCATGTAATATATCCATATTATTCACGTTAATTATCACGTTAAAAGATTTTATCAGCGAATACAGTGTTGTAGTTTTTTCCTCTCTCATATCATTCTCTTCTATGTATAGCCAGATGCTGATCTTTGAATTCCTGTGCTGGATGTGTAGAGATCTCTGTCCCTTTTTGGGATTTCTGCCACATTTGTACCGTATCAGAGCGGTCCAAATGACAGCCCAAAGAATCATTTCTGTTCAACTCCTGAAAGAGCTTTGGATGCCTCCCCAACCACTGTTTAAGGGTTTGAGAGTTGTGGGCCTTTGTTGGCCAAGGAAAGCAGAACTGTGCTGCTACCTCTGTTGGTTAAATCAAAATTGCATATGGGTTATGGACAATGGATCTCCCTCATGTGTGTGGTAGAAATTTCATGGTTGCACAATCATGCCACGAGGTGTAGGAGGCTATGTCATTTTGCCTGGTTCTGAGAGTACTGAAGCTGCCTGTGTGTTCTCTCTGGTAAATCCATGCTTGCAAAAAGAGAAGGAAAACTGGGGAAAATAGAGGGCATATATGAAGAATGAACATGGCAGATAAACTCAGAGCAAAAGAGTGAAGGGGAAAAAGAAAACCAAGACTGTAAGGATGATCCATCTTCAATGAGACAGTTTAGTTCAACTCTTGGTTTTGGTCAGTGTCTGGTAGAAACAGGGACTTTAGGTGCCTTGTCTTTAATGCTTGAATTTCTTGTATTAACTTCGAGTGGTTGAGTTAACTTTTTTAGTACATCCTAATTTAAAGCTGGTATATGAAAGAGCCTGCCTGCTTCTTTCCCTGTGCAACACCTGAAATGCCGTGGGCGCAGAATCAAGCAGCAGCGAGGGAGCTAAATTCACAACTTTTAGAATGCATCAACTTTCCCATGTAACAGGTGTGATACTTTAGCTGATGCAGCATAGCAGATTTCCAGCAAGTCTTAATATATGGAGCATAATTCTTTCCGTATATATGTACTAGTTCTGACTATGCTCTGTGTGAAATAAGTTTTTAAATGATTACTCACTTCCCTTTCCAGCATTTTGGAGAGCACTCTCCTGTTCTTTCAATGACTGTGTAACTTGTTTGGAGAGACTTGGTCATAACCAAATAATGCAATTGGCATAACACTGGAAACCTTATATGTAAAAGCAAGGATATAAATGTTAGGAAAGAGAATTCCTATTTCTTCCAGCGTGAGTTATCAAAAAGGCCAATATTTAGAACAGTAAATGAAGAGAATGAAGAGTACCACCTAATCTGCCTTGCTAGCAGCTATGGTTTATTGCATTTCAGTGCTGACACATTGGTTTGTGGCATTTAGAATATGTAAAGGAAAATCGTTTGAGCAATTATGCCCTTAAAAAGGATGACTTTTTTTTCCAGTGCTACAGGCAAAGAATGTGCTAATAATGTTCATTGCTAGTCTTCCAATATTGCAAACTGTGTTATTGCCTTATTTTTAAAAGACAGGAGAGGTGTTGCTGAAAGTATTTGTCATCTTATATTTGTAGTTTGTTTTATTTTAGTAGAATACACATTTCTTGCTAAATGATATTTTTGTCTGGCTCTAGGTTTTTGAAATTATTGAGCTATTTCGAGGCATGCTGCAGGGACACTGGGGTAATAGGGAGTTGCAAAGAAATGCTTGCCCTTTTTTGCTGATAGTTATTTTTAGAGGTGAAGATGCATCCCATTTTAATGCTCTTTTAAAGTCATCTAAAGAATGTGATAAAACACAGAAGCTTTTACTTCGGTAGTAGCAAAGTGGCATCATTCTAGTTGGTGTTTCTTTACTGGAGCTCTTGTTTTACCCTTCTTAGTCTATTATGAGAGACAAGCAGAGGTTTGTTTTGTTGTTGTTGTTGTTTTTTTTTTTTTTTTTACACCCAAACCACTAAATGTTGTTTCTGCAACCCAAGAATCTCTTGTTTAATTTAAATACAGAATTACAGAATTGTACTAAAACAGAACAAGAACAGAGTTAAATTATTAAACTGTTTATTTTAGTCTGCAGTGGCTTCCAGTGGGAAATGCATGCAAGCAGTTAAATGTGTTATAGCGAAATAAATGGTATCAGAGAGGCTAATATTCAGTTGTTTGGCAATGGAAGTACTGAGCATATTCATAAAAAGCTATTGGTCTATGTGAGAGTATTGCAGTATTCAGGGAAATTAAGAACTGTTGTCTAATTTTGTGGGTGAAAGTTGCTTATCTGCCCTGCAGAATTAAATCTTAATTTGTTTTTTAAATCAGGTTATCTAAACAAACTGTTCCTGGGATACTCGGAAGATTTTCTTGTATTTGGAGACTTTGTTTCAATAACAACAGATATCAGTTGGATTAAATATTACAGCTATCTTAAATAATGGCTAGCTCTGAACATATCAGGAAGGGAGACCCCTCCAAAGAGCATATGTGCTTTCAATTTATAAGAAAACTGAATGAAACAGTCACATGATATGGAGTAAGTCCTGTATATAAATATACCCAAAATAGCCGAGAAACTCCTTCTTGGAAAAGAAGGCTCTTTGATCAGACTTCAGCAAGTAATAACTCTGTATTGACACCAAAGCTCTGATTATTTTGCTCTGAATCTTTAAAAATTTCCCTTTAGGTTTAGGAGCCGTGTGTACTCAGAGGAAGGAGACAGTTAGGAAATTGACGAGAAACTAAATTTATTTTTATACTGCGATGTTAGTAATTTATTTCATATTTTAAATGTAAAGACTGTCAGTTGCAAAACTGTTCGTTTTGTGAGGAAATACAACCTTGTTGTCTTTGTGGGCAGAACGTCAGCTTCAGCTGCAGTATGTGGTGAATATTATTTTCATTCACCAGGTACTGCAGCTGAAGCTGACATTCTTCATCTCTGATCATGATTTTTTTTTTTTAAATGCACTTTTTAATGCGGGAAGTTTCACGTCCTGCGAAGGAATGGCAAGGCAGATGTACAGGTCTTAAGTTACTCCCTCAACAGATATTTATAACGATTTCAAGAAAACTTTCAGGAGGATCTTTTCGTATGTTGGTGAAGACTTTTATAATTCAGTCACAAAGTAATCCATCTACTGAGTACAATCCTTTCAGTTAACATTAGTCCTTTGTTAGAGCTACCCCCGTCAGTGTTCTGAAACATTTTACGATTTGCTGTGAAGACGCTTTTGCCATTTTCTTAGCAATTCTTGGAGCCAAACTACAGTTGCATAAATCTGCCAAGACTATAAAGGTCCAGCACCTCTAATATCAAGAAATCTCTATGGTGTATTGTCTTTTTCTTGTCATTTTGATAAGGAAATTACTGAAATGATTCAAAGTAAAATTACAGTCGAGTATAGCATAGAAATATTGCAGCACTAGAACTTCACTTTAAAAAAAAAAAAAATTCTTTGGAATACTTTTTACTTCAGATATCTATGTTGACTGTTTAGGGTATTTAATGGCACACAATTTTTAAAGTTGTGTGGAGCAACCAAAGCAGAAAGTAGAGAAGTACTTTCTAAGGTTCTTCAAAAAATTAATCTTTGCAGTCAAGACGTGCTAAGTCTTGATTTAGGCAGGATTTAGGCAAGATGACTTTAAGTTCCATTGTCATCAGGGAAGACTAGTATAAAGACTAATGCTATATTTAAACAAAAAAACCCAGAAAACCTCTGAGTGATGGAGCTTAGTCAAGTTTTCTTATATGGATTTTAGCCCCATAACCTATGTATTCTTCTCTCCTTTCTTTTCATTCACTTTTTCTTGCTGCTGCTTTTGTAATTCCACCTTCTTATCATATGCCTTATGACCTCCAATCACCTTTAGTATCTCCAGTTCCTACCTGTGGACGTCATCTCTCTTAAATGCTGTGTAGTTGAGAAATATCTGGTTTATGTTGGTTCCTGTAAAATACCACCAACTTTCAGGCATACATTTGTAAGAGATTCAGTATTTTCAGAGCTTCCTTTTGTACATGGGGCATTTAACTAAAGCTCATTTAACTGAGCAAACAAAAAAACCTCTAATACAATATGCCTTGTTTCTGATTATGTGTATACAAGAGTATGTATTGTGAAAGTACTTTATTAGGTGGATTGGTTATCTAGAGAATCCGCATCTTGCAATAGTTGCATTCAAGGAAGACTAAATATTGAAAATGCCTATCTTTTTGCCCAAAATGAGCTTAGTACTGTTCACTTGGAAAGAACAATTGTGGGCATGTTTTCACAGAGTATGAACATGAGGTGCAACGTCACGGTCTAGTTATTTCACAGCAGATAACTGCTATGGACACTGATAGTCATAATAGGAAAGAAAAAGGAGGAGGGGAAAGACTAAAATAAAATGTATGATAAACTATAATGAGAATATTTTCTTATTCAACCTAAAAAACCCCTGTATCTATTTAAAGCTGAAGCTAACATCGAAATATATAGTCCTGGAAGGAACCTTACCTTGGGGTGGAATGTAGTAATATACTTTGCTCACTACTGTCACACATCTATACTTTTAATACCTGTGCTGTCTAAGATTTTAAATGACTGTTGTTAAGACATGTACCTCATAGTTACGCGTCTGGCAGGTGGCATGTGGAAAGAAGTAATGGTACTGTTACATACTTTACACTTCTGTCAGGGAAGAGTACTAGAAAGAGCTAAGTAATTCTTCATGCCTATGTGTATATACACATGCAATTTTCCTCTGTATCTTTTCAGCTTATGGAAAAAACTGACAGAGAGTATTACACTCTGGATGACATGTTTGTTTCCCAAGCAGCAAAAGGAGAGCGTAGTGGGGAAGAGGACGAAAGACAAAGAAGAAAAGCAATACATGAGCACCAGCAGCTTGCTGCATACATGGAAAAGTGTCCATATTGCTTTGATAGTAGTGAACTTTCTAAACATCTTATTATTGCAATTGGCACCAAGGTAAGAAAATGGTACTTCAGCACAAAAATAAAAATAAAAAAGAAATGAAGGAAGGCAGTGTTAATGCTAAAGTGCCTATGATTATAAATAAAATCACTTCTTTGAAATGATGTATTGTAAGGAGGAAGAAGGTAAGAGGCAGTCAGTTCATTTCAGGAATTCCTAAAGGGTGAGGGAGAAAAAGATATGACTCTGCCATGAGCGATAAAGTTGATCTTTGATATTAGAACTTTGGATTTGTGGAAGGCGTAGAAGCAATGATGAAAGATCTGAGCGCAGAAATTGGTGTGTAGGTGGATCTGTGGAAAACTAAAATCGCACTGTACAGGAGGAAATTTAAACTCGTTAAGAAACGTACCTCAGTGACACCAAAGAGAGCAAAGTGGAGAGTTCAATTTTTAAGTACAAAGTTCTTTGAAAGGGGCAGTGTTTTGTACAGGGAACCTGCTTATTTCTCTTAGTCCTTTTAAAATATATATACATATTTGAATTTATAACATCTGAAATGCTTTAATACGGACTTTTCTTTTTATCATTGTTTCTCCAGTTTTATCATTCATTTTTGATGTTTTTTACTTGATTTAAAAATATTTTATATGCAAGGGAATTAATTACATAAATAATGCAAGTCTCTTGTAACGGACTAAACAGTCCAATTTCATTATGGTTAGGTTACTGGTTGGTCTAAAAGCCTTCCTACTGCTTTGTCGGTGGATCTGCTGTCTGGACGCTACGACTTCATTGGAGCTGCTGATGGATAGTGCCAAACGTCCACACAACGTGCTTAGGATTTTCTGTGCTCATTGGTACCTTTGGAGCTCAGGTTGCTCAGGGGCTTTACTGGATATGCTTCAGGAGTTGTTCTGTTTAGGGACCTACTCACATTTTTAATGAAGTTCTTTAGCTGTTAAAGCGTCTAGGCAAAGAACAGAAAGAAAGAAAGAAGTAGCTGACGAGTCATTTTAAAAACACTACGATTGCTACAACCTTGCTGTAATTAGATGATGATGGATTTAGTTTGACTGTTGCTGAAATAGTGTATTAGCCGTGAAGAGATTTTTAACAGTAGAAGAACAGGCACTTCATTTTTTGTCTCCTCTTTATAGGTATATTTGTCTCTACCAAGCAACCAATCCCTTACTGAAGGCCACTGCCTGATAGCCCCTTTACAGCACCATACTGCAGCCACTCTTTTGGACGAAGACATCTGGGAAGAAATCCAGGTCAGCAGAACAATCCTGTTTACTAAAGCTGAGAAACTGTCTCATGTTCTAACTGTTTGTTTAAAAAAAAAAAAAAAAAAAAAAGCTTCGGTAATGTATTTGTCATACATATCTGTTTTCATAATCTCCAGCCTGGCAGCTCTTCTGTGATTCTGCTACAGTTAGAACGTTCTCACTTTATGGATGAAAATTAGTGGTCAAAAATTGAAAAAAGGTGATACAGGGTGAACATCGATGAAAATTTTCCATTATAAGGGCTAGAAAAAGTTGCCTAGGAACACTGCAGAACCTCTGCACCACTGCAGACCATTTTTTTAAAATAAATTTTTTATTTTTCCCTAATCTGATTTTGGGTGGGATGTCAGGAGAGAGGAGAGGACTATTTCATTCTTCTTAATGTAAGTGAGGTCTTATTTAGAGCACAGAGTCCAGTTTCCTACCATTAAAAAATGATTATTAACAGGAAGTGCGAAGCATGATGGATTAGGCTTTCCAGCTCTCCTATGAAGACATTTTTAAGGTTTTGAGTTTCCTGTTCTTTGCAAAAGGAAAACCAAGGGGGACATTTAACAGACTTCTACCTAAGAGATTGACAGTGATCAAACTATAGAAAGGTTTTATTAAAAATAGATTAATCTATATACTTGAAATGGTCTAAGTAACCTTGATCTTGCCTTGGTGTTGGCAGATGGAAGCTCCTGACTTCCTGAAGTTGCTCCTAACTTTAATTCTCATCACTGATGTAATGTTATACAGTGTCACCCAATGAATTATGCCTCTCCTAAGCAAGAAGGGAAAGGAGTACTTTTGCATACTGTAGAAATTCCTTAGAAAGTTGAATAAGAAGCAAACAGGTGTGACAATTACAAACAGGAGGAGCAACAGAGCATGGGCAAAAGTGATGACTATATTTAACCTATAAATTTTTAACTAAATAGGTGTGTAGAAGGAATGGTCAGGAGTAAAAGATGATCACTTTTCTAAATGTGTATAAAGAGGAAAATAGAATAAACAAATGCAGTTTCTGTATTCAATGCTAGTCCTTTCCTTGCTAGAAAATGCAAAGTATCTTTTTAACTAGTTGGTAAAAACATTATCCTTTGGTCCTGTGGATATATTTATTGCCAGAATTCTTTATGGCAGAGTACTTCAGGAAGTGATGGACATGGGTTTTCTTAGTTCCCGAGTGATTCAGTAGAAGGAGTCTCGTAGGATTCAGCAAGAGTATAAGCATGCCCTTACAAAGTAACTAAACTACCTTTCTGATGCCAGTGCCATATTTTATATTGCTGTAGGAGAAAAAGACATTTTTATTGTACTTTAAATATTTATAAAATTCTGTACTGATGTTCAGTTGCTGTGCAAAGCACATATTTTAGCTAACTATTTTTGCTGTGTTGTTTTTCTTATGATACACTGGAATATAGCAAGAAGGGTTATTTTATACTTTATGCCCTCAGGCAGTTGAATTCAGCATGTTCCTTACTTTAGACTTGTGTGCTTACTTGCCAAAGTAAATGTGCATGTAATTAATATGGAAAGATATAAATCTTTACATGTTCTATATTGCCTGAACTGTGATATATATTAATCTCTTGTGCACCTGAGCATAAGCTGTGCCCCCTTATTTGCTCTTGTGAACAGTTTTGTCTTTCCAGTGCTAATTATTCTTGATATTTTTGCCCACTAAGGATTTGGAGAAAAAGTGCAATGTAATTGAAAACAAGAAATTGCAATCTGGGAAACATTAGCTAGCATCTGCAGATATTCTAGGCCTTTTAATGGACTTGTATTTCAATTGGTATTGCAGGGTAGTAACTGTACGTAATATTCTTTCTTGGTCTTTGGTTTAACGTTCCTTTTCACTTATGCTACGAGAATGGGGTATTAATGAAGAGGAGAGAGGGAGCAATGTGGCTGCATTGAGTCCAGCTTTTTCTAAATCATCACAGTTGAAATGAATTTTCATGCAGTAATTTATGCCATCTAATGAATAGTAGTAATTTGTTTTGTGGGTTTCTTGGCGGGTGGGGAAGCACAGAGAAAGTTAAACCGTTCTACTTATTTTCTTTACAATAAGTTTTAATGCTCTTTTTGAAAACTAAAGTTCCTTTAATTGTAGGAGAAGAGGTAAAGCAATAGGCTCGGGCTGAGAAGGACAGCTTATCGCTTATCTCGTGATTGCTTGTTTTGTTGTATTTCAAAGGGAGAGGTCTAGGGGGAAAAAAACAGACGAAAACTTGTCACATCTGTCACCCTGCCCAATAAAGTCCTGTATTAATCACAATACAGTGATGTATTTACCGGGCAATATTTCCTAGCTTCAGTTCATTGGCTGTTTTGGGCGTGGGGTCGGTAGTGTTATCTTATCGCTGCAGGAGGCAGCTTGTTCGTGAAGACAGATTGAGGGCTCAGGGGTCTGCTTTGGAGGGCTTAAATACTTAGTTAAGGTTTACTGGTTTGGTGAAGCTTCTTAAACTTTTGGTTTGATTCCTATTATGTGAGATGACAAAAAGGTGAGGGGAAGTGAGGTCAGTTCCTGGTCCTGTTGCACTGAAAAAAATGGTGCTTTGTTTTCCATTTCTTTCACTTCAGTATCTGCTAATACATTTATGAATAGCTCTGTTTGTTTATGCTTGTTGGACTCATCAATTTTCCATTTGCTTTAAGATAGGAAACTTTTAAACCTTTAGATAGGATTAGCCTTTTATTTCTATTGTATGTACTTCCAAGAGTTTGTGCTTGACAGTAATGGAAAAAAAAATCAATGGAAAAAGTATAACTGGTGAGTGGTGTCTTATAGATCTATGGTACCTATGGTCTATGAGACTCATAGAGTACTGGTGATTTCTAGGTTTACAGTGTGGAAATGCTATGGGGAGCAGGTATGATCTTTTAATAAGGGTATTTGTTTTAGAAGAGTAGATCTCAAGATCTTAATTTGAGACACTTTCTGAAACATTCTTCCTATCACAAGGTCAGATCTTCTGTGCATTTCCAAATGAATCTCTGAAGGCATCTCTGGAATCATCCACTGTGTTTGAAAAAAATTGGTTCAGCATCTGCTCTGTAGGCTAGAGAATGATGCTCTTCCATCTCTTATTTGCAAATGCCAGCTGCCAAGAGTTGGGGAGCGGGGCTGCTCCCGAAAGCAGGTGCGCCAGGAGTGACGGGTGACAGCAAGGCAGGCAGGGGGCAGCCCCATGGTGCCTGGGCAAGGTGAGCAGAGTCCTGTGATGGTCACCAGGGTCAGCCATAGCTGGATCGCCAGACAAGTCTGCTGTGACGAGGCCGGTCTAAGGTCGAGTCAGGGTCAGGATCAGCCAGTTAATGGCTGGGCACGAGTGTCCCTGCAACGCAGCTTGGGCAAGAGCCAAGGGTGAGGGCCAGGGCTCGCTTGCAGCTCCTGGGGCCAGGGGGCCAGGCCCCACTTCTCACAGCTCCTCCTTGCCCAGCCCTGGCCCCAGGTTGCAGTCACGCCGTGCCGGAGCTGGCTGGCAGCGCTGGCCACCTGAGCGCTGGCAGGGAGAAGAGGCTGCAGAACATGTTGGGAGTATGCAGGGCCCTGACACCAGTGACTAATAGAATTATGAAGAGAAATAACACTTCAAGTGCAACACCTATATCCTATGAAGGGGAACTGGTAAATGTGCATTGAGGCCGGATACATTACAGTATTGCATTTGGTTAGCTTCTGTATAGTGAAGATGATGGTTATAGCCATGGTTTTCTTTAGGGCAATGTTAATATCTGCCTTGAAGGTCAAGCATGCCTAATTGGAATGTCATTTTTTGATAAATTGTGTGATTGGAAGGAACAGAGGAAGGATAATGGCATTTGGAATCACAGAGGCCCAGACATTAACTTCTTGGAAGTGGTAAGCTTGTGAGCTCCTGTTAAAGTCGCATAGTTTTATGGAACTTCACCGTTAGAAAGTTCAGCATAGTTTCAATTTCCGCTGTAGAAAAGAAAAGATGTGGTATTTGGTCAAACTGAGTCTGTACTGTTAAGTAAAATGTATATTTCACAGCAGTTTTCTAGACTCCCTCTCTTTTGTATCATGGGAAAATGTCATTCACATTGAACTGCTGAAATACAGAATGAATATGAATATGGTATAAAACACATCTGAAAGCTTTCAGAAGCTAATTCAAATTATACATACTTTCTTTAAACAGATGTTCAGAAAGGCTTTGGTGAAGATGTTTGAAGCTAAGGAACTGGACTGTGTCTTCCTAGAAACAAATATGAGTATGAAGAAGCGGTGTCACATGGTATATGAATGCATTCCTCTTCCAAGAGAAGTAGGAGATATGGCTCCAATTTATTTTAAGGTATATGAAAATGTTTTATCTTAGTCTTTGGCTTTATCATAATATTTTCCTGGAAAACTTTTTAATATTCAGGTACTGTTTTTGAAAAAAATAGATCCTTTTTTTTCTCCGTGAATCAATACTCCTTGATCTTGAAAAAGGTCCTGTGAGGTAATTCTGGTTTTGAAGTAGTCAGTAGAAGAGCTGTATGTCGCTATGCAGTTGTCTTGAGTCCGACTATTGACAAATACTGGAAGAAGAAGGGAGAAGTGTAGTTTCTTGAAGAGCTGTAAGGATTTGCAATGCTCCTCACTTATGTCCTGCAGCATAAACATAAAACTCCATACATGGGCTTTAGCAAGCATAAAATTAGGAAATAGTGTTAGCTATTCTAGCAAATCTGTTATGTTGGGAAATAGCTGCCTGCCTCAATAAAGTCAAACCTACCCAACACGCAACTCCTGTAGCACTGGGACAGGCTGCCTAGGCAGGAATTAACACACTATTGCTTCCTTATTTCATGCTACAGTGTACCACCTAAGCTGCTCTGTTCCATCCCCATTTTGTTTCAGTAGGCCCAAACTCTACTTGTATCTTGGGTCTCTGATTAACATTAAGCAGCATGATAGATCTGTCTTCAGTAGCTTTTCTATTCTCTTTCCATTGACCCTATAAGGGAAGGCTCATTGATTGTTCTGCACAGAACTGAAAAAGTACATACAACTGTTAAGCTTTTTAGAGATTGGATTATGATTTACCTTTTAATGATGTAGGATCTGAAAAAAAACCAAAAACTTTTGAAGGGTAAACTTGACTATGTGCACACATACGCTCATATTTATAATTAACTTATTTGTTCCTTAAACTCATTTTTGGTTTCTGGAAATAAATCATTTTGATTTGTTTTTGATGAAGTGGAACAGTCAGTCTGACAAACAGCAAAGCAATAACTTTCACCACAGTTGAAACTGTCCGCTTGGTTGCTTTCATTCACTGTTAACTGTGCTTCAAGTGCTAGTAAATCTTGTGTTTTCTGTAAAAGAAAGATGAAATACAAAATTTAATGTAATGTCATTCGCATAAAATTTTCATTCAGAAACTTTCACCATTAAAGTACACAGCACATGAAATTTAAAAGCTACCTGCACTATACCTTCTACCTTACAGTATACCTTCTTCCATACTGTGGGGGATATAGAGGTAGCTTGAGAAGTCTGAACACAATCAGCCTTCTAAGCTGGATTTTCCTCTGAGAGTAGCCCCCTACTCTTTTTTTAAAAACTAATGTAGTGCAATGAATTCATAAGGGATTTTGTATAACCGTAATGTTAAAAAAAAAAAAAAAAAAGTGACCTTTTAGTCTCTAATAATTTGAAAGTTTCTTGTTAGAGATAATTTGTGTCAGGCAAAATTTAGATTTCAGAAAAAAAAAGAGAAACAGAATTGAATTTATTATACAATAGCCTCTATAATTTAAGAGAATTCTGGAAATAAAGTTGCTTTGTTAAGAATTAATTGGTATTCGCAGTGCAAAGTATTTCTTATAATTCACTTTAGTACACTGAAAAGTTAGTTTGCTCTTTGCTTGCTGTGTGAAGGACTATTTTCACATTTAGATAAAATGAAAAAACTTTTACAGAAAGCTATAATGGAATCCGATGAAGAGTGGTCCATGAACAAGAAGTTAATTGATCTTTCTTCAAAAGATGTTCGGAAATCTGTAAGTAATAACATGTATATTGAACACTGAGTTTCTCTGCAAATTCTTGTCATCTTTCTGAGTTATTAACTGTTTCAAAGAGAGAAGAGAGGGGAAAAAATTAGATTAGCAGACCAGGAGATGGCATAGACATAATGAGAGTTACGAGTCTGAGTGAACTGCTAATAGACATCAGTGAAAAGATTCCCATTTATTTCAGTAACAGATGGGCTGAGCTGCAAGCATTGGTTGAGAACAAAGCTGGCGTTTTGAGGGCATGTACCAGTGTAATTTTCTTGATTAATTTTAAGAATTAAGATAGATCAAAGGTTTGTAAATTACTTTGCTGGAAAAGCGTTGTGTAGCTTCTGCATTGACCTAGAATAGTCTTCTGTGTTGCTAAGTTTATGAGGAGATGTCGTCATGTAATCCTTTTTTTTTTTTTTTTTCCTAAAACAAGGGAGCAGTACTCTGTCTCCTGGATACTAAACTGAAACATCTTTGTACACAGAGCTGTTAAAAGGACGATATTGAGATTGTTAGGTTTAAGATTGTTCCATCGTGTTAATATTAAAGTAAAATATATGGTATATAGACTTTGTCATGTCTATTTACTACTACATAGCACTATATATTTAATTTATGAAAATTTTTAAATAAATATAACGTGTTTGGAATAAAAATACTACTTTAGGAGAGAGAGGAGATACATTTTGATAAGTGAAAAATGATATGTCAAAGAGGGAGAAATTAAATGCAGAGGAGTAAGGAGGTTGGTGACTGTATAGAAGGAGGGTTTTTGTATATTGTGATGACTCAAGCTAAATGAACAATGGTGCTGTAAACAAAAAGGCAAACTTTATTCTGCCATGTAAGCAGGAATGTCGTGTAATGGGAGTCAGTTATGGGTTACCCTCTTCATACTAGTGAGGCCGCGGCTGCAAGATTTCAGGTCCATTTTTTTGGACACTACATTTTAAGATAGGTACAGAAAAGGAGAGCGTAAATGAGAAATTCATTTAGGGTTTGTGCAGTCTGGGAAGGAAAAGACTGAAAAGGGATATGATTACAATTTTCAGTATACAAAGGATTGCTTTAAAGAAGATACTACCCAATTGTTCACTAGGGCCTTTAGGTGCAGGCAAGAAAGGATTCAAATAATTTGTAGCAAAGACTTAGGGAAGAGTTTAAACTTTAAGGTGTACGTAACCAAAAAACAGACTAGGTATGTTCTGGATTTCTTTTACTTATTGGTTTTTCAGATAGAGAAAAAAACACAGTGGTCATGGATGAATGAAGTATAATTGATCTCGTCTCATGACAGGATATCAGTGTGTTTGGTTTCTTTAAGATTCTTAGCCATACATTTCTGTGATTGTGTTATATACCCATTTGAAGGCAAACCAGTTTTCAGACTAAGTCAAGATACCCCTTTAAATGGCTGAAGTGCATCTAAGTTTAAATTGTTGCACAGTTCTGTTATTTCAATATTTTAATTTCTGTCATTGCTTCTCAGTCTTGCGTGTGTATCCATTTTTATTCCTTAGGGTACTCTGCTTCGTTTGTTAGCTTTGCTATTTCTAACTGAACGCATGCGATGTTTTTTTTTAATACAGATACCTTTCCTCTAGTCAAAAGTTATTGCAGTTCTGTGTTTGTATTCCAACAACGTCATGCTGATGCGCTTACCATTCATAGCTCATATAATACTATATATTAGCTCATTATGGAAATGTAGATTTGGTGTTTTATTTCCTAACTAAACTCTTAGCATAACTGAGGTAGCAAAGAAAATTTTCAGTTTTGAGAAATGCTGTACCGTCATCTCTGTTTGAGGGGTTGCCTTGTCAAGAAATTTGTATACAAAGGGACAGGTAATTTCTTATAGCTGGAAAAGCTAAGTTAGACCCCAGTGCTGAGGGCACAGCTGTTTTGTTATGTCTGTGAGAAAAGTTACCAACGGGAGTGATAAAACATGAATAGAATCTGGGGAGTGGAAGAAAATGGCATTTGAGTGAGTGGCCAGAGACTGTTTGTCAGAGGTCATATTGGCAGTATGCACAGCTGGTCTGAAGTTAGTGGTGGAGGGAGAACCCAAGAAAACAAGAGGTTAGGACTTAGACTGAGCAAAGACTGTTCTGCTTGAGAAATACAAAGGTGTGGTTAGAGGTAGGGATAAAAGAAACGAAAAATGTCAGCAGCATTCAGGAAAAGATTAGAACACAGTTTAGAGGCTGAGCTGAGGGCTGCAAGTCAGAGAGTTGTATTATGAGATGGTGATGTCTGGCATGAGGAGCAGACATCGTCTAATGGGCTCATTGTATACAAAAAGAGGGAAAGTGGTGTCCAGAGGCAGAACCCTAGCCATTGGGTCTAAGTGGGCAAGACCGAAAATCAGAATTAGGAACCAGAACCAGGGCCAAGCCAGGTGAGAAACTGAAGAGATAAGGAAGGGGAACCAACACTATGGCAGACAAAAGGAACAAGGACCAGGACACCGTAAGAATGGGAACTAAAAGAAGAATTTAGAACATAGCTGCAGTTCTAGATGCCAAATGGACAAAGATAATTTGTGGAGTTGCCTTGTATAAGGGGGAGGTAGGGCTTTGGCTAGGATGGCTCACTACTCAGTCATTAGTCTCATGGGACTCTATTTATGGCAAGGGATTTATAAGAGTTGTATAAGATTGAGTCTCTCTCAGTGTTCAAGCAGAGTGTGACTGGGACTGATAGTTTTACTGTGGGGAATTTTTGTGCCCCTGGCAAATGTCCAAGCTCACCTCCTTCAGGAAAGGTTACTGAAATACTGTTGCAGATGCTTCTTGGACTGTTCTAAATGCCTAGTTTTGAATTGCCAGCCAGCACTCACCATTATGCAGAAACGCTTTACTAAAATCACAGTATGTTCCATAGTCCATCACTTGAGACTCCAACCTGACAAGAGATCCTCAGGGAGAACATATTCTGGGAAGAGAATAGAAGGTAGATCTTACGGAAATTGCATGGAAAAAATTCCCTCGTTCTTTCTTTTTCAATGAGTTTCCATGGTCAGAATCATTTCCTGTAGGAATCCTGAAGTGAGGATGACTTAGCAGTTTGTGAGCACCGTGTTAAGATGGTAAAAATGGCTTAATTTGACACCAAACATCCTGATTGTAGCACCCCAACTTCGGAAACTTACATCAACGTCATTGCTAACGCTCCCAGTTTTAAGTAAACTGTCAACCTGACATGCTGTAGCTCAGTTCAAGCAAAGTGTGAAGTTGGGCAAGCATTAAAGAAGGCTGAATTCTCCTCTCCTGTGTGCGTTAGCGTTACCTCTATGCTGAGGAAAGTCAGTATTTGAAATGCAAGTTATTTCTTGGCCTTTGTGTCACTGGATTAGTCCTCAGCAGGATACATGGGGAGCGTTTTCTATCCACAAACTTTTCTTTTATTAAATGTTATAAATGAAGGGGGGAAAAACCAGGAATTTCCTCATCTGAATTGACAAGGTTTTTATGTGCCGCATGAATTCAAACTCCTACTCAAAAGCAGCCCAGGAGAGACTTATTTGATCTCTATTGATCAGTATATGCTACCACATACCATGCTACAGCGTGCGGTTTGCCTCATCTTTCACTTTTACAGTACTGCTTTTTAGCTGTCAGACTCTATCATTTGGAGGAAATGTCAGAAGCCGTAAGCCTTTCTATTTATTTTGCTCATCCTGTCAACCGCAGAAGTTTTCCAAAACCTGAACTTCCCCAAATTCCTGTGAAGGAGAGAAGAATTTTTACATATGCTGATGAGCCTTAAAAAAAAATATAAGACTAGAAACTGTAATGAGTTTATTTAACATTATAGTTGTGTTCAAACTTAGAGGACCATGTTCACTGCTACATTCCATAATCACTCCGTTCGAATGGTGACTGCCAATATGACAGCTACACTAACAGATAGGTAAAGAAAAGCAGGCTCATCCCTGTTATGACAGTCAGTTGTGGCAGTAGTGATTCTGCCCCTAGAGATCTTATTCCTATTCATCTCCCTAATCATCTGGATGCTTTCGTAGGTGATGCGAGTAGAACTTTTTTTGCTAGATCATGACAGAGAAATCAAGAACTCAGTAATATGTAGCATCCACAGGGAGTAGGGCTATCTATCTAGATTTCTTTGACAGGAAAACCCCCCAGTAAATATCTTACCTTGCGGTGCGTGGAAAGCCCAGGGATCCCTCTCTTGCTTTGTCAGTTGCCAGCCCTGATAGATACTTACGCTTTTTTTTTTTTTTGCTACTAGGACTCAAGAGGGTCAGGCAGAAAGTAGCCAAAGTTGTCGCTCCTGTTCTGCCTGAGCCATTGTCTTGGAGTTGTTGCTGTTTTCCGTTGGTTTCCCTAAGACTTTACCCTTTCTGCTTTAGCTGTTATCTACAGCCAAAAGAAATACACTATTTTTGTCTTATTTAATATTATACATGGATTATGATCTATAAGCAACAAAAATATGTTGATCCATAGTATGAACAATTTCATAGACAAACTCAGTGAGCGTATGTGTCGGGTTGAGAGGCTGGGTTCAGAGAAACAATTCCAGTCCCACTTGTTTAGGTGATTCATTTTTATTGAAAGGTGTAGGTTTGGCTATTAACTTGAGTAATACTTTTGGTACCTTCTTCTGCACATCAGCTTGTATTGAAGGTCATACAGATTTTTTTCGTGGTGTACTTTGAATTTTTCAATATCCTTCGGGTTGGCATGGGTTGTTTTTTGTTTTTTAATTCTTTGTCAATGGAAGACTCCCCACCCATGGAATTTTAGTCTGTTTTAAAAGGAAATCCTTTTCAGCATATGGCAACCTGTTTCCAGTTGGAATTTTCTGTGAAAACCTCAGTAACTGCACTTTGGCATGAAGGATTATGGTAAGAATCCAGCCACATAATGTAGATTTTTCCCTAAATGGGTTTGCTGAAACGTTTCTACATTTTGCTAAAAATCTGTTACTTGAACTGATTGATACATGCTCAGTATTTTTTCCAAAATTCTCCCTGATAAACTTAATATTGTGTTCAGAAGAACTTCTAAACAATGAGGGAGGGAAATAACAACCCACAATCAAGTGAGGACATGGTGGATTGGGTTGGCAAGCAAAGGATGCAGGGTGATGTGGACAAGAGACACCTCAAGCATATGCACACAAATAAGGACAAACTGGGTATACGCAAGTGCATGGGCCCTGATGGGATGCACCTTGAATGCTGAGGGAGCTGGCAGATGATGTTGTGAGGCCAATTGTGATTGTCCTTGCAAGGTCATGTCAACTGGGAGAGGTTCCTGAGGACTGGAAGAGAGCCAATGTCGCTCCTATCTTTAAGAAGGGCAAGAAGGAGGATCCAGGAAACTAGAGGCCAGTCAGCCTCAGCTCGATCCGTGGGAAGGTGATGGAGCAAAACTAATCCTGGATGCCGTTTGCAGACGTGTGGAGGAGAGGAAGGTGATCGGGAGTAGTCAGCATGGCTTTTTAAAGGGGAAATGATGCTTACCGAAGCTGATAGCCTTCTGTGATGAGATGAGTGGCTTGGTGGACGAGGGGAGAGCTTGTCTGCCTCGACGTCAGTAAGTCTTTTGTCGGTGCCTCCGCTAGCGTCTTTGTGGACAAGCTGAGGAAGTGCAGGCTGGAGAAGAGTTCAGTGAGGTGGACTGAGAGCTGCCTAAGCTGCTGGACTCAGGGGGTTGTAATCAGTGGCATGAGGTGTGGCTGGAGGCCACTCGCTTGTGGTGTCCTCTGGGCCTTGATCCTGAGGCCAGTATTATGTAATATCTTCATTAATGGCCTGCATGGTGAGGCTCATATCACTACAAATTGAGATGTTTTTGTGAATTTATCTATCTCATGTTATTGGGATAGCATAAGATGCTCATTGAAAACACTCTTTGAACAGACACTTTAAGACTATGTATTCTTTTTGGCAGGGGTCTTTTGTCAAGAGCCTAAATAACTACTGATTGTGTAATAGAAGTAGACTAAGGAAATTAGGTAATGCTTTTATATAAACACTATAGATAGATTTTTTTTTTTTTAAAGTATCTTTGTCTGAGAGTTGGGGAAGTTCCTTCTGCGTGTCTTGTGGCCTAGATTGTGATGAAGGCTTTTGACTAGTGATCTTACTGACACATCTTCCTGCAAGAAGGTCTGTTGTAATTGGCGGGTTTAGTTTTCAGTGGGTGTTTGTTTTCAACTTTCTGGCTGTTACCTTGATTATTGACGTTATATGTCATTTTTGGAGATGCAGTGCTTTAGGAGAACGTAATTGACAAAGTGTACAATCTAAGAAGGATCCTAGAGTGGTATGTGAACTTTATCTTGCCTGTGTTTATGCAGATGGTGTGCTGAGCAGTGTATTTTGCTCACCTGGTTTAGGCACGTTTTGTCTATTTCTGCATACCCTGTATATCTGATCAACAGGGCAAAGCAAGCTCTGCACTTAAGTTCTGGCACTACTAGAGTCAGTGGTTAAATTCCTGTTGGCTTTAGCAGGGCCAGGATTGTCCAATGTGTTAAGTTTTGTAGAACTCAAGGCAAAATCCATGAATCAACAGAGCAGTGGAAACATTTTGATGCTTTATTATTGACAACTCTAGTGAAGTTTTAAGGGCTTGCTGAAAAGCCACGTGATTGCTTTTAGCTAAACATAAGCTGCAAGCCTGCAGAGAAACAAGAGATGTATATTCTCTTGTAGGGGCTATAAAATATGATTCAGGGAAAATAGGGGCAGCATGCAAGACATACACCTCCTTATTTTAAGATGTAGAATGTTAGAATGAATACTTACGCTGCATTACGTAATATGAATAAATTTTTACAGGAAAACTTTAAAGTCCACTGAAACCATGTGTGAAATCAGAGAAAATGCTGACTTAGAATTTTGACATCCTTACTGGGATGGGTTTAGTATTTCCGGGAGTTCTTAGGGTATTTCATTTGTTTTTTTGTTTTCCATGTTTTTGTTTGAATATAAGAGACAAGTGGGTAAAAGTTGCATGCAACGTAAATTTCTTGTCAGATCTCTTACAAATCTGAACCAATTGTCTTTAAATACAGTGTTGACAGAGAATCTTTTTTTATCTGAGTGTCATGAATTTTGAAGGAGAAAATCTTCATTATTAAGAATGTGTTCTTGTCCAAAATACACCCTAAGTAGACAATGCAAAAATTCCCTTTTCAGTTGGTTTTAGCTTAACCTGTTTTTTCCATGCCTTGCCTGATGATATAGTAGTGGCTTCCTCAGCTTGTTTTGAAAAGGTTATGCCCATTGTATCTCTTTCTGCAGCTGAACCAAAAGCCTCACAGAGCTTTGAAGAAAATCTGAGCTCTGCATTTTTGAAGGCTTTCCTGCTGTGAAACTGAATGGGCAATCCCTTTTCTTGGGCTCATTTAGAACCATTGTATTTCTCCCACTGCAAGTGCAGTGCATCTCCGGTTCGTCAGAATCTGTATGCTGCTGTTTATGCTTACGTTTCTGAGCTGATAGCGTTAAGACTAGGCTGTGTAATTAAATATAGTATAGAAAACAGTATGTTAGTCCAAAGTCCCATTGACTAAGCTTTGAAAGGTGACATTTTATAGAACAAGGTGCTGTTAAGAGTACATTTTTATTTTCCCTTACTTTCAGACTATATTGCATTGACCAGTATTCATCCCCTTGGATAATAGGCTTCCTATAATATGTTTGGAAGAGATTAGAGTATACTTAATCATGCAGCATCGAAGTATTAGGAGTGAGGGTAACTAGAGTAATTTATCTCTTTTTGATTTTCTGACATTTCTTGAGATGGTTTGTGTCCTTAAAATCCGCTAGGAAATACTCTTGTTTTGCAAGTGAAGCACAGAAATTTGACATTTGCCATTAGGCTTCTAATAAGTCATTTGCAAAGCTGGAAAAAGAATTCAGAATTTCTTAGCTCCTAGATCATATTGCACATTTCAGCATGTTGGTTCATAGTCAATTACGTTATGGGGATACTTAGCTGTTATAGTTTTCAGTTCGTTATGTCCAGTGTCTGGATTCAACAATATACGACTGTTGGAGACTTGTAGACTATGAAAAAGAAAAAAAAAAAAACTGGTCAAAGGAGAGAGAATCATCAAATCATCAAAACAGGCAAAGCAAACACAGGATACCCTGATTCAGACCAGATGGTATTGTAGCCCCTCTGCACTGTTCAAATTGAATCATTTTTGCACTCATCATCATTAATAAAAGTCCTTCTTTGGGAGGAAATGAGTCCTACATCCCTAAATTGCATTCAACATCTCCAACAATGTTTTGGGAGGGAGGGGTAGAGATGAGGTAACAGTGGTGGCTATGTCATAATTGGGTGGCTCTGCATTTTTAAATGTGTTGTCCTACCCAACACTATGTTTCAGTGGAGTTCTTCTAGATTTCCTATACAGGTGGTTATCTGAGGGGCCATTGGCATGTTTTTCTTTAGTTAATATTGCTTCTATTTGATGAGAAAATATTTCTAGGAAGTGTTATTTCTGTCTATTTCAAGACATTGAGAACAAACAAAACTTCATTTGATTTCCTAATTAAAAAAACTTAAATGATACATGCTTCTAACACAATGTGATTTGCTTTTTCTTTCTCCACCAGGAGATATTCTTAGTTTCCTATTTGTTAGTCCCAAAATATTCCATAAAGTAAATGTAAGTGCAAGTTAAGATTAAGTCAGGGAGAGCTTATCAGCACACTATATTGCAGAGTCGGTTCATGTTTTTATATTAAACTATGGATGCACGTTGCTAGTTGCAATACCAGAAATGAGAACACTTGAGTCAGCATTTGGTGGATGTCTGATCCGAAGTGTCAGACTAAACTGAGCTTGGATGTTCAAGTGTGAAATTTCTCCAATGGGAGGCATGTTCCCTTACTGGAACGGGAATTGTTACCGGCAGAATCACCCAGGAAGGGAAAGAGGAACAAGGAAAATCTCAGGAGTTGCATTCTGGTTTTGAAAAACTCATAGTAGTGTAGAGCAAGTTAAGGAATGACATGAATATTCTGTGCCTTACCTTTTTCATAGAATTGAGGTTGTTAGAAGGCTCTAGGCCATGCTAAAAGACATTTCTTAGCTTTGTAAATAGCTGGGGGCCGTTGTTTTAATTTGTTATAATTTGTTACAAAATATTCAATTTAAATATTTTACATTTAATACTTCTTAAATGCCCTAAATATTCTTTTCCTCCTGCTTAAAAGAAAAAGCACTGAAGCAAAAACTAAAAAGTTTCCTAGGAGCTTTCATTACTGTTGTGTCTCTGTTCATGTCTTTATGTGCAGAGGTTGCTAAATGTCCCATTTCATTCTTGCTGCTGCTTATGATCCCACTTAGGAGACCCAAGAAAATGTTGGCTACCTCTCCCCAGATTACAGCATAAAATTATTATTCTCATGTTAATACAAAGAGTTATTAAATATAAATGTGAAAAATTTGCAAAAGTGGAGTTTTTTCTTAAATCTCTTTCTAATCCTAGTCTTTATTAGGATTACTAATCTCAACTGTGGAAATATATTTTGGAAATATATTGTGGTGGTCTCTTTTGTAGGTTCTGCTACCTGGCAATCATCGTCTTGGTTTTCAGTATCCTCTTCTCTAGCTGATATATGTTGTTCTTTTGCCTTACCTGTTTGTTTTAGTGCTACTGTGCAGCATTATGTTACACGCAGCTGATGTGAGAGATGCTTTAAAACGAAGTGTAATACTATCAACTGTACAGCCACTTCCAAATTCGGTAAATTGCGGGCAGGTTAATTGAATGTCTACAGTCTGATAAACATTTAAAGATACGCTTTTTGTGCATATAGGTTCCTAAAGGATTGCCATACTTTTCAGTGGACTTTGGTCTTCAAGGAGGATTTGCTCATGTCATTGAAGATCAACACAAGTTCCCTCATTATTTTGGAAAGGTATTGTGATGTAAAAGATGAATTTGGGAATGATTCTCTGTTTTGTAAAATTTAAGTAGTTAAATGAAATGCTGCCAGAATGGAGTCACTTTGATGTGCCGTATCAGAGTGTTTTAGATGGCTTTTTTTGATAAGTCATTATAAGTTAGCTTGTAAGGGAACAGTTGTTTGTTTTTTCTTTTTTCTTTCTTTTCTTTTTTTTCTTTTTTGCCTGGGTGATACTCAGAATGTGATTCTAGAGGAACTCTACGTGTTTAACATATAGTTTGATAGATGGGAAACACTTGCGTCTATTTATAGGCACACTTACTCTAATTGTATAATTTAGGATGTATACACACACAGACTCGTAGACAGCTCCTAGTGCAATGTGTATGTGGTTAAATGACTCTATTGTTACAGAATGTGCTATATAAAGGATGAGCTGCAATAAAATCTTCATTTCTTTATTATGACACGTCAGTAATTTATTGGAAGAGACAATATTGCAAAAATGGTAGGAAGGACTGGGGAGTAATAGAACTTATTACAAGTAGAGTTAAGAGCCAAGTAAATAGCACTTGCTTTTTTTGTGACCTTTTCTCTTTTTAGTCACAAATGTAGTAATATAGCAACAGTCTTGCAATGCGTTGCTGTGCTGTACTTAAGAGAATTTTGCTGAAGCAGCCATCTAACAAGATAGTTTCTTCTTTCTACAGTTCTTATTTTTGGTATATTTTTCCAGAATTTCCAATTTTAACAGCTAGCACTTAAAACAGTAATAAAATAATCCTATGATTTGAAAATATTTATTCCTCTATTTTTATGACAAAATAGCATTAAGTAATATGGTAATTTGGCATTTATCACTATTTATTTTTGTTCTACTTGCAAAGGAAATCATTGGTGGCATGCTGGACTTGGAACCGAGGCTCTGGAGAAAAGGAATCAGGCAGAACTTTGAGGATCAGAGAAAGAAAGTGTTGCAGTTTGCACAGTGGTGGAAACCATATGACTTTACCAAAAGTAAAGAATGAGTACATCCAGTAATTGACTGGGTGAGGACTGAAAGCAAAAGCTGTCAAGGACTCCATAAGCCATACTTTATTTTAAAGGATATTTCCTGTGTTAAGTATAACACCAGTGTGTTAAGTATTGCTAGTAAGTATTTTAAAAGCTAAGAATATTGTTTAATTGCTGATTATCTGTTTCTGGTTTCTGCAAGCTTGACAAATTAGAAGTGTACGGCTTGTGTTTTATTTTCAACTGAGCCAAAAGACCAGTGTCCGTTTGGCTATTGGAATTCTTTAAAATGCCCTTCTGCTTTTGGAACTTTTAAAATCTTTGCAAATTAGTTTTTTCTTGTATTTAACACGGAGTTATTGCTTACTTATTGCAATGACATTTTGTAGAAAATGGTGTAAATTTTAAGAATATTTTAATTAATGTATTGTTGCAGAAGGAAGCCTTTATAGAAAATCATTTTCTGTTTTTGCATTCTTGTGGTGTTTTTTTAAGTTGAGGTCATTACAGCAATATAAACCTTCAAATGTGACATGGTTGATAAATCTTCTGCTGGCCCCCTGCACAAGATTTGATGTAGTTTTCTATACTTTCTTTTAATATGAAGTTTTATTTTCAAACTGAGTTGTTGCACAAAGGATAATGAGACAGACTTACATGCACAAAGATTTTTTTGACAAGGTCCACAGCTGATGGCAAACATGAACTTTAATGGTGAAAGTTATTTTTGATGAAAATAAAAAAAAAATGAAAGGGGGAGGGCAGAGGGAGCTTAAAGGAAAAGCACTCCCTAGTGGCCACCCAGGAAGAGAATCATCACGGGGATCTCCCCAGATTAGTGTTCTCCCTTGGTTGTCCTCTCCAGTGCGGGAGGTGGTCCCCCATAATACTTTTCCAGTAGTAAATATATAGTTTTTATTGGGACCCACTCAAACTCCCAAGTGGTTGCTCCTGCTTATGGTAGCAGTAGTGCTGACTGGAACACACTTTGACCAGGGGCAGGTTTTTCACGCTAGTTGGTTGTTAAGCATTATGCATGGATATCACTGGGAAATGCTTGTCAGCTGTCTGAATGACTATTATCTACCATATTATTCACGAGGTCTTGTTCTTCCTCTTGTGTAAAAGCTACAAAAGAGAGGGTAGGAAAGGGTGAGGGGAAGAAAGGGTGGTTTTTGCACCAGAGGCAATCACTTCCTACGGGAAATATGACAAAGCAAATCCCAGGCTTTGCAAGTGCAGAACTGGGAGAACAGGACCAGAAAAAGGACAAGGGCAGAAATATATGCAAAATGTCCTCCAGGTACATTAGGGAAAGGGTGCAAACTTGCAAGCAAAAGACTGCAGTGTTTTGGGGAAAGGCTTCAGAACGGCAAATGGAAGGCCTTTAGATTTTACAAGGGTTAAGACACTGTGCAATGTTGTCACAACGAGCTTCCAGCTTTTTTCCTACTGAGCCATCTGCCTGCACAGCTCTGCCAATTGTGAACTCAAATCAAGAGATGGATCACTAAATATAGGGTTGAAAAAGTGTTAATTTCTTGTCCCATAGTATTCTGCAACTTCCTTGAAGAGCTAGGCCATTTTTCTGTCATACCTGAAGCTTTTTTTTCCCCCTCCTTTCTGCCCAATGGGTCTAGTGCAGGTAGAAATCTACTGTGTTGTGAATTATTTTCTGCTGGATCTTTGTAAATCTGTTTCACTGCTAGGAAAATAACTTAAAATTAAGCTGCCATGATCATTTTAGTCATTTAATGTCTGTTTCATACTGTATGCAAGCCAAAGGTATAAGGGCCAGTTCCACTATTCTGCAGTTGATTGTGATTTTTAAGCTACTACAGCAAATAGGTTATGAAATAGTAGCTGCATTGCTTAGAACGTGGTAAAGCC